>NC_141903.1:2121212-2424242 GCF_057802395.1 Ceratotherium simum simum
AATTTGGTCATCTAAATGGTCACATGACATCACCAATAACTTCTCCAAGTTATCCATAAAAACAAAAAGAAAATATTTCCCTCAACATGCTAGAGCAAGGGTTGGCAAGGTACGGCACACAGACCAACTCCCCACCTGCTGCCTGTTTGATGTGATTCACATTTAAATTCACCCATTTAAAGTCTATGATTCTGTGGTTTTCAGTATATTCGCAGAGTTGTGCAACCATCACAGCAATCAAATTTTAGATCATTTTTATCACTCCAAAAAGAAGCCCGTACGCATTAGCAGTCACTCCAGCTCATCCTCCTGCACCCCTGCCCCAGCCCTGGGCCGTCACGAATCTACTTTCTGTCTCCGTAGATTTGCTTCTTCAGGACATTTCATATAAATGGATTGTACAATGTGTGTCCTTTTGACTGGCTTCATCAATTAGCATAACGTTTTCAAGGTTCATCCATGTTGTAGCATGTGTCAGTACTTCATTCCTTTTTATTGCTGAATAATACTCCATTGTTTGGATATACTGTGTTTCATTTATCCATTTGTTAGTTGGTGGACATTTGAGTTATTTCCACTTTTCAGCTATTATGAGAAATGCTGCTATGAGCATTCCTGTACAAGTTATTATGTGGATGTGTCATTTTTCTTGGATATATACCTATGAGTGGAATTGCTGAATCTTATGGTAACTCTATGTTTAACATTTTGAGAAACTGCCAGACTGGTTCCCAAAGCAGCTGCACCCTTTTAGATTCCAACTAGCAATGCATGAGGGTTCTGATGTCTCCACATCTTTGCCAAAACTTGTTACTGTCTGTGTTTTTATTACAACCGCCTCGGTGGGTATGAAGTGTTATCTCAGGGTGGTTTTCATTTGCATTTCCCTAGTGACCTGTGATGCTGAGCATCTTTTCATGTGCTTAATGTCAATTTGTATATATCTTTTTTGGTTAAATGTATATTCATGTCCTTTGCTTATTTTTAATTGAGTTATTTATCTTTTTATTATTGAGTTATGAGTTCTTTATATGTTCTGGATACAAGTCTCTTATCAGGCTTATCAGATATATGGTTTGCAAATATTTTCTCCCATTCTGTGGATTGTCTTCTCACTTTTATGATAGTATCATTTGATGCACAAAAATTTTTAATTTTGATGAAGTCCAATTTATCTATTTTTTTTTTGTTTCTTGTGCTTTTGGTAATATATCTAGGAAACACTGCCATTGAGTCAAGATGTATTCCTGTGTTTTATTCTAAGAGTTTAGCTCTTACATTTAGGTCTATGGTCCATTTTCAGTTAATTTTGTGTAAAGTGTGTGGAAGGAGTCCAACTTCCTTCTTTGGCATGTGGATATCCAGTGTCTCAGCACCATTTGTTGAAGAGACTGTTCTTTTTCCATTGAGTCATCTTGGCCCCCTTGTTGAAAATCAGTTTTCTGTGTGTCAAGGTTCATTTTTGGACTCTGCATTCTATTCCATTCATAGATTTGTTTGTCCTCATGCCAGGGCCGCACTGTCTTGATTACTAGTTTTGTAGTAAGCTTCCATGTAGGGAAGTGTGAATCTTCCCACTTTGTTCTTTTTCGAGATTGTTTTGTCTGTTCCTGGTTCTTTGACTTTCCATATAAATTTTAGGAGGGGTTTCTCAATTTCTACAAAATTCTAGCAGGAATTTTGATAAGATTGCATTGAATCTATAGATGAATGTGGGGAGTATTGCCATATTAACAATCTGATCCATGAACATGGGATGTCTTTCCATTTACTTAGGTCTTTGATTTCTTTCAACAATGTTTTGTAGTTTTCAGTGTACAAGTTTTGTACTTCGTTTGTTCAATTTATTGCTAAAGTTTTTCTTCTTTTTGATGCTATTGTAAATAGAGTTGTTTTCTTAATTTTATTTTCAATTTTCATTGCTAATTTATAGAAATACAATTGATTTTTTTACATTGATCCTGTATCCTGCAGTCTCACTGAATTTATTTATTAGCCCTAGTAGTTTTTAGTGGATTCCTTAGGATTTTCTATATAGAAGATCATGTCATCTGCAAATAGAGACAGCTTTACTTCTTCCTTTCCAATACGGACACCTTTTATTTCTTTTTCTTTCCTAATTGTCTTTGCTAGAACTTCCAGTACAATGCTGGCTAGAAGTGGTGTGAGCAGACCTCCTTGTCTTGTTTCAGATCATAGGGGAAAATCATTCTTTCTTTCACCATTAAGCATGATGTTAGCTGTGGGTATTTCATCAATGTCCTTTATCAGGTTGAGGAAGTTCTCTTCTATTTCTAGCCTATTGAGTGTTTTTTTTCAGGAAAAGAAGTTGGATGTTGCCAAATGTATTTTTGAGTCTTGAGGTGATCATATAGTTTGTCCTTTATTCTATTAATATGGTTTATTACTTGATTGATTTTCAGCTGTTAAACCCTGCATTCCTGGAATAAATTTCACTTGTTCATGATCTATAATCTTTTAATGTGGTATTGGGTTTGGTTTGCAAGGATTTTGTTAAGGATTTTTATGTCTATTTTCATAAGAGATATTGGTCTGTAGTTTTTTCTTGTGATGTCTTTGTTTTGGTGTCAGGGTAATACTAGCTTCACAGAATGAATTGGGGAATCTTCCATTTTTTGGAAGAGTTTGTGAAGGATGGTGTTAATTTTTCTTTATATGTTTGGTAGAATTCATCAGTGAAGCCATCTGAGCTTGGGCTATTATTTGTGGGAAGTATTAAATCACTAATTTAATCTCTTTATTTGTTATAGATCTATTCAGATTTTCTACATCTTATTAAATCAGTTTTGGTAGGCTGTGTGTTTCTAGAAATTTGTCCCTTTCCAGTGCTCTTTATTTTTTCACGTGGATTTGAATTATTCTCTGATATCTGAGGCTTGCTTTCAGCCTGAATAACTTCCTTTAGTATTTCTTATATGGCAGGTTTGATAGCAATGAGTTCTCCCAGTTTTTATTTATCTGGGAATATTTTTATTTCACCTTCATTGTTGTGAGATAATTTTGTTGGGTATGATTCTTGGTTGACACCACTGCCTCTGGCCTTCATTATTTCTGATTAAAAGTCAGCTGTTAATCTTACTGGCTTTCCTTGTGCACAATGAGCCATTTTTCTTTTGCTGCTTTCAACACTTTGTCTTTCAGTAATTTGACTATAAAGTGTCTGGGTGTGGATCTCTTTCCATTTATCCTACTTGGAGTTTGTGAAATTTTTTGGATGTGTCAGTTAATGTTTTTCATCAAATTTTGGAGGTTTTCAGACATTATATTTATGAATATTTTCTGCTCCTTTCTCTATGTCTTCTCCTTCTGGCACTTTTGCTATGCACGTTTCAGTGGACTTAATGGTCTCCCATGTTTCTCGGAGGCTCTGTTCATTTTTCTTTATTCTGTTTTCTCTCTGCCCTTCAGATCACGTAATTTCTATTGATCTATATTCAAGTCCATGGATTCTATCTTCTGCCAACTCAAATCTGCTGTTGAGCCATCTAGTGAATGTATCATTTCAGTTTTTGTACTTTTCAACTCCAGAATTTCTATTTAGTTCTTTTTATAGTTTCTATCTCTTTCCTGATGTTCTCTGTTTGGTGAGACATTGTTCTTAATACTCTCTTTTAGTTCTTTTAACATGGTTTCCTTTTGTTCTTTGAGCATATTTTTGATAGCTGTTTTGAAATCTTTGTCTGCTAAGTCCAACATCTGGGCCTCCTCAAGGGTAGTTTCTGTTGTCTGCTTACTTTCCTCTGTATGGGTTACACTTTCCTGTGTCTTTTCATGTCTCAGAAATTTTTGTTAAAACTGGACATTTTAGATAATACATTGAAGAAACTCTGGGTATTGATTCCCCTGGATCTTGTTGTGCTGTTTTTTTCTTGTTTACTTGTTTATTTGTTTAGTGACTTGGCTTCACAGTTTCAATAAATTCTGTTTGCCCTTCAGTGTGCAGCTGCTGATATTGCCACTGAGAAGTCACAGCCTTGGGCATGTGCATAGGCACTCTGATCTCACAGCTCCCACCTCCACCCCAGGACGATGGGATTAGCCAGGCTTTCTTTGTCTCTTTGTCTTCCCACTAAACTTCTGGCTGTTCTGCCTCTATTGGTATCATACCAAATTAGTTTTCACAGCTAACTGATTGCTCTGTTGTTTTTGATAATGCCCTGGGGTACAACTTATCTACAGTATAACCCAGTTAAACTCTAGTCCCTCAACAGGGGCAGGGTGTTGCCAGTCTTTGAGGCTTGCTCAGACCCCAGGAGGGCTCTTAGCTGTCTTTTTCCTGGTTCTCTGTTACACTTCTAGTTGGTTTATCATTTTACTTCTTGCTGCTAGTATCATGGAGCTACTGGCCTCCTCTTAGTTGTGCATTACCAGATTTCTTTTGTTTTTGATAATGCCCTTAGGCATGAACTTCCCCATGCTCTGTTCCAAATAAAGTCAATCCCCTTAAGGAGAGCTCTCTATTCTGCTTTTTCCTCTGGGAAGACCACTGTACCACTGTACCGGAGCTAGGGACAGGGTGGCTCACTTTTCCCAGAGTGACACTCCTGGTCTACAAGTGGGTCACTACATGGGGATGGTAGCCTCTAGTCTGTTTGGCTTGCCCCTTTCAGCGTGAATCCTCTGCCCTACAAGCAAGTTGGGGAAGGGACTATCAAGGTCCAGTATTCTTGGCCTGCCATACCTGGGAGTGGGGACTGGGTGGGTGAAGGGAGCCCCAGTCCTTCTGTCCACCCCAACCTGGAATAGACTTTCTGCAACACAGAGTTGAGAGGTATGGGAGGTGCCAGTGGCTTGCCTTTCCCAGGGTGAAACCATAGCCCTAGACTGGGAGTGGGGAAGATAGGGAGCTCTGTCTTCCAGGCAGTAAAGTTTCCGTCACACTGAGCTGGGGAAGGGATGGGAGAGGGGTGTGGCTCAAATGCCATAGACTTTCATTGTTCTTACCAAGATTTAGTAAATTTTCTTGAATAAATTTTTCTCCATTTCTTATATTGACCTTAGGATAATCTTCAGATACTTTAAATGGTTATTTTTAAAAAATAATTTTCACCAGTTAAATGAGTTTAACTGAGGAGAGAGATCACCAAGCTCCTTGCAGCTCTATTCTAGAAGTTTCCATTTGCTGCTTGTTTTTGTAAATAAAGGTTTATTGGAACACAGCCATGTCCATTCATACATGTTGTCTATAGCCACTTTCAGGCTCCAGCGGCAGTTGAGTAGTTGCAACAGAGACCATACAGCCTGCAAAGTCCAAAATGGATACTGTCTGACCCTTACAGGAAAAATTCACTGAGGAATGCCTGCATTATCTTTCTCTTCTTTCTATGGAAAATAATACCACAAATTTATTATCATGTGAAGAGGGGATGAAAGAGTATGCAGTTAGAATTGCAGGAAATGTTGTATTGGTCAATCGATTTGAAAAAAATCATTGTTCTCTGTTGTTGGTTGTTTGTGGTATTGGTCAATTTTTAATATTTTGTGATGTGTTTTCTTCTTCTAAATCAATATTCCATTTTATACCTAATTTAGTATTTTTAATTTTGCAATGTTCTCCTTCAAGTGGGCCCTAAATTGTATAAGCTTCCTGCCCGTGGGAGGAAAGGGAGCAGTGTGATCAGATTCAAGCTGTAGAATTGTGTTTTCTGTGCTCCAGTGTTCTACTTACTGTATTCATGAATTTTTACCATGTCAGCATATCACCTGTCCTTCATTTCTATATTTCCTTTAAATCGGCTTTTTTACTTAAACAAGTAGATCTTGTATGTCTCTGGAGTCGCTGGCTTGACATCTTTATGAATGTCCCCTGTGTGGGCACACCGTCTTCACCTAGAGACAAGTGTGGGGCAGCCTGTGGCCAGGGGGACAGAGGAGGCTGGACAAGGTGCCCAGGATGGTGGGAGGCCCTGGCGGTGGTCGAGGGAAGCTGGGTGCACCAGCACCTCCCTGGGCCTCCTGATGGGGCTCTGAGCATCTGGGGGCACGTAGCGCCTGCTCTCCTTGTGCTTCCAGGCCAGGCAGTTGTCACCGGCACTGCAGGCTGAAGGTGGGGGGCATGCGAACGGTGGGTCAGGGAGTGACCGTCTGTCTGTCTTTCAGCACTGCTTTAAAGGACACTGCATTTGGCTGACGCCTGACATCCTCAAACGGGATGGCAACTGGGGCGCCTGGAGTCCATTCGGCTCCTGCTCACGCACCTGTGGCACAGGTGTGAAGTTCAGGACCCGCCAATGTGACAACCCACAGTGAGTTGGCCCTGATGTTTCCCAACTTTCCCGGGTGAGAGCTGTGGTCCCCAAGGCCCCTCGCTAGCACCCCTGTCCTGCATGGCCCCTGTGAGCCACACATCAGTTCTGGAGAGGGTATGAGGGCAGGTAGCCCCGGCCCTCCTCACCCTCCCTGGGAGGAAGCTGAGACTCAGAGAGGGGAGGGCTCAGGCCCCCCGGCCACTCAGCCTGCTGGGGGCAGAGCTGGCCCTGGAAACCTGGCCTCCTAACCCACTGGGGCCATCCCCCTACCTGGCCTGTGCCCTACTCTAGACGCTGGCTCACTCTGCCCTGCATGGTTGAGGGCGTCAAGGATAGAAGGTGGAACACAGGCCAGGAATTGGGGATAAGGAGGAGGGCTCTCTCGGGCCCCAGGATGCCAGGAGCCTGAGCAGGGGAGCAGCTGTTTGCCATCAGGCGAGGTGCAGGGTCAGTGACATGCCCCCTGTGCCCAGCTGCCTAGGGGAGAGACAGCCTGGAGAGGCTGCCCCTGTGCCCACCAGACTCCCCCAACCACCCTCCCCATCCTGCCTCCGGTGCAGGCGCCAGCCCTGTGCTGTGCTGCCCTCCCCCAGACCCCTCCTCCACCGCTCCTGGCCCAGCCTCTTTCATGTCCACGCCCGCCTGGCCGCTCCTCCTGCCTGAACCCTTGGCCTTGGCCTTGCCGGGTGCAGCACCAGAGGGAGGGTGTGGAGCCAGAGCGCCTGAGCCCTGTGTGACTCAGTTAGCACTCCGGGCCTCAGGCAGCCTGCCCTGTGGGGTTATCGTGGGGGCACGTGCAGTAATGTGCACAGCGCCTGGTGTGCAGGAAGACCCCCTCACAGACGCCGGCTCACTCTGGTCTTTCCCCCGCCCAGCAGAGGCCCCTCGGCTACTGGGAGACATGTGGCCTTTGCTTTTCTTTGACCTGTCCAGTCTTTTAAAGATTTTGATTTACATCAAAATATTAAAAATTTGGAATTTCACATAAAAAAGCAAACCAGATTTCTACCTTCCAAATTGGGCACCATAGCAATGCCAGGCCCAAATACAGGCTGGTGGGCGACTCAGGCTGCCCGCTCCGTGGGCAGCCCCACCCAGCCATGTTCACTCACCCCCTCCACCCACCTGGACCCCGGAGATATTTGGGCTGGGGCCCTACACCCTAAGCCACAGGCTTATTACCCTTCTGCTGAGACCATGGCGGGGCTGTCTGTGCGTATGTATTTTTCTGGTGGAGCAGGTCTCTAGCTTCACCTCAACTTTTCAGAGGAGCCTGTGACCCCAAACTTTAAGCCCCACAGGTCTCTGGGGCCCGTCCAGGCGGGCTGGGCTCCGGCCTCTGTGGCAGCTCCAGTGCTCTGTTCCGTCAGGCCACTTTCTCTGGCCAGATCCTGAACTGGCCGCTGGGCAGCCAGAGGCAGGCAGCAGCCACAGCTCTGGGGAGAGGGCTGAAGTCCACATCTGCCGGGGAGGGACCCGTGACCCACGGTCCAGTGGTGGGAAAGCCCGCACCTCAAGAACACCTGTGCTTGGGGCCGGCCACCCCAGCTCGAGCCCGGACAACTCTCCTCTCGCTTCTGACCAACTCCCATCCGAAGGCTCCATCCGTGGCGAGATGCAGAGGCGGGAAGGGGGCTCAAAGTGCCCTGCCCCCTGTGCTCTCTGTGGCTCTTCCTGTGACACGGGGGTGGGCGGGTAGACAGCGGCGCAGGTGGGGCCTCAGGTTCTGCTGGGCTCTGCCACGCCTGGCGGATGGCGACACAGTGGCCCCCAGCTGCTCCCAGGGCGCTGGCCGGCCACGCCCCATGGCCCCACCTGCCAGAGGCACCTGCTGGCCCCCAGCCTGGCCTTTTCTGTGGGGTTAGTGCTTTGTGGACTGGTGTGTTCTCAGCGAAGTGAGGGAATTACAGAAACGAGCCCAGATTCTCTGAAGTAGAGGAAGCCAGTGGTGGCGTGTCTACCATGTGCCTGACGCTTGTTAAGAGCCTGTGCAGAGGGATTCCATCATCTCAGAATTGCTCTTTGAGGTCCCATCGTGTGTCAGGCACAGGCCCAGGCCCGGATGTAGAGGAGACTCCCCCGGCTTCTCCATCCTGGGGCTCATGGCCCGGGGCGGGGGGCTGGAGGGGACCAGAACCCAAACACCCCGTCACAGGCCTGTTGGTTCACGGTCATAGCAGCAGGAGCTGCGGGCGCGGGGGTCTAGCAGATGCTCCCTTCCCATGGGGCCCAAGGAGGATGAGCAGCTCCTCTGTACTTCATGCTCAGGCCCAGGAGGCAGGGGGGTTGCCAGGGGGCCTGTGGCTAGGACGGGGCAGGGCTGGATCCCTTCCCTCAGCGGAGCTGCCCCCAACCTGAGACTCAGGGTTCCCTCTAAACCCCACAAGAGGCACCCTGAGTGCTGGCCTCTCCCTGGGGGCACTGAGCTGCAGGTCTTTGCTTCCTCCTCCAGCCCAGCCAATGGGGGCCGCACCTGCTCAGGCCTCGGCTACGACTTCCAGCTCTGCAATCCGCAGGACTGCCCCGACGCACTGGCCGACTTCCGCGAGGAGCAGTGCCGGCAGTGGGACCTGTACTTCCTGCACGGCGACGCCCAGCACCACTGGCTGCCCCACGAGCACCGGGATGGTGAGCCTGAGGGGCGGGGCAGAGGGGGCTCTCCACGGGCAGGCCCGGGGCTTGCGCTGTCCTGTGCCGCCGATGCTGCATGGGCAAGGCTGCCAGCCACCCCAGGCTGCCAGGGCCCACTCCTGGGCTGAGGTGAGGGGTTCATGGCAGGACTGCAGTTCCAGAGGAACCAGAAAATGGCCTGGCCCAGGATGCAGGGAGAGGGCCCAGCTGCAGGCCCGGCTGGTGCCAGGCTCCTGCTGTCGCCACCCGCTGGAAGAGGCTGGGGTTGCGTGATTAGAACATCTTGGGGATGGGGTGGACCCTGCCAAGGAATGGGGTTACCTCTGGCCTTCTCAGCTTTCAGTCAGAGCTCTCAGTTCCAAGTGTCGGAAAGCATGACTTGATCTGGTTTAAGCATTAAAAGGCCTCTATTGGCTCATAGACTAAAAAATCTGGGAGCTTCAGGCATGATAGCATCTATATTACATTTGGGTCCTCCTCCACCTCATGATGGAATTTTAAACGTAAGTTTCTGTTCCTTCCAGGCATTGGGCAGGAAAGGGTGGCCGGGGCATGGGCCTGCTCAGTGCTGGAGGGGGTGCCGGAGCAGACAGGGTCCCCCTCTCCCTCTCGGAGGGAGGCTGCAGTCTGGCGGCCAGGAGAGATGGTCATCCGATGAGGAGCCAGTGTTTTAGTGACCTCTGAGAAAATGCTGAGAAGGAAAGGTATCAGGGACCCAAGACTGAATCAAGGGGCGTCAGGCCTTATTTGGGGTTTCAAAGAAGGTTGACTGAAAAGGGTCTTCAGCTGGAGACCTGGCAAACAGCCATGTACCATTGCCCCCATGTTGGGGTCTCCAGGCTGGGCCTCGGGGATCTGAGATGCGGCTGCACCAACAACAGCCTGGCTCAGTTTGGAAAAGCTCCTCCTAAATCCAATACCCCGGAGTCTAAGGCCCTGAGACAGTGATACAAGGGGTTGCAGTCACCTGCCCCAGGGCAAGTGCGCGGGGGGGGGTGGTGTGAATCCTAAGACCCTCCTGGGAGTTTCTCCCTCACACGGAGCGAACTTGAGAAGGAAGGCAAGCAGTGCTGCCGGCACGTACTCCTTGCCGACACCCAGCCGCTCCCATTCCAGCCAAGGAGAGATGCCACCTCTACTGCGAGTCCAAGGAGACCGGGGAGGTGGTGTCCATGAAGCGCATGGTGCATGATGGGACGCGCTGCTCCTACAAGGATGCCTTCAGCCTATGTGTGCGCGGGGACTGCAGGGTGAGTGCCACAAGACCTGGCGGGGCCACAGCGCACCGGCAGCCACGGCTCAGGGCCTCGGCTTCCTGGGGTGGTTGGGAGGATTTGCTGAGGTTAAGCATGCAGAGTGTCGGAAACAGCACCTGCAATGGGGCAGGCTCTTCACAAACGTCGGCTTACCCTCCCCTGTGCCGGGGTCCTCAGACTTGCGTGTGCCTAGGAGCCACCTGGGGAGCTTAGGGGCTCCACCTGAGAGCTTCAGATTCTGTAGGTCGAGGCTAGGCCCAGGAGCATGGATTTTTCGAGCCCTCCAGGTGATTCCTTGTGAAGCACTGCCACGTGTTTGCACTCCACTGCGTACTGGACAGCTTCTTCTTGATCAGGGCGGCCCACCATGAGTCTCATTGGTTTGGCTCTTTGTAGAAACACCCTGCTGTATTTTCCATTATTCTTACATCTTTGGCTTCAATCTTAGGCTGTCACAAGAAACAACTGTGGGGTAACTCAGTATATGATAATAACATGAGCACAGACTTTCCCCCTGCCAGACTCCCTAGAAACAACTGGAAGCCTCTGTAGAGTTTGTGTAGATGGGACTGATTGTCGACATCATAGAGGCTGGCTCTGGTCTTACCTTCCTGAGAAGTGAGCATCCTCAGGGAGTCCCTGGCAGAGAGCCTGGCAGAGTGCCACAGGCAGCCCCAGAGGAGTAGAGTGAGGCTGGAAGACAAGGAGGTGGGGTACGGGGCAGTTGGGGGTGCGCTTAGGGCTTCTCTCCACTCACATGGTTTCAGTGGGATCCCAGGGAGAGTGAGGGAGGCTCCCCTGCGACATGGCAGCACACGGCCTGGAGGAGGCTGCTTCAGATTAAGTCTGGCAGGGAGGCTGGTCACACGCTCTGCTCAGACAGTGAAGCCAAATACTCAAAAACAAAGACAGTGATGTCTCCTTTGTACCCGTGGGGTTTTAATTTATGGAGGTGACTAGGTGACAACACGGAGAGGCCAATGCCATTGAGAGAAAAATTTATTACTTACGTTGCCTGAGAGGAGGGCATGCTGTACTACACAGGGCCACGTGAAGAAGCACCATGTTTGGTCAGGAGGCAGGGGACAGGAGGCAGGGGACAGGAGGCAGGGGACAGGAGTTTGGATAGGAGCAGGGGACAGGAGTTTGGATAGGAGCAGGGCAAACTAGGTCAGAGCCTTCCTTAGCGTTCTATGGGAAAGGCAGGGCAGGGCGGGATAAACAGTTGAGGATTAGCCAGTTTGAATAATTCCAGTGGACTCCAGGCTATAGGGCTAGTCTCTAGTTTCCAGGTAGCTGGCTGGGATGATTTTGTGCAGGGGAACTATTGGCCTGGTGTGTGAGAGGTAGATAAAGAGGGCATTTAGGGGGATTGGTTGATTTGCTTATCAAAGGCGAGCTCCCAGCCTGCCCCTTTGCTCTCTCTAAGAACTGGCTAGCCCTCTCCCTGGCCAGCAAGATTTTTAACATGTCAAAACATCATAAGACAAAGAAAATTTTTAAAAATATGATTAATATAGGCAGTAAGCACAGGAAACATTGAGTAGTAGAAGTAGCTTTACATAGCAGCTGTGACGATAGTTGCAAACGTAATATAGAAGTGAGAACACTAATTCACCCTCTTAGTGCCGGTGACTATAGCTTCACTCCTGACACTGACAAGTGAAGAATAGGTTAAGTACTTCATTAATTAATAGTGATTTTTAATGGATAACAGCAGGATGATAGATTTTTGCATAGGTAGAGAATATATACAGTTGTGCGTCGCTTACATTCTGAGAAATGTGTCGTTAGGTGATTTTGTCGCTGTGCAAGCATCATAGAGTGTACTTACACAAACCTAGATGATATGGCCTACCACACACCTAGGCTCTATGGTACTCATCCTATGGGACCACCGTCATCTGTGCCGTCCATTGTTGACCAAAATGTTGTCATGCAGTGCATGACTGCATATGATCATAATGCAAAAGTCAGAAGACAAAGGAGACAGTAAGGAAAGATTTAAAAACACACAAAAGACATTGGCAGTAGTAAGATGAAATATATGAGCCCCAACAATACATGGGAAAGTGAAATTCTTCTGTTAAAAGAATCTAGTCCTGGGTCAAAAAGTAGTACTCAAGTGGGTGCTGTCGGTTTAGAGAATGTCGAAGCACACAACTCAGGAAGGTCAGAAGTGAAACGACAGCAGACGATGTGTCGAGAACAAAGGCACACCGTGTACACACGCAGCAGGGCGTCAAAGAGAATCAAGGATTAAATGCGGCCCATAGGGTCATTTTGTTTTAATAAAGGGCACAATCCACAATGTTGATAAATCAAATCAATCTGACTTTTTAGATGACATCAAATAGGTCATCTAAAAACTGCTGTGAAAAGGGGAGAAATTGAAATAAGCTAGCATGTTTCCTAACCTACTAGCTGAGGGAGAGGATGTCACAGCAGGGAAGGAAGGAAAAGAGTAGCCCCTATCTGCTCCACGCCCTCCTGTTGACAGCTACCCCACCCTCCCTACCAGCGGCTCCCACCTCACCTTGAACCCAGGTGGACTCAAGCTGTCAACTTCCTCTGGTCGTGGGGTGGCCAGCAGCAACCATACAGAGCCGCTTGGGGACGCGTGGGCATCCCCAACCTGAGCTGTCATCGGCGCCATTAACCCCTTTAATATCTAAAGCGGGATTTCAGGCCAGTGGAAGGACCCTGGGCTTCACTGGCCTCTGGGACTTGGTTAAAATCTTAGTATCACGTTCCCACTGGTCTACCTCAGCCCGCTGGATCTTACACAGTGTCTCCGGGACGTCCATCCACGTTCACCAAAGACATGTGCCCTGAGCCAGGGACGGTGCTTGCCTGGGCCTGGATGGTCAGAGATGAGCCGACCACAGCTGCCCAGACAAAAACCCACGTGTGACACTCCTCCAGGTGGCGGGCAGGCCTTCCAGCTGTGACTGTGAGACACACCCTGATTTTGGGCAGTGTCCGATGCGTGTTTTCAGCTTGGGCTTCTGTGCCTTAAAAGACCAGTATTTTTTTCCCCACAGTTTATCACATTGCCTTCCTTTGCTTAATTTTTTTTCCTCAGGAATCATTAAAATAAAAATGAACATTTCGTTTTATTGATTGTTTTTCACCCTGCTCACTTCCAAAAATGATTCAAAGGCTTACGATCACATATAGGTCAATAAAACCAAAGATTGTTAACTTCTATCCACACATTCAAAAATGATGCATGAACCACTGCTCTGTCCACCTTCATGGTCTAGAGCCCCTGCTCTTAAAGGTCCTTATAAGACAAAAGTCAGAAATCAAAGAGCAAAGGGAGAGGAAGCAGGTGGTAGGAGAATCTTGAGGAGAGAATTGGCTCTGAGCTTCCTGGCAGCCAGGGCAAAGAGGGAAATCTGTGATGCTGTGGTGCACTGTAGGACATGCAGAGGGAGCAGACAAGCTCAGGGGAGAGGTCCTCTTCCTTGCTGAGCTAGGAGAGCTGTGAGTGTGGATGTTGGTATGAAAGTAGCCTCAGGCAGTGTGCTCAGGGCCATCGACATGCAGGGCTGTTCCTAACGGAGCTTCCATGGCCCTGGGACTGGTGTGCTGCCTGGGCTGTAGAGAGAAAAGGAACCTGAATGTATTGCTGCCTCTACCAGGTGGCCCCAGGCAAAAGAATGTCCCAGCTCAATGTGGAATAATTTTCGCTGCTGGAGTGGGCAGTGTTGAGAGGATTAGTGGAGAGAATAAAGGCAAAAGTGTTCCCACCGAGTCTTGTCACCTCCTGTCCAGACACCTGAAGACAGCTGGAAGAGGACTCTGTGTTCCTGGGGCTGTGAGGAGGCCGGGGCATCCAGGTGTCAGCTTCAGCTGGAGCCCTGCAGGGCCACTGCTGGGGCTGTGCCGCATGGCTGCCCCAGGAGGAGGGGCGGAGGCCAGGGCTGATGTGCAGCTGTCAGGCCAGGAATGTTCATTCGGAGGCCAGCTTGCCATGCCAGGACAGTGTCGGGGTGTGGCCCCGCTTAGGCTGTGCAGGGCCCTCTGAGGTCACACTGTCCACATGAGTGAATGAGGCACAGTGAGGGGAGTGGCTGTCCTTGGTGGGTCCCCAGTGGGTGGGCACACAGGACCTGTTTTGCTCCGTCCTCTGCGTTGGGAACTGGTAAGGGATGCCCAGACCTGGGCTGTGGAGGGAGCAGGTGCCGGGGCCCAGGGGCGCGGGTCAGGCCAGGGCCCGAGTGGGAGGGGGGTCTCACGTGTACTCTGCACCCCCTCCCCCTGCAGAAGGTGGGCTGTGACGGGGTGATCGGTTCCAGCAAGCAAGAGGACAAGTGCGGTGTGTGCGGAGGGGACAACAGCCACTGCAAAGTGGTGAAGGGCACCTTCACACGCTCGCCCAAGAAGCTCAGTGAGTCGCCCTCCCTCCGGCCCCGAACCATCCTTGGGGCTCGGTGTGGGTTCAGACTGTTCTGGGGGCGGTCTGGGAGGGTGAGGTGGATGGAGGATCCTAAGTCAGGGACAGCTTGAGCCAGGCTCTGGGTGGGAGGGGCAACAGGGAGAATGGAGGCCCAGGTCTCAGGGGTCAGGGCAGAGAATGCCGGGATATAGGCACACAGGGTGGGTCTTAGAAGACTTTATTTGAGGGCAGAGACCGTGGAGGGCACCCCTCCCCGGCCCTCCAGAGCTGCCCAGCTGGCCTGTGGTCCCTTGCTCCCTGCCCCTCCGCCCCTGCCCCAGCTGGCTATCAGCAGGACTCCCCTGGACTGGTCAGTGCAGCCTGGGGCTAAGGGCATGGTAAGTCTGTCCCCCGTGGAGCTACAGGATGGGCCTGGGGAACACGGGGTCCCGGCAGACCTGGGATCTGGAAAGACAGCCCTCTGGGGGAACCTCACTCCAAGCCTGTGCCTCCTCTGGCCCTCGGCCCTCCAGGTGGCCTGCGGCAGCTGATTGCCTGCCTCTGTCTGAAATGGCCAGAAGCCACTTGGGTTTGTCTGTTTTAGAAGAAGGCCACGGAGCCAACGTGCCCGACTCTGCTCAGAGCCGGTGCTGGGGTGCTGGAAGCTGACCCTCTCCACAGCCCCCTGAGACCCCAGGGTCTTCAGTTTGCAGATTAGGTGGCTGAGGTCCAGGCAAACAAGCGGTTTGCTGGAGGCTTCCCTCCTAGACATGGCGTCTCAGCCTCACGCCTGGGCGTGACTCCAGGGCCGTCCACCAGGATTCCCACAAGTTTTCCATGGCGGAGCCTCCCTCAGGAGCACCCGGGATTTGAAGATGAGCATAAAGGCTGTGGAGACACAGCAGCTTTCCCGTTGGGTGATCGGCTCTCTGGGTGGGCGGTCAAGGCCCCCGGAACACTGGGTCCTCAGGAACCCTTTGAGGGCGAGGCACCTCCACGCGTTGTCCACATTCGAGCGGCCTCTCCCCTCTCATTTGGTTTGTCTTCCCACATCCCAACAAAGGTTACGTCAAGATGTTTGAGATCCCGGCAGGAGCCAGACATCTGCTTATCCAGGAGGTAGACACCACCAGCCACCACCTGGGTGAGTCTCGGAGTACGGGCAACGTGGCGTCTCCACGGCCTGGCCCTTCTGGGGGTGGGCAGAGCACGTGGGCAGCAGAGGCCTGTCGCTGGCTCAGCCCACCTCATGTACCTTTCCCAGGGTGGCCTCCTGGTGGAGAGGGCAGGGGCTGGGATCAGAGCAGCGGCTGTGGAGGAACCTGTGTCTAAGACATGCCACACCCCCAGCCCGCAGAATGGTGACTCCCTACCCCACGTCTCAAGGCCAGGTGGAAGGCCCCCTAGCCACTGTAAGGCAAGCAGGGTCTGCAAGCAGCAGAGTGCTAGGCAGCCCTCACACACCAACCAGAGGGTGCTGAGGCCTCCGGAGGATGGGCTGACACAGTGTATTTGCATATATTCAAATTAGTTTAATTTTAGATTCAAGAGATTCTACCTGGAATAGGGATTTCTGGCATCTCTTGAAAATTTGAATTTTCTAACAACTCTGGGTGCCCCTTCCCATGTGTCAGCCCCTGCCTACGGGACTGTGTTCTCGGAGGCTGCCCCCGACCCTCGCAGGGGCTTCACCTAGCCTCCCTCCTCCCCCCGAAGGCATCTGGGCCCTACCTCCTGGGTAGCCGTGGGGCCAAAGTCAGAAAGTGATGCTGGGGGTCACTGGGGAGATCCTGCACAAGTCCCTTCCCCCAATTTGGGCCCCACCTTCCTCCCTGTGCCCTGGAGGCCAAACTGAGTCAGGGGCTCCCAAACTGCTGCCATCCGGC
The DNA here is from genome assembly GCF_057802395.1 of Ceratotherium simum simum. Lineage (NCBI taxonomy): Eukaryota > Metazoa > Chordata > Mammalia > Perissodactyla > Rhinocerotidae > Ceratotherium > Ceratotherium simum. The sequence continues at coordinate 2,137,639 of NC_141903.1, forward strand.
ACCCTCACCGACACGCATTTTTCTGTCTTCCTTGTTTTAAGAGGAAACTTTATATTGCCACCCAAAATGCAAAACCAGTACCACTTGCCTTAAATGGAAGGTAAATAGAAAAGTTCATTCCCTAAATGTGTTCCCTGCTAGAGGACCAGGGCCCAGGTCTGCCTTCTGCACCAGGGGAGCGAGGGTTAGTGACAAATTAAGGACCTACTGGCCCCCACCGAGGCTTCTTCGTGATGTGGAAAGAATCATAGGAGACGTGTGCAGGGAATCATTTCTTCATTCTGGGATCCCGTGGTTTTCGTGGGCCCCCCTAAAATCATCCAGCAGCCCCCCGTAGCCGCCTTCCACACTGGGAAGTGTGTGGCTTCCTGACAGCCGGGTTCTCAGCTCCTAGATGCTCTTTGTGGATGCCCAGTGGCCCAAATGTCCACCCTGATCAGGCCAGGCCTCTTCGGGGGTGTGGGGAACTGATGGGGCCTCAGGACAGGCCCCAGTTACTGAAGGGGTGGGGAGACCCTGCTTTTCAGCTGGACATATGCTTACCGCATGGCAGGAAGCCCACAGACCCATGCCCTGGTGTCCAGCAGATGCCCTGCACCCGGGAGCTGGGGTTGGGGGGGCGGTGGCTCTGAGTGCTGTGAGTAGCCCGCAGGGAGGCTGCCGTGCCAGCTGTGAGCCGCTTCTGAGCAGACAGACCCCTTGTGCCTCCAGGGCCCATGGAGCAGATCCTGGAAGGGCCCTGGGCTGGCCAAAAGGGCGCAGTGGAGGGGAATCTAGTTCCACTGAGTGCCAATGGGCGAGGCGGGCTCCCAAGGCGGCTTGGGCCCCTGGGAGTGGGCCGCTGGGCAAGATGAGGGGCTCTGCTCCCCACTGCTCCCCCCACCCATCCAAACCAGCGTCCCCCGCCGGCTTCCACGCAGCGCCTCAATCTTGCCCTGTGATCACAGCGGGGCTGTCTTCTGCCATTCTCAGCCATCAAGAACCTGGAGACAGGCAAGTTCATTTTAAATGAAGAGAATGACGTGGATCCCAATTCCAAATCCTTCATCGCCATGGGTGTGGAGTGGGAGTACCGGGATGAGGATGGCCGGGAGACGCTGCAGACCATGGGCCCCCTCCACGGCACCATCACCGTTCTGGTGAGTCGAGGCAGGAGCCAGGCCCGCCACCTCCTGGCTGCCCAGGTAGAGGGGCAAGTGGCTACCAGGGAAGCAATGGAGGAGGTGCCTGGGAACCCCGAACCTCCCTCCATCCTCCAGGCCGGGCCACACTCTGAACGGCCTCTGTGGGCTGCCCTTTGGACCGAGGGTCTCCATCTCTGTGTCAGAGAGAGGAACAGACATGGAGCCAGGAGTCGGGGCCCTGCATTGACCCCCAAGTGACCTCAGGCAAACTCTCCCCTATAAGGGTTTTGGGTCCCCCTCTGAATGACGTTCACGGCCACCTTTTATCCTTCACGTCTGCCGTCACATCCAAACCCTGCCACACCCTGGGAGGACCCTCGGGGCTCAAGACATTAGCCTGCCAGACCCAGGTCACACCGGACTTTGTCCCCAAGCGGGACCGGACCCCAGGGGTCCTGAGTCCAAGACCACAGGCTGCTCCTGGTGTTGGGAGGACAGAGGGGGCTTGATTTGCTAATCACTTTTTAAAAATTAATTTTAGTTGTATAAGTAATATATTTTACTTGTAAAAACATTAAAACACTACAGACAAGGCTCAGGTCCTTTCGCCCCTCCGCTAAGATGAGCGCACTGGGGCTGGTTCAGGCCCCTGGACCCAGCGCCCCCTACCAGGGCATGCCCCTGGGGCTGGTGTGTCAGTACACTGTGACCCCTGCCCGCCTCACCGGCAGGGCTTCTTCCAGCCCAGAGATGCCCCGGGGACCCGCCCAGGTCAGTGCACGGCAGCCGGGCCTCAGCAGCCACCGTGTCTGTGCGAAGACTTCCCCTACTCGCTGAAATGTGTTTGTGACCCCCATGTTCACACTGGCGTGCTCTCCCGGGCCTTCACAGACACATGCAGAGCAGTGACACACTCGTTCCCAGCTGAGGCGGGGCAAGGTGATGCTCGGCTTCTTGTTTTAGCACTCCTGCTGAAAACAAGCATCCTTTTCACAGTATGTTGAGTCCCACGTTTTTCGCATTTTTGTCCTTTTACGGATGATTTCACTGTTGGAAATGGCCCCTAAGCGTCGTGCTGAGGTGCCGTGTGTGTTCTAAGCGCAGGAAGCTGCCGTGTGCCTTAGGGAGGAAACACCGTGGCGGATGAGCCGCATCTGGGCGTGAGTCACAGGGCTGCTGGCTGTGAGCTCAGTGTTAATGAATCAGCAGTATATATCGTTGGGGTCTCATAGGACCCTGACCCTGTGTTCCCCTGAGAGCAGTGGTTCAGTGTTGTTGAACTCAGTGTTCGCGGGAACTTTCTAGAGCATAACTACTTTGAGTAATAAGAGTCAGCTGTCAGTGTACCTCGGGCTGACCACCTGAACTGGCCGCCCAGGAAGGGTGAAGAGCTGGGCAGGCCACTCATGGGGCGCGGGGTGCAGGTCGTCCCGCAGGGGGACGCCCGGGTCTCGCTGACGTACAAGTACATGATCCACGAGGACTCCCTCGGCGTGGACGACAACAACGTCCTGGAAGACGACTCCGTGGGCTACGAGTGGGCCCTGAAGAAGTGGTCTCCCTGCTCCAAGCCCTGCGGCGGAGGTGAGGGTCTTCTCAGAGTTGGGGCCCCTGGGCCAGGTGATGTGAGGTGACCAGAAGGGGTGGTGCCCTGGGTGAGCAGAAGCCTGGGGCCGGGGCCCGGATGCCCGAGGGGCTCAGGGACTGAGCAGGAGGGGTCTTCTGGGCCAGGGGCTTCCTGAGCCCATGTGCCCTGCTGACTGCCGGGCTTGGGGTATGGGCCAGATATAGGAAGACTGGCCCCAGGGGCCAGTGACCTTTGCCTGGGTGGACAAGGGCCTAGCCGGGCCTGGGATGGGGGAAGGGGGGCGGAAAGGGCAGGTAAGGCCAAAGGCAGCCAGAAGGGCCTGTGGGGCTCGGACGATGCCAGCAGGGCCGTGCATCAGCGTGGGAGGGAGGGGCTGGCCTGGGGGAGGTTGCTGTGAGCATGGCTTAAATGGATTACGTCTCAGCATCCGAGGCAGGACATGGGGAAGACTCGGGCCCCTCTGCGGAGGTCCCTCCCATGTTCATTCAGAAAGGCATCCCAGACCTTCCTGGGGCAGGGCTGGGTGCAGAGGGGTCCCCTGTGCCCCGGATCTCAAAGAGTGCATGGCCGGGTGAGACGTACAGACAGACAGGAAGTTCCGGTCTGCCATCGTGGTCCCTGCTCCTGGGGGCTGGACGAGACAAGAGGCGGAAGACAGCTCAGCCTGCAGGAGCAGGTGGCCGGGACAGACCTCCCTCAGCTGCTACGTGGGGTCCCACACCTAGAGCACAAAGAGGCGTTCCCCGGGGGCGGGACACCCACTCTGGCCCAGGCGGATGGAAGGCTCCTCTTCCAGTGCTCCCACCTGGGTGGATGGTGCCCCCAGCCTTCTGGTGGGCCCAAGCCCCCCTGGATTTCATCAGCACTGCTGACATATCTCTTGGACCCACCTGCTGTTCCCGCCTTCCCAGTCCTGGCACCAGCCTCGCTCCCCACCTGGCCCAGTGTGTGCAATCTTGCCCCTAGAGTGGCCTATTAAAGGAGCAGATCAGACCATGTCCCTTCCTGGGGTCATAGTCTTCAGCAGCTTCTCTGCTCTTGGGATAAAAAACAAAATTCTCCTCGTGACCTCCAAGGTCTGGGCAACTTGCTGACCTCTCCCACCACACTGGCACCCCTGCTTGGGCTCGACAGGCCAGACTGGCCTTAGGTGCTTTTCCCGGGCATGCTGTGCTCCTGCCCCAGGGCCTTTGCACAGGCTGTCTCCTCCCCCGGGATCCTCCTCCACTGCCTTCCCACTAAACCAGTGTCCCCCCATCCTCTGCTTCCTGGGACACCCCCAGATGCCTAGACCTGGTCAGGCTGCCTGGCCATATTCTCTTATGTCTTTCCCACAACCATGGCACTGCTGACATTTGGGACTCTATCATTCTTTGTTGTGGGAGCTGTCCCATGCACTGTGGGATGTTGAGCAGCATCCTCGGCCTCTACCCACTGGATGCCAGTAGTACCTGTGCCCCAGATGTCACAACTAGTGTCCCAGACATTGCCAAATGTCCCCAGGGGGCAAAATTGCCCCCAGCTGAGAACTGCTGCACTGGACTGTGGTGGGAGGAAACTGGCAGGCCGTGGTCTCGTGTTTGGCCAACTTCTGGCTCATACCAGGTCCTCAGTGCCTATTAATTCAAGCTGTAGTAAGTGGCCAAGTGATGGGAGAGAAAATAGAACCTTTCCTCCTGCCCCTGGAAGCCAGCCACGGGGCCAGGGGAGAAGGTGGCTACTCTCCCCACCCTCTTGCCCTCACTTGGCCTAGGGGGCTGAGGAGACACCAGGCTGGACATCTCCAAGGCCTGGCTCTGGTGCCCTGTTGGCCCCCACCCCATCAGAAGGGCAGAGAGGACTGAGGCTGCTGGTGGCGCTGCCCCTCCGCACCCCTGGAGGGGACACCGCCCCCTTGAGCCCCCTTGAGCTCTCCATCTTCAGGGTCCCAGTTCACCAAGTACGGCTGCCGCCGGAGGCTGGACCACAAGATGGTGCAGCGAGGCTTCTGTGATGCCCTCCTGAAGCCCAGAGCCATCCGCCGGGCCTGCAACCCCCAGGAGTGCTCCCAGCCTGTGTGAGTTCCCGGGGCGGCCTGGGGTCCCACTGGAGGAGGAGAGGGCAGACCTCTGGGGCTCCTATCAAGGAGGGTGGGGATCTGGGCCCCCTGAGCGGCTCTGGGCCTCACATCCCAAGACGTTTGCTGGATTCTTTCTCACACACCACATTTCGTGGCGTCTGAGACGCTGCAGCCCTGCTTCAGCCTGCTGACCTGGAGCAATAATGTGCAAGTGGTAGTGCTCAGATGGGGACACTGGGGCTCCGAGGGTGCAGGGCTTGCTTCTGGTCCTGTGGTTGATGTTTCCCACGTGGCCCATTGCAGTGGCTGTGGCCCAACCCTCCAGCCCTGGGGTTTGGCAGGGCTGCATCGCTGAATCCTTCCACAGGGCCCTGAGCAGGGAGGATGGCTGGTAACTAGGCAGGTGGGGCGTGTGGGGACTGGTGCTGAGGGAGTCCACACTGCTGTCCCACACTGCGCAGAAGGGTTCACGATTCCACTAGAAGCTGAGGTCAGAGGGCAGAGCTGGAAGCCTAAGAAGGGACAGATGCCAGCAAAGCCCCTCGGGCCTGGCCCCTCCATGGCCACCCCCACAGGGTCTCCCAGTGGTTGACATGCATGGGGTTCATCATGTGTAGGACCTTGGACAGGGGCAGAGCTAACTTACAGGGCCCCTTGTGAGAACAGTCCAGGCTGGTTCTCCAGGGCACTGACTGTGCATCGCTCTGCCCTGGCAGGTGGGTCACGGGCGAATGGGAGCCGTGCAGTCAGAGCTGTGGGCGGACAGGCATGCAGGTGCGCTCTGTGCGCTGCGTTCAGACACTGCACAACAACACCACTCGCTCTGTGCACACCAAGCACTGCAACGACGCCCGGCCCGAGGGCCGCCGGGCCTGCAACCGTGAGCTCTGCCCTGGCCGGTGGCGGGCTGGGCCCTGGTCCCAGGTAAGCAATCATCCTGGCCCCCGGCCCCATGTCCTTGGCCCCCAAACCAAGCTTGGGTGGCAGTGGGTGGCCAGGGTATTCCATCTTGGCATGGACGCAGCTCCTGTCCTGGGCCACATCTTGTGGTTCTCAGGTCAGTGCTCTGTTGAGAAACACAGTGGAATGTGTGTCTTTACTCCACAGGGCAGAGGCTCCCATGTGCTATGGGGTCTGGACTCCCAGGAGACTGAGGGCAGCCTGGCTCCAGGATACGAGGGGGCCAGGGCTCTCATCTCAGAGGGTGGATGTGTGGTCAAGGCGGCCAGCCACGCTTGTGGGAGGGGACATGAGCAAGGGAGGGCTTAGACTTGGGCTGGAAAGAGTAGTGCGGATGGTCTCAGGGGCTGGAGGGGCAGTGCTGGGGGCAAGGCTGAACTGACATGAGCACTGACATCCAGCTCACAGGCCTGGTTGGTCAGGGGTCCCCAAGACCAGCCTCAGGGTCCATGATTTGCTAGAAGGACTCACAGAACTCAGAAGTTGTGCTCACGGTTATGGTTTATTACAACAGAAGCACACAGTAGAATCAGCAAAGGGAAAAGTGCCTGGCTGAAGTCCAGAGGAAACCAGGCACTGGCTTCCAGGTGTCTCTTCCCATTGGAGGCACCAGGGACACGCTTAGTGCTCCCGGCAATGAGGTGTGACAACACGCACGAAGTCCTGCCAACTGGGAAGCCCACCCAAGCCTGGGTGTCCAGGGTTTTCACTGGGGATTAGTCATGTGGGCAGACAGTGCCTGCGTGATTGACATCAGTCACTGACACCCCAGACCCCTGGAGGGAAAGCAGGGGCTCACCATAAATCACATGGTTGGTGTAAACTCACTGGACAAACTGGTGCAGTGTGACTCAAGGCCTCAGGCGCACACACACACTCTTACCACATAGAATATTCATGAACTTGGTTCCCAGGAGCTGCCAAATGGCCGGGCATGAAAACAGGCCTTTCCTGGGACTGTGCAGGGTTTGAGCAACCCAGGTCTGCTGAGTCAACCCTTTCTCACATGCAAGGCAAGGACTTGAGAATTATCCTTGGGCAGGGCTGGGCGGAGCTGTGAGTCAAGCAGGAATCTGGGCGTGACCCTACCCCATGTGGTGAGGCACAGGGGCTGGTGGTGTTGAAACTCGTGTGCTGAGGGAAGTGGGGGGGTGCTCTGCCAAAGCCTCCTGGACTCGGCCAGAGCTTTCCCAGTGGCCCAGCGCACAGCAAGTTTCCCTGGCTGTGGGCCTCCTCCAGCCAGAGCAGGCAGGCGCTCACTGAGAGCCCAGAAATGCCAGGCCCTGTGCCAGGCCCTGCATACTCGTCTCTCTAACTCACAGTAACTCAGAGAGATGGGCACACACGTCCCCTCGTTAGAGCCCCAGGAGACTGAGGCAGCCACCTGAGGCTGGGGCAAGGCAGGCCAAGCATCTATCCCACTCTACCCTCTGCCCCTCACCACCTCCCACTTGTTATGGGTCACATGCCTGGGGAGCTCTTCCAGGCCCAGCCTAGCGTGGGAGGTGGCCCTGACTGGTGACTCTGCCTGCAGTGCTCCGTAACCTGTGGCAATGGCACCCAGGAGCGGCCGGTGCTCTGCCGAACCGTGGACGACAGCTTCGGGGTCTGCCGGGAGGAGAGGCCTGAGACAGCAAGGATCTGCAGGCTTGGCCCCTGTCCCCGTAAGCCCTCTGTTGCCCCAGTCCCCCGCCCCCAGCATGCAGCAGGCCCAGGGCGAGGGAGGCTGGTCCAGGAAAACGCAGCTCCTCCCACAACTGGCTGGACTCAGCATCCGTGAACTTAAAGGAGATGCTGAGCCCTCTCGGGCCACAGCTGGGGCCTTTCCCTAGTAGGAAGTGGAAGGAATTGACACTTGCCATGCTCACCTCCAGGCCAGGCCCTGGTGAAGGATGGAGCAGACTCAGCCCATCCCCGCCTCTCTGGTCTGGGAGACAGAAACCAGACTAACAGTGACTGCGCCATGCGAGTAGGGGGTGCCCATGCCCTGCGAGGAGAACAACCAGAGCACTGTCTGCCTGCAGACATTTGCCAAGTGCCGGACACGCATCCCTCTTTTGGTCCTCGCAGCAGCTCAAGACGTAGACCCCTCCACAAGTCCCGTCTACAGAGGAGGAAGCTCAGGGGGTCAAGTGTTGCCTGCCCCAGCTGGAGGGGCCAGATCTGGGATTCACTTGTTCTCTGTGTCCCGGGAGCTGGGTGGGCTGGGGGGCTGAGGAGCAATGCAAAGACAAGGAGGCGTGGCAGGGCCTGTGTGTGTGTGTGAGGGGTAGTAGCTGTAGATACTCTGTGTAGCCAGACCCGGGATGTGTGGGTGTGGGGGGAGAGGCAGGAGGTGAGCCTGCACAGGGTAGTTGGGGCCCATCTGCCCTGAGGGAGGGCCTTGAATGCCATGCTGGGAAGTTGGGGCCCTCCTGTGGCCCCCTCCCCAGGACACCAGGAGGCTGTGGAACCGCTGGGCCTGGGGTGGGCAGGGGCCCTGGCCTGGTGCCCCAGCAGCCACAGCCTCCTTTCTCTTTTCTCTAGGAAACATCTCCGATCCCTCCAAGAAGAGCTACGTGGTTCAGTGGCTGTCCCGACCGGACCCCGACTCGCCGGTCCAGAAGACCTCGTCAAGTAACCGGCCGGTTTATAACTCTGCCTCTGCCCTCCAGTGCATGCCCTGCGCCTTGTGGAGCTTGCCGTGGGCTCCTCTCCTCTCTTTCTATGGAAAACTCCCCTGACTCTTCCTGAGCGCTCTCTCGGTTGAATTTGTTTTCTCCGGGGCCTCTGTGCTCGGATGTCTCCTTCGGAGCGGCCTGGCCGGGAGGGCCAGCCTCGCAGAGGCAAGGCCTGGGGCACTGGCCTCTTGTCGGAGGCTGGGACCTGGTTAGTGATGGCTTGTAAAGGGGCAAAGATCTGTCGTGGTGCTGGAGGGGCCAGAGGCCAAAGGGCAAATGTGACTACTTGGTGACCGCCACGTGGGGCCACATCCCTGCAGGCTGAAGCTGCAGGTTGGAAGTCAAGGGGGAAGCCCGCTCCTCCCCTTTCAAATGCTGCCCGGCAGCGAGGCGAGGCCAGTGGGGGTCTCGGGCCGTGCAGGTTTGCGCACCGCACCGGGTGGCCCAGCTCCGGGTTTCCGGCAGTGTGTCGGGGCTTCCCGGCCACCGCTGCTGCTGCTGCTGCTGCTGCCGCCCTGTGCTGAGCGTGTCCTCCTGGCTCGCGCGACCGTGGCCTGCTTTCGTGGCCTTTGTGTCCCACTTACACAGCCCTTGGCCCCCGTGCCCTGACCCTCGGGGGTTCAGGTCAAATGGAGGAGGCAGGGGATGCGTCCCTGCAGTGGGACCTGGGGACACACCGCCACTTCCATTCTCTGTCCATTAGCTGCAATGGCCTTTTCTCATCGCGCGCACATGTCCCCATCCACAGGGGTGAGAGAGTGAGAGGCTGTCTGAGGTGGATGCAGCCACCTACAGTGTGGACAACTACAGAATTACCTCAATTTTTATTGCTTTTTTGCTTAGACAAAACTATGTAGAAAATGCCTTAAAGTTGAAAGGTCACCGAATTGGCTGCTAACTCCAGCTGCAGAGGGGGCGGGATCCAGGAAGGAGCAGGCGGTGCGGGTCTGCGGGGAGGGGGTGAGGGGCTGCCGGTCCACCCACCTTTTGCCAGGATGAGGTTCCCCGGTCCAGGTGGCCTGGCTGCCGCGCCGCTCCGTGCGGACGGAGCCCGCCCCGAGGCCGCGGCGAGCGGCTCTGACTGTTGCTGGAGGCCGGCCCCGCGGGCGCTGGACAGCGCTGCCTTACCCGGCGCGCAGGGCTCCTGGCCAGTGCAGCCCCACCCGCCCCGTGCGGAGCGCCCCGCCGCCGAGCCCTCCCCGCGCTCATCACTGTTCTGTACAAACGCGCTGGGCGCGTGCTGCCAACTGACTCTCACGACTGTTAACTTCCACCTGGGGCTAGGCGCTGCCGTGACACGAGTGACTCTGGGAAGGTGCAGCACGGTCCTGGGCGTTGTGCTCTCTGTCTGTATGCACTGTGGTTTATCAGGGATATTTTATTAGTGTTTTGTAAGTATTCAATGACGTATTATATAGGTTCCATTGTTGTTGCTTTTCCGGTTTTTTTATGAGACGTTAGTGTGTGCCAAAGTGACTGTGAAAATGACCTTTTATTCTTACTAAAGATGGAAAGACTTCCTGTCATGCATCCCACAAATAAACTCAATAAAAGTTCAGTAAAACTGGGTGCTTGGGTCTGGCACGCTGCTGGCTCCTTCTCTTCCTCGTCTGACAGTGCTGGGGGCTGCGGGTGCCCTTCTGTCGCATTAGTGCCTCGGTTTCTGAATCAAATGACTTTCCTGTCCCCCTTCCCCCTGCCTAGCGTAGATATGAGGGCCCCTCCCCACTGAGGCATATCTTCCCCGCGCAGCCATTTTTCAAAATGTGACAGCGGCCCGTGCAGACACGCCGCCTCAGTGGTTGAGTTCTTAATTGTTAGTGCTAAGCAGCACCTCACAGGAATGCCGGGGTCTCCCCTCGTGGATGGAGGTCCCACAGTCAGCAAAAGGGTGCAGGTGGGTTTCTCCCCGTCTTTGGGACCAGAGCCCATGGAGTGGGAATGTGGGGGAAGCAGTTGAGAGAGTGCTGGTCCAGGTCACAGTGCCCTGATGGTGGCTGCCCTGGCTCCTGAGACAGCTCTCAGCCTTGGCCTGCCTGTTCAGGGAGGGAGAGGTGCCCATGTGGCCCAGGTGAGGGGGGCAGCCCCAGGAGAGTCTTGGTCGGGAGAAGGGCAAGGTGGCGGTGGCTCTGAGCACCTGGCCTGCGACATTCACACGTGTGTGTGCTCAGCCGTGCCTGCCCTCAGAAGCCACAGGGCCTCTGTGTTCGCTCACCTTGCTGACAAGGACCAGACAGCAGGTCAGGATCCAACAGGGACCTCCTGGTCTGGGGCCTGTGCCATGTCTGGCCAGTGGGCATCTCTCTCCTCCCTTTCCTGTGAAGGGGTCCCGTGCCAGACAGGAGGGAGGTCATGAGAAAGGATGACGTGGGGCCACCCAGCATCAAGGAGACAAGCTTTGGAGCACAGGGCCAGGCCCTGGGTGCCAGCCTCCAGGGTGGGGGTCACGGTGGCTGTGGCCGAGCTCAGCCTGCGGAGAGCTCTGCTCATTGAAAGGAATCCCAGCTCAAGAGAGGCGAGGAGGCCAACACCACCGTCCGACAGAGCTGCATCCACTCAGGCTCCCTCCCCAGACAGATCCGGAGCAGTCCTCCACGGGGGTTCCCCGACCAGAGCTGCAGGGGTCTACTGACAGCCCAGGCAGCTGTGTGCCAGGACAGCCGAGGGCATGGGGGGCGCCACAGATGAGGGGTCACCTGCTTCTTCAACTTGTCGCATGACCTTTTGAATGGTGAAGTGGTGCACGAGGTTTAACTGCGAAAAGAGGAAAGAGAATGAAGTTTTCTCCATCCTGGCCTTTTCCTGAGCGTGGGAGATGGCAATAATTTCCTGTAGGTGGTGCGCACATGTCCCAACGAGCAGCCCCTTCCTACTTCTCCTTCTCTCTGTTATGACAACCTCAGGAGAGTCTTGCTTGGCCTGAGTTTGGCGTCTCTCTTACACTTGCTCGTTCTCTCCAGCTCAGAGCTTGGCAGACAGGAGTATTTCCCAGCATTTGAGGAATTAAAATTTGACTTAAAAATTGACTTAAGAGGACTTAAAACTTTTCTTTGTATTCATCTTTAGGATCACCTTTATTCACTGCACTAGTTTTCCATGAATGGTAGCAGTATAAACTTTCCTTCTAGAATACATTTTAAGTTAAAAGGGAGTCAGTTTAGAGGAGGAGAGTGTGAAGCCAGTGATAACACAGGTGGTGGGCAGGTACAGCCGCGTACATACAAACAACTTCCATTTATGAAAAACGGGTTCACTCTCAACGGCCTGTTGTTCCGTGGAAGGCAGTAGGCCTTGCGAGTTAATTGCTGCTGGAAGCGGCTGAAGATCGAGGATTTTAAAACTGAAATCCTCCTCTTGGCGGCGCTCGCCTCAGGACAGTTGCTCAGCCCTTTGGTGGTGGAATTTGCATCTCCCTCTCCTCGGAGGGCTTTCTGCTCAGTGACACTACTTAAAAATACACAACCTTTGGTGTCCTTTTAAGAGTGGTTGGTAATGATTATTTTGAAATTTTTCTAGGCTGATATTAGCATAGCCAAGCCTTTGGCCAGTGGCTTTCTCAATTATTTATTCATTTATTGACTTATTTTAATTTTTAAAAACTTAAAGCAGTGCAGCCCACTGTTCAAAGGAAATCAGACACAGAAGTTGGGGCTACGTGAGCCAGGTGGAAGGAAGGCACCCTGGAGAAGGGGAGCCTGGGCCCCACACCCCCGCCGTCACCTGCCTGTGGCAGGGTGAGCTACTGCTAGTCCCCATTTGTCCCTTTACTCAGCGACACTGCTTTGTGTGTCAAGCTCTGATCCAGGCTCTCGGGACACCATGACTACTCAACTCGGCCATTGTAGGGGGAAAGCAGCTCTGGATAATAAATGAATGGAGTGGCTGTTCCAGTAAAACAAGGGACCGACTGGACCGTAGACTGACGCTCAGATCCCAGCCTGGAGGGAGATAGGAAGGGGGATGCTCAATGCCAGTCTGGTTATTTGTGTGAAGGAAAAGGCACAGGTGACAGGGGAAGGTGTTGCTTTGTGGCAGGGGTGGCCCCACTCCCAGCAGCACTGCCAGGCCAGGCTCCATCCTTGTGGAGGCCCATGCCTCCACCCCTCCCCGCCCCAGCTGACGGTCAAAGCCTGTGGGAAGATGCTGCCACCTCCTCTTATCAAAGCCCCCTGGTGTCTCCTGAGGGCTGTGATCAGTGGTTTTCACACTGCTCACTTCAGTGGCTGCTGGAAAATGGGGAGGGCCAAGGAGGGGGGATGGGAGCAGATGGGAGGGAATAAGGGAAGGAGCAGGGGAAGAGAACAGGTGAGGGGGAGTGAGCAGGAGGGGAGGGGAGAGAGGGAGGGGAAGGGAGCAGGAGGGGAGGGGGAGAGGGGACAGGGGGAGGGGAAGGGAGCAATGTGGCTCTGTGCCACACCCCCCACCACCAGCTTCCAACAGGACCACTCTGATTTCATCCGTCTCATATATTGGGCAATTGTGTAAGATTTTATCTGAGGAAAGGGATCTAACAGTCTTAAAAGCCTGAGAGTGCATCTCAGGATCTTCCAGTTTGGTTTCTCCAGCAGGCTCTTAGCATCAGGCCGCCTGCCTTCCCCCCACATCTGAGCCTGATCCTTGGTCTCCAGGTTGGGAAGACTGGGGCCTCTGAAGAGCTCATCTGGTTTAGCTCTTCGCATTGCATTGTGGGTCCTGCAGCCAGGCATGTTTCCTCCTCGTTCTGGCCACTTGGAAGCTCAGAGCCATAGCTGGGTCTGCTCTGGGGCCATGTGCTCTGTGTGCTCTTCTTGCCTGTAGTGTTGCTATTTTAAAATCCATCATTTCCCTGCTCTGGGCTTCCTCAGTGATTCACATTTATACATTTATGCATTCTTTGATTCCCTGTTCTAGGCTTTGGGGTTGCAGGGACATCCAAATACAGCTCGGGGCTCTGCCCTTTAGAACTTTCAGGATAATGAAAAAGTCAAGCATTAGTCACCTTATCTGACAATTAAATGTGAACGTGCCAACTGGATGAAGTGCCAGGAAGGGGAGACCCCATGGCACCAAGAGACCACATACCGGTGGGATTTAACCTCCTAAGGGAGGTCAGGTGATGCTTGCCTGAGAAAGATGCATTCCAGCTGAACCTTGAGGATGAGAGGAGAGCAGCTGGAGGGAGAGGGGAGACATAGTATGCGCAAAGGCGCTGTGGCCAGAGGGAGCATAGTGCAGAGCAGGGGGTCTGAGGCCTGAGTGCTGCTGGAGAGGTGAAGGGGACAGGTCCTTACCCTGAAAACAATGAGGGGCAATGCAGGGGCTTCGATCAGAAGTGACGTGGTCGCATCTTCAGTTGAAAAATAGCATTCTGACTGGAGCTGGACAGCTGGACGAGAAGGAGAAAGAACGGAGTAGGCAGAAAGGGGGCTCTTAGCACGGTGCAGCCAAGAGGAAGGCAGCTCGACCCACCCTGTGGAGGGGGTAGAGAGGGGAACATGGGCATATCCGAGAGTATCTAGGAGGAAATAGGCGGACTTGGAGATGACTGGATAGGGGATGCCGGGGTCTGGCTTGTGTGCCTGAAAGGCCATTCTCTGAGACGGATGGTGTCAGCAGAGGCCACAGGCCAGGGATGGACGTGTGCAGTCTCAGGCACCTTTGGGACCATGGGGTTGGGGACTGTCTAGGAGACAGTTGTATACAAGAATCTGAAGCTCTGGGAGTTTGGGGTTGGTGTCCAACTAAGTGGGTCACCAGCCTGTAGGGAAGAGAACAAGCTGGAGCAGTGGCCATGCGGTGGGTGGGCATCAGAACCACTGGCCCTGAATGGGAGGGGCCTGCTTGTCTATCACTGCAGGAAGTTTCAGTGGGCTAGCATGGCTTCAGATGTGGATGTAGACAGTGCACAGAGTAACTACGGCAGATGTGGTTCCCATCCGATGGCTGCCCCTTCCTTCCCTCCTTCCTTCCCTCCTTTCAGTAGGAGATGAGGTCAACTAGGGAGAGTGAGGGGGAAGTCTGATCTCATTGTGCAGAACAGAGTGGCTGAGCAGAGAAACAGAGCACGCAGGGTTGGGCCCATTGAGGTCAGTGATCAGGAATTTATAATGGATCAAATATCCTCTGTTATATAGTTATGTGGCTTATTCTTTCATATTGAATGAACTTTTGTAAAGCATCTCAATGTTTGTGTTGTGTGTGGAATGAGATGGTGAGGGAAAGGGAAGAGGGACGGAAATTTGGGAAGACAGGGAGTGGAGGGAGAGGGAGAGCAGGAGGAGCTGAATGGGTGGGATGAATAACTGCAGGTGGAGGGGGTGCTAGGCCAAGGGAGAAGACAGCCACATGGAAAGAGAGGGAGTCAGGGCTCTCCACGCAAGCTAGGCCGTGCATGAGTGGTTTCTCGGGCTGGAAGGGAAGGGGAGGAGGTGCTGGGCAGAGGATTAACCTGTGTGAAGGCATCAAGTTATGGAGCAGTTTGTTTGGAAAATGGCCAGAAGCGCCATGTGGCAGGGCCATAGGTGGATGGAGCAGTGGCAGGACATGAGGCTGTCCAGTAAGTTGAGGCAAGCGGAAGGAAGCCAGACAAGTTGGGGTGAATTTTAATTTCCCTTTAGGCACTTTTCAGAAACAAAGGTCATCTGAGGAGTTTGGGTGAGGATGGGAACAGAGTGGAGGAGCGTGGCGAGGCCACAGCTGAGGCTCTGGGATTTGCTCTATTGGGTTTTAGGAATTGGTTCTTTTAGGTTTAGTTTTGTTACAGTAACTGCTTATAGATTATTGTAGAGTCAAACTCTGCCACAAAATTTCATTGGGGTTACCAGGAGGATGTCAAATGTGAAGATCTGACGAAGTCCCATTCTTTAAGATGAGCTTGGAATCACTCCCTAAGAACAGACAGGCCTCATTCTGTCTCAAACTTTGAGAGATACTGAAAAATCTGGATTCGGCTGGGGCTGCTTGGAGGAGGATGCAGTGCTCACAGCTTGTGTGGCAGCACTCCAGGGCAGGGGTCCCCGGATGCTGCCCTGATACCGGGCTGCTCTGACATCAAAACCACACAGCCTTTCCGCGTGAGCTCGCTTGCCTCTGTACTGTCTCTGGGTTCTTTCAAATGACTCCTTCAGCAAGCTGTTCCCTGTGGGGGAACAAAGTCCCCCTTATCTTGTCCTTTGGTTATTTGACCCACTTTTCTCTTTCAGAGGGCCGCTGCCAAGGCGACAAGTCAATGTTCTGTAGGATGGAAGTCTTGTCTCGCTATTGCTCCATCCCAGGCTACAACAAGCTGTGCTGCAAGTCCTGTAACCTGCACGACAACCTCACCAACGTGGATGACAGGGCAGAGCCACTGCCCGGGAAGCACAATGACATAGAAGACCTCATGCCCACCCTCCCAGTGCCCACTCTAGTCATGGAGGTGCAGCCTCCACCAGCCAAGCCCCTGGAGGTGCCTGTCAATGCCTCCAACACCAGTGCCACTGAGGATCACCCAGAAACCAATGCTGTCGATGTGCCCTACAAAATCCACAGCCTGGACGATGAAGTTTTGCCACCCAACCTAATCCCTCGACGACCGAGCCTATATGAAAAGACCAGAAACCAAAGAATCCAAAAGCTCATTGATGAGATGAGGAAGAAAGAGATGCTTGGAAAGGTCTAATAAAATGGAAAGATAGCATCAATAGCATTTTTTTTCTTGCTTATAGAGATATTCCATGGGATGGCAAATCCTGTGTCATGGAGATGAAGTCAAAATTCCTGATTCCAAAAGGCTTTGAGACAACAAAGAGGGAGAATGACATAAAAATATATATATTTGGTTGTAAGCATGTGACAACTGGGTTAGCACGGGTGTTTCCCATCCCCGGAATGTTGTAAGTCCTGTACTGGGGTTGGGTGTAGGGTGGAGAGGAATATAAAGGTTCTACAACCTCCATCAATGAGGTAGGGCAGAAGGGCTAATCAGAGAGAGAAAACACTCACTCCAGGCTTCTGAGCAGTGACTTCCTTGGTGGTGACAACCCTTTTGGAGACGCAGGACATTCCCTAACGGTTCTCCAAACTGAGGCACAAAGCCCATGGGGGCTCTTAGGAGAAACACTGATTTATTTACTAACTGACCAGTCTCTAAGATGAGCACAATGAAGTAGAGGCCGTGACCTCTAGCGCCTTCAAGAGCCAGGCAGGCAGCAAGGATGAGTATGGTGGCCGGCTGGGGACTGTGACCAACCTGAGGGCCACAGCCCACTAGAGCTGATTGCCGGCCCCAGCCACTGCTGCCTCTGTGAGAGCCAGACCCTGCTGCCAGAGAGTGCACTTTTTCAGAAGTCTAGAATTGTGTGTGAAAATTCTCAATCCTTAAAGGTCAACTCAGAATGTTTTAGGGCAGTCTGGGGTCTGGTGGGGTCTGGAGCTGCCAGTCTTGGCCTGATACAGTCTCGCGCATTAAGGACTTAGGGAAAGCCATCTCATCTATTTGGTGCTCACGTGCTGCGTTTGAATATCTCAGCAGAGTTGGAGCTGTGAAGCTGTCTGTCTCTTCCCGGGAAAGTACTGAGAATCCTCCAACTGGGACTCAAGGATGTATCTAAACAGTGGGCCATGTTTCCTGCGTGCGGAGGAGACAGTGGGCAGCTCTCCCGGGCTCCCCCAGGCCTGTCTCCTCTCCACTAACCTAAGCCTTGCTTGCCACCTCTAGCCAGCCTGGCCTCAGCCTTGGGCCTCCCAGAGGGCTTTCTCCCTCCTCAGGGGCATTGGAAGGATGAGGGAGGTCGTGCGGTGTGCCTGCGCTCTCCTGGACAATCCAGTGACTGGGCAAGCCCCTGACTTTCCCTCCTGGGGGGGGCCAGGAGTGCTGCCACAAGGGTGGCCACACCCAAGGGTTCTGAGATGAGGCCTTGTGGGCTCAGTTTGCTCCTAAAGACCAGCTTCGCTTGTGGGGGATGGGCTTTCCCTGTTTAGCCCTGTGGTGCCCCCCCAGCCCCGCCCCCAATTCCTTCACTTAGAAGCTCCAGAACCCAGCAGTGAACTGCAAGACTTGGCCTCCGAGGGGAGGCATAGGGTGGAAGAGGGGAGCCTGCTTTATCTTTTGCTCTTTGCAAACGCAGAATGGTGCTTTGGGAGTGAGATGTGAATGAGAGAAAGAGTAAGCGAGCAGGGTGGCTAGGAGGACAGCAGCTAATTTTTACCTCTCCCTGCATTGATATTCAGTGAATGTGCAGCTTAAACTTCCCAAAATTGCAAGACCCAGGGGCACATTAGCTCCTTAGCTGGGCCTCGCCTGCCACCTAATTCTTAAGCTTTTCATGTCCAGGAAAGTGCTGGAGCCTTTGTATTCTTGCCAGTCATAGACCTTAGAGAACTCTTTCTTGTTTAATTCCCTACCATATAGATGAGATTACTGAGGCTCAGGATGATACCATGATGGCTACTTTATATGGAGCCTTGAGGTGCTACGTGTGTCTGAGTCTGTGGGTGTGTGGTCTAAGGGGCAAGTAAGGGTGCAGGAAGCAGAACAACACCTGGGATGATGCTTAACATCCCAACCAGGTGATAACTAGCCTCCCACTCCAGCCGGTGCAGCCTGCCTCTCCCTCTGCCTCCAGGTCCACACATGCTCACACATGTCCCAGTGTCTCAAAGGAGCTTGCTGGCTCCTAAGAACCAAACTGTACAAAACATTTTTGAATATCTCCTATAGTACCACTTCTTCTTTAACAGGATGTGGTATAAAGCACTTTTGCAATCCTGTCTCTGTGATTAGGAAATGGATCCCACAGCCTTCCCTCACTGGTTGAACCCATGGCAGCTGGTGCTATTCACAGGCTGAAGGACTGGGCATTTTGCTTGGGTCTGGCCTAGAATGTTGAGGAAGTCGGGGGTGACTAACCCCAGCCAGGGAGTACTACTTGGTTTACCCAGCCTGGGGGCCATAGGATGGGAACACTCCATTCCCAGATCCCAGCAGAGAAGGGCTGCATGTCTTGGGGGCTGGAAGGCTTCCAGGAGAGGCCCCAGGTGGGACATTCCCAGGGGAACCTGTCTTCTGCTGGAGGGAGAGGGAGGCCCTCTAGGAACTGCAGGCAGTGTGGCCATGGCCCCATACGTCATACTCAGTCCCTCGGGCCATATATCCACCGAGTTCCGTAAAGTAGATGGCCTCAGACGTCTCTCTGTCCAAGGAACGCAGTGTTCACCAGGCTCTGAGAAACTGCAAATCTCCACTGAGCTTGGGACCCGTGGGAGAGCCGGCTTAGCAATAGCCCTGAGCTTCCAGAGCCAGCCTCCGTGTCTCAGGGGCTGCAGCAGCCTGGCAGAGGCCATGGAGGTCTTCCAACTGAGGTTTTGTAACACCATGTTGAGACTCAGAGGTCCTCTCTGTCTGTGGCTCCAGAAAATCAGCTGAGGGGCCCGAGAGTCACTTCATGTGCACGGGGAGACTTGTGCTAGTTTTGGGACCTGGTTCTCTGCTCTACTCCTTTTGGAAAACCCATGGAATTTCACATATAAGCCTTTCATCTGTATTTTAAGATTTTTTGTTTATTTGTTTGGAGTATATAAATGGTGCTCAATAGTGAAGCCTTTCTCAGATGAAGTATTATGACTGTGTACTCCTGTATGACAGGCAGCCGCCACATGAATCACCACGGTGCTGAACTCAAGTCACATTTTATCTTACGATCACAGCAATCAGTATATTTGTTTTCTGTACAGTAAAAGTTCGCTCCTTGATTTTATAACTTATTAAAGTCAAATGTCTGTGTTTTTGCACATCATGCCTCGTCTGTCTGTTACCTCGACTGCACCTGTCCCTTGGCCCCAGCCTGAACGTGGGCAGGAGGGAAGGAGGTGCTGCCATCACAAGGCCAAGAGGCGTGGGGGGGGATGTGGTGGGCCCTGAGGCAAGGCTTCTCCAGTCAGGACCCTGTGAAGGGCGAGAGGGGTCCCAAGGGCTGACCCCCTCCCAGCCCCCGTGAAGCCAGCCCTCCAGGCAACATGACTTAGCCCACGGTTCCCAGTAAACCTTTAGTTCAGGGGGTAGACAAAGAGGCTCCAGACCCCTCCTCCCTGATCACAGCCCTTCTCTCCCATAACTAGAGTTTCTAGAAAAAATACTAGATGCTCGGTTAAACTTGAATTTCAGAGAAACAACAAATAACTTTGTAGTATACTTATAAATTATTTATTTATAAATGTATATTTATTATACCAAAAACTTTGTTGTTGTTTCTCTGAAATTCTAATTTAACTGAGAGTCCTGCATGTTTATTTGTTAAATTTGGTAACCCGACTCACAATCAGAATTCCACTTGTAAAGACAAGTCCATTCTCTCTGGCCTTCTTTGATATGAGCAGGTGTTGGGCAAGGAGGGAGTTGAAGGCAGAGGAGGAGACTTCTCTCAGTGCCCTGGCCACCTAGGAGGCAGACAAGGTGCAGACAGTGCTGGAGAGAGGGGACAGTCACAACCCTTACCAGTTTGTACAGGGGTTGGAGGTGGCTTTGGAATAAATAGGATTTCTCATTTTGTTCTTCATTGGAATTTGTTTTGACTCCGTTTTTATAGTATAGCTAGTCGTTCATAACGGGGAAGAGGAACTTGAAATGGGTGCATGTGAGTGTGTGTATTGGCAGTAGGGGAGGAATTGGAGTTGGGTAAGCAGGACTGGCTGAGACTAAATATTTGCAAAGGTAATTCATAACTGGATAACCCAGTGAGGTTATTTTAGAAAACAGTCCCTGGGTTATAGAGGAAGTGGTAAGGAAGGCCCAATCCGTGCTTTCTGAAGAACGTTGATGAATGGTTAGGAGGAGCGAAATGTAATTACAGAGGTATTGGCCACCACTCCCGCCTCTTCCTCCCTCTATGTGCGTCCCTGACTCCCAGGCACAGAGCAGCCGTGCCATGGTTATCCCCTGCTGCACGTTCTCAGCCCAGGGGAACACAATGCACTCCCATTCCTAGAGGCTATGTGACCAGTTCCCCCTGAACCTCATGCCCCCATACAGTTGCTTCCTCGCTGTCAGGAGTTTAGGTACTCATAAGCCATACTCCCATGATTTTACATCCAAACATTTGTCTGCACATCCAAAATGACGCATATGTCCTAGAGGGTCTTTTCTCACACCTCAACTCTCCTATGTAGGAGGTTTCACATCCTTCCATGACCAGGTGGAGACTGGACAGACAGAGGCCAGGAAGTGCTTGCCTGTCAGAATGAGACTTCCATATTGTTCTCTGTGGGGGTTCCCCCAGGGGCTGTCTAACCTCAAACACACATAAAAGATACACAAAGACAGTGTGTGACTGTCCCACAGTGTACTGAAGCAACCAACGCCTTGTTCAACTAAGGTTCTTCTAGATTCTCTAGGTGAACACTTAATCACTGATTTTCAACCTTTCTTTTTTTAATTCTATGCAGTTATAACTATAAATTTCCCTCTAAGCAAGCTTTAGCTGTACCCCACAAATTCTGATATTTCATACGTTTATTATCATTCCATTCCAAATGTTTTCTAACTTTCATTGTGACTTCCTCTTTGATCTAAGGGTATTTTAAAGCATGTTGCTTAATTTCCAAACATTAGGGGATATTCTAGTTATAGACTGTTATAGATTTTTTGCTTATTTTATGGTGGTCAGAAAACATTTTCTGAAAGATTTCAAGCCTTTGAAGTTTGTTGAGGCTGGCTTTATGACCTAGGATGTGGTCAATTTTTGTAAGCACTGCACATGAGCTTGAAAAGAATATGTAATTGGCAATTGTTGGATATAGTATTCTATATGTGTCCATTATGTCAAATTTGTTAATTTGTTATTCAAATCTTTATATCTTGATTTTGTCTTCTTGTTTTATTAATTTTATAGAAAGTTGTTTAAATAGCTCTCACCAATTGTAGATTTTTCTATTTCTCCTTGCAGTTTTATCAATTTTTGCTCTCCTTTTAAAAAAATAAGCTACTTTACCATTTTGAGGCCACATTAATGGGAGCATACAAATTTCTAATTGTTATATCTTCTTGGTAACATTATCCTTTTATCTTTATGAATTGAACACTTTTATTTCCAGAAATAATTTCTGGCTTGGAACTTTCCCCCCTAATGTTAGTATAGCTATATCAGCTCTCTTTGGGTTAGTGGTTGCATGATATAACTACTTCCATTCATTTATTTTCAAATTTTCTATATCCTATGTGTTCTATTTGTACTTTGTAAATATATAATTTTTAGTATGGCCTAACATTTTTAGTCTTTTGATGAGAGCACTTAGTCCATTACATTTACTGCCATCACTGATACCAGTGCCTTTATATCCACCTCCTTCTGTGCAATTTGTCCTGACTGTTCTGTGTTCTTTCTTCTCTTCTTTCTTGCCTTTGGATTGGGTGCTTTTTTTCCATTCCATTTTAGCCCTCTGTTAGTTTTGAAGCTACATATTGCTTTTCTCTTATTTTAAGGAATATTCAAGAAATTTCAACATGCATTCTTGACTTCTCAAAATCAATTATTACTCTTAAAGTGACCCTCTTTCCAACAATGCTTAGAACAGTGCTCTCAGCTATCCATGCTGAAAGATAAACTTGTTAAATTTTCATTTCATTGTGGACTAATAGAATACAAAGGAATTAATAGAAAAATGAAATTTAAAAAAACATATATATTCTTTGGTGAGGTGTATGTCAAATATTTGCCAAATTTTCATTGACTTGTTTTCTTATTTAGTTTGAGAGTTCTTTATATATTATAAATACAAACAATTTATCAGATGTATGCTTTGCAAATATTTTCTACCAATTTGTGGCTTGTCTTTTCATTCTCTTAACAATGTCTTTTAAGGAGCAAAAGTTTTTAATTTTAATAAAGCTCAGTTTATCAATTTGTTCTTTTATGGATTGTGTTTTTCATGTTGTATCTAAGAAATCTTTGCCTAACCTAAGGTCACAAAGATTTTCTTCGTGTTTTGTTTCTATAAGTTTTATATTCTTAGGTTTTACATTTATGTCTATATTTTGAGTTAGTTTTTGTATATGAAATATAGTCTGGATCCAAGTTCATCTTTTTGCATATGGATATCCAAATGTTGCAGCACCACTTGATGAAAAGACTATCCTTTCTCCACTAAATTATCAAAGGTCATGAAGATTTCTTATTTTTTTTCTAAAAGTTTAATAGTTTTAGCTCCTACATTTAGGTCTATGATCTATTTTGATGTAATTTGTGTGTGTGGTGTGACATCAGGGTCTAAATTCATATTTTTGCATGTGGATATCCAGCTGTCATTGGTTGCATCATTTGTTGAAAAGAAAGCATCATTTGTTGACAAGACTATCTTTCCCCTTTCTTCGGCACGTTTGTCAAAAATCAAGTGATCACAAATAAGAGTTTCTATCAATTCTGTTCCATTGACTTACATGTCTTTCCTTACACTGTTTTGCTTACTATAGCTGTTAGTGAGTTTGAAATCAGAAAGTGTAAGTCCTTTAACTTTGTTCTTTTTCAAAATTGTTTTGACTCTTGTGGGTCCTCTGCATTTCCCTATAAATTTTAAAGGTTTTATTTATTTATTTATTTATTTTTTCCCCCAAAGCCCCAGTAGATAGTTGTGTGTCACAGCTGCACATCCTTCTAGTTGCTGTATGTGGGACGCGGCCTCAGCATGGCCGGACAAGCAGCGCGCCGGTGGGAGCCCGGGATCCGAACCCGGGTCGCCAGCAGTGGAGCGCGCTCACTTAACCACCAAGCCACGGGGCCGGCCCTCCCTATAAATTTTAAAATCAGCTTGTCAATTTTTGCAAAAGGCCTCCTGGAATTTAAGAGGGATTACATCAAATCAATGGATCCATCTGGGAAGCACTGCCATCTTGACAGTATTGTGTCTTCCAGTCCATGGACATGAAATATCTCTCCATTTATTTAGATCTTCTTTAATTTCTCTCAGCAATATTTTGTAATTTTCAAATGTACAAGTCTTGCACATTGTTGTTAAATTTATTTCTAAGCATTTTATTCTTTTGTTGCTATTGTGAATGGAATTGTTTTCTTAATTCCAAGACTGTTCATTGCTAGTATATAGAAGTACACTTGTTTTTTGTATTTTAATCTTGGGTCCTCAAACTTGCTGGACATATTTATTGGTTCTAGTAGTTTGTTTTGTTTTGTTGTTTCTCTTTTGTTTTGTTTTGTTTTGTTTCTCTTCACTGAGGAGGGTACCTTCTATTCCCAGTTTAGCAAGACTTTTTATCATGAATAGGTGTTGGGTTTTGTTGAATACTTTTCCTTATCTATTGAGATGATCATGTGGCTTTTGTCCTTTATCCTATTAATATTATCTATTATATTAATTGAGTTTCAAATGTTAAGTCAACTGCATTCCAGAGATACGTCCTAATTGGTCATGGTGTATAATTCTTTTTCTCTATTCCTGGATTTGGTTTCCTGATATTTTGTTGAGGGTGTTTGTATCCATATCTGTAGTTTTCTCATCATGTCTTTGCCTGGTTTTGGTATCAGGGTAATACTGGTCTCACAGAATGAATTGGGAAGTGTTCCCTCCTACTCTATTTTCTGGAAGAGTCTGTGAAGAACTGATATTACTTCTTTTTTAAATGTTTGATAGAATTCACCAGTGAAGACAACTGGATCTGGGCTTTTCTTTGTACCAAGATTTTAAACTATGAATTAAATTTCCTTACTTATTATAGGCCCATTAAAATTTTCTATTTCTTCTTGAATCAGTTTTGGTAGTTTGTCTTTCTAGGAATTTGTTCATTTCATCTAGGTTATCTAATTTGTTGGCATACGTAGTATTCCCTTATAATCCTTTTAATTGCTGTAGGATCAGTAATGACATCCTCTTTTTCACTCCTTATTTTGGCAATTTGTGTTTTTTCTTGGTTAGTCTAACTAAAGGTTTTTCTATTTTGTTGGTCTTTTCAAAGAACCAACCTTTGGTTTCACTGATTTTTCTCTTATTTTTGTTTCTCTTGTTTTTCTCTTTTCTATGGCATTGATTCTTATCTAATTTTTATTATTTCCTTTCTTCTCCTTGCTTTGGGTTAGTCTGTTCTTCTTCTGGTTTCCTTTTTTCTTTAATCCAGCATTTTATTTTTTTAGAAACTTTATTTTCATAGAATACATTTTCACATTAGAGATTCTCACAATGGGAAAATAATAATTTATTACTTATAGTTTTATATTTGTGTACAGATTATTTTAGGACCAGTCAAATAAACACATTTGACAAGCAAGTCTTAGTTTAGAATCCATAATCTTTCCATATGTCTACGGGGAGACCTCTTCCCAAAATGGGACTTCTCTATATTCAGAACCTCTACACGCTCTTCTCCTAGGATTTAGAAAGTAGTAATGTGAGATATCAGCACTTCCTAATTTTAAAGTTTCCCTAGGACATGTAACCATCAGTAGCTGGTATCAACTGAACAGCCGGGGAAGGTTTCAAAAATTATACACTGTCTAATTTTCTGCAAAATCATTACTCATGCGCTAACAGTTTTCCTTTTTGTTCATCATTCCCAGGACAAATACAGATGTCTGACCATGTATTGATGCTCACAAAGCTGAATTCTCTCTAAGAGACTGAGAAATTAAAAGGCAACGACTCATATATAATGTTTAGTTATACTGTGAGTCTTGTGAGAAACTGGCAGACAATTCCATGAATGCACCAGAATATGGAACTCAGTCTCAAAATTTCTTGAATACAATTCCTCTCAAACATTTTCCTCAAAGATTAAATTCTGAAAATAACCATGTGATTAGGAGAAGAGGTTTGTCTCACCAATGGACTTACCTGTTATTTCCTCCATATTGTCAGTTGAATGGCCTGACAGAGCAGAGGCAAAGAGGTGAATAATCCATTTTTAAGGTACCAAGTCAAAAGGCCAGAGCTTCCACAGCATGGCAACAGTTTCCAGGTGCCCACGTCGTGATAGTTGAAATAACAAAGCCCAGCAAAGGTGAGAGCTGAGAGTGCCGAAAGGCCTGCCTTGGCAGCTTTGTGTGATGTATCCCCATGAACACACTCAGTAACAACTTGTCCAACGCCCCGTTGACTATGGAGAGTGAGGAGCCAAGAGTAGTTGACCACAGAGCAAGGACTCAAATAAACAGCTGAAAGCAGGCCCAGGGACAAACACTAGCAACCTCTCCAGTCCAGGGGAAAGATGCAGCCTCGGAACCAGAATGGCGGCTGGCTGACAGGTGAATGTGCTGCACTCCACACCATCCTGGGGTGGGTCAGTCGGGGAGAAATGCTGAGACATGAGCAAGTCTGACCACTGGGGTTCGAAGGAACAGACCCAGCCTCCTTGGGCATCGGAGAGGACACTCAGCCCACAGAGAACCACCATCTCACTCCTGAGATCTCAAGGTCACCCAGTAATGCAGAAGCAATTATCATCTTCTGGTTTCTTAATGTGAAAGTTTAGGTTATTGATTTGAGATCCTACTTGTTTTCTAATATAAGCCTTTACAGCTATAAATTTTCCCTCATGAACTACTTTAGCTACATTCCATAAATTTTGATATGTTGTGTTTTCATTTGCATTCAGTTCAAATATTTTTAAATTTCACTTATGATTTTTTCTTTGGCCTATGGATTATTTAAAAGTATTCAGTTCAAATATTTTTAAAATTTTCAAATATTTGGGTATCTCTCTTTTTTTATTGTTGTTATTTCTAATTTAATTTCATTGTGGTCAAAAAAACATAGTTTGTATTATTTCAGTCCTTTTAAATGTATTGAAACTTTTTTATGGCCTTGTATATGGTCTATCCATAGTTCATGTGTGTTTGAAAATAATGTGTATTCTGCCATTATTGGGTAGAGTGTTCTATAGATGTCAGTTAGGTCAAGTTTTTTGATAATGTTGTTTAAGTCTTCTAGTGGCTATGGTTCACCTCTCTGAATTCTAATCTTCTCCCTAATGTTGGCTGAGAATTTCTAAATATCCTTTTAACTATTTGATGCTTTCAAGAGTTTTGTTTTTCTTGCTCAGTCTTTTTAGTTGTTTTCAGGAGATGTTTTGTTTGGCCTGAATTATCTCATGTGTCAATTCTGGAATCCTATTTACCAATTTTTAATACAGGGTTGTCTATTTCTATCTGTTGGAATTGGGCTACGTATCATTTCTAATAACATGTAGCAAACTTTTAACACAAAGTTTTAGTGGTGAAAGAGAATACAATTCAAAGCATTTAAATTCTTAGCAAAGTGCCCAAATATAACAATTCCTTATCTATTCCTAAAATAATTTAGACTAAAATTTTTATGATATAAAGTGCTATAATTCTATGTAGATACTTGGATTT
Source organism: Ceratotherium simum simum (assembly GCF_057802395.1). Lineage (NCBI taxonomy): Eukaryota > Metazoa > Chordata > Mammalia > Perissodactyla > Rhinocerotidae > Ceratotherium > Ceratotherium simum. The sequence goes on from NC_141903.1 coordinate 2,164,338, forward strand.
CTACTATTAATGTTTGAAAAAACATTACTGGATAGAGAAGGATCATCAAATAAATATTATAAAGACATAAAAGTTCAATTAACCAAGTTAATATATCAAAAGCTGTCATAACCTCAAGGAGAAACTGACAAAGCCTATATCCTAGGGAAGAAGTTTAATATGTTTCTCAGTAATTGAAGATCAGCAGCAAAAAGAAATCAATAATATATAGATTTGAATAATACAATAAACAAGCTTGATCTAAGGAACACACATGTATCTCTGCTCCCCCAACAACCGAACAACTCACATTATTTTCAAATACATATTAAATATTTATGAAAATTGATATTAGACCATTAAGGAAGCATAAGAAATTGAGTAGATTTAGTAATTAATGTAACTTATCTACATGTAACTAAATTATAAATCAATATCTAAAAATTTAATTTAAAAACATGTATTTGAAATTCAAAAAAATCACACTTCTAAATAACTCATAGATCAAAAAAGTAATATTGAAAATTAGAAAATACTTATAATTGAATACTACATAGCAAAACTTGTGAAATGTAGTCAAGGAGGTGCTTGGAAGTTCTTATGGTCTTAAATACAAAAATTAGAAAAGAAAACGTTTGAAAATTAGTTAATGAACTATGTAACAGAACAAACCCAAAGAAATTAGAAGGAAATAAATAACCAAGATTATTTATAAGAGTAGAATTTAATTAATAGGAAAGAAATTTAGATCAAATAAAGCCAAATGTTGATTTAATATTTACAAAATTCTGGTAATTATGATCAAGACTAACAGACTGTATAAATGAACAATTTTAGGAATAAAAAGCAGAACTTAACTATTGAAAGAGTAGAGATTAAAAGGTTCATAAATAAATAATATGAACAAATTAATGCAAAAAAATGAAAATAAGCAAAATGAATAAATTCTTAGAACAAAAAAATTTTATCAAAATTTACACAGCAAGAAATAGACAGAAAACATGACTAGAATTATAATCATGAAATGAATTGAATTTGTAATTCAAAATATTTCCACAAAGAAAATACCAGGCTCAGACTGTTTATAGACCAATGCTACCATTCATTCAGGAAGCAGATATTTCTAGTGTTATACAAAACTCTTCTAGATAATAGGAACAAAAGGAATCACTTGTCAATTTATTCCATGAAGTTAAGATAACTCTAATACCAAAATAGATAAGGACCAGAAGGAAAAAGCACAATAAAATTACATGGATGCAAAAATTCTAACTCCAATATCAGTAGACCATATCCAATTGCAGACAAAAAGGTGCTATATCAGACTAAGTTAGGTTTATTAAACCCAGAAATCAAGGATGGTTTAACTTTAAACCTATTGGTTTCCAAACAAGATGGTGAACTAGCATGAGTTTCCAACTTTCTCCGGAGCCACAATGACTCTGGAGAACCTACCAAAAGGATTATTAATCTGATGAATTGACATAAACACTATGAGAACGCCTGAGAAGGCTGTTTTGAACTGGTATAAGTGTGCCTGTGGCAGAAGCTTATTTTGTTTTCTATTTTGTTGTTTTTTTCACAATTCTGGAGTGTAGAGCAGCCAGACCCTGCAGTGAGAAGACAGCATTGGAGAGAGTTTATCACTTTTACCTTTTTCCTCTTGTACTTTACTTTGGGATGATCGTTGTCTGCCACATTCACCCAGAAATTATTAGCAACAGCTCAGGCTAAATGATGTCGGTTGGGGCACATCAGGATGGCATTTAAGCCCAACTACTCTGAGAAATCGGTAGAAAGAAGTGCAGACTGGTCAGCCACCCTCCTCTGCCTACTCCTCTTCCAAACGCACAGGCAGCTGGACTGAAAACTAAGGAGAGAGACTTCTGGTTTCAGCTCCTACATGTGAAGAGTTTGTAAGTCATCACTCTCATCCTCACAACAAGAAAAAAGCTGAACGAAGTGAAAATCAATGACTTTTCTTAGATCTGTCAGAGAATTGAGGTCCCAGGGTGTGTTGCCACCCTAAAAACTGAAGGAACAAGTGACTACAGAGAACCAGAGCCAAGATCAGCTTACCAGAAGCAGAAGCTTCTGGAGCCAGTAACTGGTAGAAACACTTAAATGGTAACTCACAAACTGCTGGAAGCAGAGTGTGGGCTGGCTCAACAGTGAGAAACTCCTGGGGTCCACAGTCTTACGGAGTACCCCTCCTCTTCATGGGTTTTACCACCAGAAACCAGACCAGGTTCTCATGGTGAAGATGGGACAGAAATCCCCTTGTGCTTCTTGCAGGGAGAAGAAAAAATTAGTCATTTTGAAATATGCCCAGAGTGTTCTCTAAAACAGAGGCCTGCCCTCAAGAATAACACTTAACCTTATCTGGCCTGGGAAAAAGGCAATTAGACAACGCCAGTCCCTTCCAGCCTCCTATCTAGGGGGAGAAAGAAAGGTTAAGAAGTGCTTCTGGGGCCAGCCCGGTGGCGCAAGCAGTTAAGTGCACGCGCTCCACTTCGGTGGCCTGGGGTTCACCAGTTCGGATCCCAGGAGCGCACCGACGCACTGCTTGTCGAGCCATGCTGTGGTGGCGTTCCATATAAAGTGGAGGGAGATGGGCATGGATGTTAGCCCAGGGCCAGTCTTCCTCAGCTAAAAGAGGAAGATTGGCAGATGTTAGCTCAGGGCCGATCTTCCTCACACACACAAAAAAAGAAGTTCTTCTGAAGGTCACAACCCAGGGACTAAAACCCACTAAAATACTGAGATTTAATCATAAGATTATAGAATGCTTCCTCTCCCCAATGCCTCACCACCACATCAACAGGGCTCCAGTATAAAATAGTGGATTACAAATGAGAGAGCTGCAGGACAGCTCTCTTCCTTCCTATTTAAGAAGGAATTCTTTGGGAACCGAAATACAATAGGGAAGCAAAAAACAAATGAACACACACATGCACACATGCACACATGTGCATGCACACATACACAAGGAAACTAGAGGAAACTGAAGCCTCTGGCACTTACAGCCACAGCAAACACTAAACACTGCCCAGTTCCTAGGGGTTAACATGAAAGCTCACACTAAATGCCTGAGTATCTCACCTCCTGTTACCAGATACATCATGTTCAGCTTCCAACAAAAAATTATAAGGCATGCTAAAAAGCAAGAAAAAACGCAGTTGGAAGAGACAAAGCAAGCATCAGAATCAGACTCAGGTATGACCCAGATTTTGGAGTTATCAGATAGGGAATTTAAAATAACTATGATTAATATGTTAAGGGCTTTAATGGAAAGGAGACAACATGCAAGAACTGATGGGAAGTATAAGCAGAGAGATGGAAACTCTAAAAAAGAATCAAAAGAAATGCTGAAATCAAAAGCACTGCAACAGAAACGAAGAATGCCTTTGATGGGCTCCACAGTAGACTGGACAGAGCCAAGGAAAAATCCGTCAGCTTGAAGATATGTCAATAAAAATTTCCCAAACTGAAATGCAAAGATAAAAAAAAAATGAAAAAAAAAGGAATAGGGCCTTTTTATACACTCTTCTCTCTGCCTGGAACAAGTCCTGCTTCTCAACTGCTCTGAGATCTCTGCCTAACGGTTCTTACTCAAGCAAGCACACTCTGACCTCATGCCATGCTCTGGAGTAGTTACATGTCTCTATTCAATGCTTTGGCAATAGTCTGTAGTTTTCTTTAATAACATATATCAAAATTGTAATTTTAGGATTATTTCTGTACATGAATACTACCATCCATGATTTAAAAAGTGTTACTAGACTAGCCTTTCCAAGAGAAAGAAATGATACATCTAGAAAAAATATTTTTTTCAGATTTTGGACAACAGGCAACATAGAACTCTAATCCCTGAGAGACAACAAACAAAAGTGAGCCCTCAATACCCCAGGTTTCTACCTGGAGGCACTTTGCAGGTCATAGTTAGCAGAAAAGAAGTCCAATCAGACAAAAACAGTTTTACTGAGCTGAAAAGACATAAGTCAAAGTTTGGATCTGCTGAGGTGTCTGGAGTTTGTGGTGCAAACTGTAAGAACAGAAGGCAGCTGCACAGAGAAGTAGCTCCAGAAATCTGCAGGGTTCTCCTTGAGTTTTTGGTTGAATAAGCTGTAAAAAGGCAGTGAAAAAGTGTGTGTGGAAGGGCAAAGAACAAAGAGCTGGGAGCTGTGAAATGAAGGAAGATTCTGGTGTTGACACAAGGCTGGGAGGCACTGCAGTTTCAGGCAGCCAGAGAGAGGAGACCCTGACGAAAGCCTAAGCATTCAGGTGACAGCATAGAAGGGCTACACCCAGGGTGCAGGGCGCTTCTAGCCCTGGAGTAAAGGGTACTCTAGCCTACACTCCTATAAGACTGAATGTTTGTGTCCCCCAAAACTACTGTTGAAACCAAATCCCCGGTGTGATGGTATTTGGAGGTGGTGCTTTGGGGAGGTGATTAGGTCAGTGGGGTGGAGCCCTCATGAATGGGATTAATGCCCTTATAAGGGAGGCCCCAGAGAGCTCCCTCAACCCTTCCACCATGTGGGGACACAATGAGAAGGTGGCTATGAACCAGGAAGCGTGCTCTCACCAGAAACTGAACCTGCTGGCACCTTGATCTTGCACTCCCAGCCTCTAGAATTGTAAACATAAATTTATGCTAATTATAAGCCACCTAGTTTATGGTATTTTTTTTTATAGTAGCCTGAACAGACTAAAACACACACTAACAGAACTTGAAAAGAAACCTCTAAAGAATAAAAGCATAAATCAACAGAATAGAATAGAGTCTAGAAATAGAACCACACATATAAAATCAACTGATTTTTTAAAAGGTGCAAAAGCAAGTCAATGCAGAAAGGATAGTCCTTTTCAAGAAATGGTGCTGAAACAGCTAGATGTCCACATGCAAACTAAACTAAACCACAAAACAATAAAGTGGGCCAGCCCGGGTGACCTAGTGGTTAATTTCGGTGCAGTCCACTTCAGCAGCCCAGGTTCAGTTCCCAGGCACAGACCTACACCACTCATCAGTGGCCATGCTGTGGCAGCAGCTCACAGACATAGTAGAGGAAGACTGGCAACAGATGTTAGCTCAGGACAAATCTTCATCAGCAAAACGAAAACAAAAACAATAAAGCAACAAACAAAAGAAGCCTTATCCTGTACTTCATACCTTATACAACAATTAACTCAAGGTGGATCATAGACTTAAATGTAAAACATATAATTACAAAACTTCTAGAAGAAAGAATAGGAGAAAATCTCTGTAGCACTGTGTTAGGCAAAGCTTTCTGACACAAGATCTACAAAGTGAGATAAAAAGATTAATGGAGTTCTAGTGTCAGCTCCATAGTTGCTCCACAGCACCATACATTTCAGATTCCGCAATCTGAAGCTTTACAAAGCATGCTTACCATCACTTACTATGAAATGCTCTTGGCACCTATATGGATATCTCTTAACATGTGCATTGATATCTCTCTTCCTCTTTCTGAGTGTGTGTGTGTACATATATCTGAATACAGTGGATTACTTTTGCTTTGCTAAAGACACTGTTAAAAAATAAAAAGTGAAGCCACATACCAGAGACAAGATATTTGCAAATCACTTACTTGACAAGAAACTTGTTTACAGACTATAAAAAAACCCTTGAGTCTCAGCATTAAACAAAGAAACCCCCAAACGGGCAAAAATTTGAAAAGACACTTCACTAAAGAAGATGAATGGATGGCAAATATGCACGTGAAAGGTGATCAAAATCATTAGTTATTAGAGAAATGCTTTTTAAAACCACAAGGAGGGCCGGCCCCATGGCGTAGCAGTTAAGTGCACGCGCTCTGCTGCTGGCGGCCTGGGTTCGGATCCCGGGCGCACACCGATGCACCGCTTGTCAGGCCATGCTGTGGCAGTGTCCCATATAAAGTGAAGGAAGATGGGCACAGATGTTAGCCCAGGGCCAGTCTTCCTCAGCAAAAAAAGAGGAGGATTGGCAGATGTTAGCTCAGGGCCGATCTTCCTCACAAAAAAAAAAAACACACAAGGAGATAACATTACCAAACTATTATGATTAAAATGAAAAACAAATAAACCCTGACAAGTGCTGGTAAGGATGTGCAGTAATGGGAACTCTCATACACTATTCCTGGTGATGCAAAATGGAACAGCTAGTTTGACAGTTTGGCAGCATCTTATAAAGTTAGACACTCACTTTCTACATGACCTAGAAATTCTATTCCTAGGGATTTACCCAATAAAAATGAAAGCAAATACACATACACACACACACACACACACACAAATGGAACAGAAGATCTAAGACCAAGAAGATCCAAGACAAAAGGTATAATAAAGTTTAATGGGAATGCCAGAAGGAGAAAGAATGGACCAGAATAAATATATGAAGTAATAATGGCTGAGAATTTTCCAAAATCAAATGACAGACACCAAACCACAGATCAAGGAAGCTCAAAGAATACCAAGCAGGATCAGTACCCAAAAATCTAACACCTGGGCATATCATATTCAAACTGCAGAAAACTGGGCCGGCCCCGTGGCTTAGCGGTTAAGTGCGCGCGCTCTGCCGCTGGCGGCCTGGGTTCGGATCCCGGGCGCGCACCAACGCACCGCTTCTCCGGCCACACTGAGGCCGCGTCCCACATACAGCAACTAGAAGGATGTGCAGCTATGACCTACAACTATCTACTGGGGCTTTGGGGGGAAAAATAAATAAATAAAATAAAAAAAAAATCAAACTGCAGAAAACCAATGAAAAAGAAAAATCTTGAAAGATGCCGTAGAGGAAAAAAACACTTACTTGCAGAGGAACAATAAAACTTACACCAGGGCCGGCCCTGTGGCTTGGTGGTTAAGTGCGCGCGCTGCGATGCTGGCAGCCCGGGTTCGGATCCCGGGTGCGCATTGAGGCACCACTTCTCTGTCCATCCTGGGGCCGAGTCCCACATACAGCAGAAGGGTGTGCAGCTATGACATACAACTATCTACTGGGGCTTTGGGGGCAAAAAATAAAATAAATAAAATCTTTAAAAAAAAAAAAAAACTTACACCAGACTTCTCACAATAAACCATGAAAACAAGAAGAGGGGAATGAAATATTTAAAGTGTTGAAGGAAAAAGCTCACCAACCTAGAATTCTGTATTCAGTAAAATTATCCCTTAAAAGTGAAGGAGAAAGACAGACTTTCTCAGACAAAAATTGAGAGAACGTGTCACCAGTAGACCTGCCTTGCACAAAATGTTAAAAGAAGTTCTTCAGAAAGAAGGAAAAGGATATAGGTCAGAAACTTGGATCTACATAACAAAAGGCAGAGCATCAGAGAAGGAATAAACAAGGATAAAATAAAATCTTTTTGGGGCCAGTCTGGTGGCATAGTGGTTAAGTTCACACACTCCACTTCGGCAGCTTGGGGTTTGCAGGTTCAGATGCCGGGCGTGGACCTACACACCATTCATTGAGCCATATATATATGGTGTCCCATATATAAAGTAGAGGAAGATGGGCAAAGATGGTAGCTCAGGGCTAATTTTCCTCAGCAAAAAGAGGAGGATTGGCCACGGGTGTTAGCTCAGGGTCAATCTTCCTCACAATCAATCAGTCAATCAATCAATCAAATATTTTTCTTATTCTTAATAATCTAATAGATAATTGTTTGCCCAAGTAATGAGAGACAATGTATTGAGTGATTTAGCATATGGAGAAGTGAAATATATGGCAGCAATACAATACCAGATGGGAAGGAAGAATTGAGAATACTCGTTTTAAGGTTCCTGCACTACATGTGAAGCTATATAGTATTATCTGAAAGTGGGCATACGTTAGCTGTAAATGTATATTGCAAACTCTAGGGCAACCACTAAATTTTTTTAAAAAGAAGTATAATTGACATACTGAGAGAGCAGAGAAAATGGAAAATGCTCAATAAATGCCCATATAAAATACTCAATTAAAATCAGAGAAGGTGGAAAAGGGGAAAATAAGAAATAAAGAACAAATGCAATGAATAGCAAATAGTTACAAATACAGTAGACATTAATCCAATGATTTCAATAATCACCTTCAATGGGAATAGTCTAAATATGCCATTTAAAAGACAAAGACTGGATAAAATATCCAGATAAAAAGACAAAGAATGGATAAAAACAAGACCCAACTATATGTGGTCTACAAGAAATCCACTTTAATTATAAACACACAGATAGATTAAAAATAAAAGGATGGAGAAAGATATACTATGCTAACACGAATTGAAAGAAAGGTGGAGTAGCTACATTAATTTTAGAAAAAGTAGACTTCAGAACAAAGAAAATTATCAGAAATACAGAGGCATTATATAGTGATAAAGAGGTCAATTCTCAAAGAAAACATAACAATCCTTAATGTATGCACCTAACAACAGAGTATCAAAATAAGTGAGGCAAAAACTGATAGAAGTACAAAGAGAAATAGACACATTATTATAGTTGCAGACTTCAACACCTCTTGTCAGTAACTGAGAGATCCAGCAGGCAGAAATTCAGCAAGGATACACTAGAACTCAACAGCACCATCAATCAACCAGATCTAACGGACATTATAACATACTTCATTCAAAAACAGCAGAATACGTACTCTTATCAAGCTCACATGAAATATTCACCAAGATGGACCACATTCTGCGCCATAAAACACATCTTAACACATACAAAAGAAAAGAATAGAAATCATACAAAGCATGCCCTGAGACCAAACTGAATTAAACTAGAAATCAATAACAGAAAGATAGCTAGAAATTCCCCCAAATATTGGGGATTAAACAATGCACTTCAAATAACACATGGGTCAAAGAAAAAGTCTCAAGGGAAAATAAAAATATCTTGAACTAAATGAAAATGAAAATACAACTTATCAAAATTTGTGGGATGCAGTGAAAGAAGTGGAAAATTTAGAGAAAAATTTATAGCATTCAATGTATGTATTAGAAAAGAAAGATCTAAAATCAATAATTCAAGGTTTCACCTTAGGAAACTAGAGAAAGAACAATCAATATAAACCTATATTGCAGAAGGAAAGAAATGAGAAGAAAAATAAATAATAAAAATTGGAGCAGAAGTGAATAAAATTGAAAACAGGAAATCAGTAAAGAAAATCAATGAAACCAAAAGTTGGTTCTCTGAAATGACCCATAAAATTGAAACCTCTAGCCAGGCTAATCAAGAAAAAAAAGAGAGAAGACACAATATTTCTTGCTCACAGGGAAATAATGGAGAGAGAAATTTGAAAACATAAAATGGAATATCTCATCACAGCATAATTTCTCCACACTAATTAAAAAATGAAAATGAGGTTGCAACCAAAGTAAGTTTCTGAGTGGATCATCTATTAGCTAAACAAGGACGTCTATTCTCCGACAGTGAGTTAATTAAATCATGTTTGATTGCAGCAGCCAAAGAAATATGTCAGAGAAGAGGAACTTGTTTAAGCCTTTCGGTGAGAACAGGTGTTGGGAGGTGAGGACCCTGTGAGCAGCATCAATTCTCAGTTAAAGAACAAGGTGGATGACTTGAAGGGGTTTTCCTTGGCTCTTGCTGAGTCAACAGATGTTAATGACACTGCTCGGTTCTTGTTTACCTGATGAGGCAACATCGAGTTTAAAATATGACTGAAGAATTAGCCTCTATAAATAGTCCGTGTGGAACAACTACAAGCAAGAATATTTCTAAAGAGTTGAAAAAACACTAACTCAGTATAACCTGAAGTGGATTCTGCTAAGACGTGTTCCAACTGACGGTGGTAAAAATATGTAAAGAGCAGAAAGAGGCTTAGTTGAACAAATTTCAAAGCTTGTGAAAATGTAAGGTGTTTAAAACCTGTGGTTATTCATCAGCAGGTAATATACAGAAAATATTTGAGTCTATCATGTCTTATTGAACAATTAGTGCCAACAATGAATTTTATTTGCTCTTGTGGACTTAACTATTGTCAGTTCTGTGAATTTTTTTTTTTTCCTAGAGATAGAAGCTGAATATCCTCACTTGCTTCTGCCACACAGCACTTCAATGACTTAGCAGTAGTAAAGTTTTATTGCAATTTTTAAAACTCAGGGCTGACAATGAAATTTTTCTGGATGAGAATTGTGTTCAACCACTATTATTAAACATGAGATGGCTTTGAAAATTAGCTTTTGCTACAAACTTGACACATTTCTTAATGAATTCAACCTAAAACTGCGAGGCAAATCAGAGCTTATATGCAAAACTTATTCTGTTGTAGTCATTTCAATGACAACTAATATTTGAATCACAAGTAACGTCAAGGTGCTTTATACATGTCTTGTGCTATCAAAATTTAAAACAAGAAGTGATATTTCAATTCCCACAAATACTTTCCACAGGTCTAGATTCTGAGCACAAACTTCAGTTCCAGCAGCATCTTTTTCTTAGATCTCAATGCAAGTGCAAAGGAAATTTCCTTTATTTCAAAATTCATTTAACAGTGCAATGGAGGAGCATCCACCTAACCTTTGACTAGAAGCGATTAATCTGCAATGTAATGATATGCTAAAGGAAAATATTAAAAGAAGAATCTAATGGAATTACATAAATGCCTTCCAAGCAATGACTATGTTCAATTAAAATCATCATATGCTCATGGACTGATATCACTACTTGGCATACCTTTGTGAAAGAACATTTTCAAAGATGAGATACATAAAATTTCACTACAGATCAGCATTAACAGATAAGCATTTGCAACCAATTTTTTTTTACAACTTTATTCAGATAGCATTCATATACCATGCAATTTACTCAGTAAAGTGTACAATCCAATGCTTCTTAGTATATTTACAGAGTCGTGCAACCCTTAGCACAATCAATTTAGAACATTTTCATCGCCCCGAAAAGAGACTTCATGTTCATTAGCAGGCACCTCAGATTTTCCCCAACCCTCCAAGCCCTTGGCAACCAATTTTACTTTCTGTTTCTATGGATTTGCCTATTCTGACCATCGCACATAAATGGAACTATACAATATATGGTACTTTGTGACTGGCTTCCTTCACTTAGCACAATGTTTTCAAGGTTAGTCTATGTTGTAGCATTTATCAATGTTTCATTTCTTTTTATTGACAAATAATATTCCATTGTATGAATATAGCACATTTTCCTTACCCATTCATCAGTTGATTAACATTGGGTTGTTTCCACTTTTTTGACTATCATGAATAATGCTGCTATTAACGTTTATGTACAAGGTTTTGTATGAATGTATGTTTTCCTTTCGTTTATCTTGGGCATATACTTTGGAGTAGAATTGCTGAGTCATATGGTAACGCTATAACTATTTTAGGAAACGCCAGATTATTTTCCTAAGAGGCTGCACCATTTATACTCCCACCAGCAGTGTATGCAAGTTCCAATTTTTCCACATCCTTGTCAACACTTTTTATTATGTCCTTTTTATTCTCCCATCCTAGTAGGGGTGAAGTGGTATCTCCTTGTAGTTTTGATTTGCATTTCCTTGATGGCTAATGATGTTGAGTATCTTTTCATGTGCTTATTGGCCATTTGTATATCTTTTTTGAAGAAGTATCTATTCAGATCCTTTGCTCACTTTTACTTGGGTTGTCTTTTTGCTATTGACTTGTAGTAGTTCTTTATACATTCTAGATATAAACCCATTATCAGATATATGATTTGCAAAATTTTTCTCCCATTCTGCTGATTGTCTTTGCACTTTCTTGATGGTGTCCTTTGGTACACAAAAGTTTTTAATTTTGGTGATGTCCAATGTATTTACTTTTTTCTTTTGTTGTTTGTAGTTTTGGTGTTATATCTATGAAAACATTTCCTAATCCAAGATCACAATGATTTATGCCTATGTTTTCTTTTAAGAGTTTTATTGTTTTAGCTCTCACATTTAGGTCTTTGATCCATTTTGAGTTAATTTTTGTATATGGTAGATAAGAGTCTAACTTTATTCTTTTGCATACAATTGTCCCAGGACCATTTGCTGAAAGACTGTTCATTCCCATTGGATTGTCTTGGTGCGATAAATTTTAATGATAGGAAGTACTAACTTTGAATCTCATTTAAGCAAAATGGTTACCCCTCCCCAGAAAAGATATCCATTATTCTTGTTAGTAGGCTCATACTACAAAAAATAGTACTGTTTTTGTATTTTGAATTTCATCATTAAAAATTTGTGCTTGGGGGGGTGGGTGAAATGGGTGAAGGTGGTCAAAAGGTACAAACTTCCAGTTATAAAATAAATACGTCATGAAGATATAAAAAAAATTGTGGAAATTTGTTTTCTTTCTTGCTATAAAGTACCTACAAAACATCCTTAATTTTGCCTCTTGGTCCACAAAGCCTAAAATATTTACTATCTAGCCCAAAAAGTTTGCTGACTCCTGCTTTAGATCATTATACAATGTCTTCCACAGTGAACCTTAAGATCAATTACATTCTACAGGACTCCAATTAATACACAACTTGTAAGTCGTTATTGAATGACATGAGAATTTCAGAGACAACTCCTATCAACACTAACAAAGGCCTACTGTGATATAAATGTAGATCATTATAGTACAGCTATCACCACTACTGTTTTGGAACCTCAGGTGCAGAGCCATACACATTCTAGAGCAAGAGGATATTTCACATAGATGCCAGCTTGAGGACCAGGACACAGCTGCCCTGCTTGGGATAACATTTCACCCTACACTTTTGCTCTGCTGGGATCCCAAACCCAGGAAGGGTGACATTGCCTTTCTTTTCCTCTGAGAGCAAATTCATTCTTGGGTTTCATTATGCTTGCTGTCTTTCATCTCTCCACTTGGTTGTAGATTGCCTCCTTATCCTATAGGGGAAATGTTATGCTGACCCTAAAAAACCAATTTCCTTTCTAGAGGGAGCAGCTTTTTCTAAGATGAGCATGGTTTCTCCTCCCTTTTAAAGGTAATTCAATTCTTATCCCAGTCTAGGTTTTCAGGATCTATCTCCAGTTTCAGCCCCATCACTAGGGATCTTTGCTAACTGTAACTAACAGTTAACAAAGCCCTTTAAAATATCTGTTAATTCTGGTGTGGGAAATGTGATTTCTGTGGCTGAAGAAAGAAAGAACTAAGGGAAGTGGGTGGAGCAGCAGAGAGCAGTACCGAGCTGTCATGCCAAACAGTGTCACAAGCAAACATAGGAAACAAACTTCTCTCTCCACTAACCTCTCTACAAGCTCGTCTCCCAGCAAGACAGAATAGAAAAAGCCACCAGCAGCCCTCTTTGGTGTACATCACACAAATCTTTCCATCTTTTACACTAGGACTTCCTAGATACTGATTATAAGGTTGGGAGAAAGAGTTGTTTTTACCCCGCGCTCATTCTGAAAACGTTTATTCTCACTTGTTTTGCCACAGTCCTCTTTACCCTTCCTATAAGAGGGAAGAGCAATGACTGGGAGAAGGAAGGGGAGAGAATGTTCCCTAGAAGACACAGGATGTGGACCAACATGAGCAAAGAGCCTTCTGGCATTAAGTAACTAATTGCTGGGAATCCAATTGGGAACTTCTTGGTACAACAATGAAAGAAAATCACTCAGCAGAAACAGGCGAGGAAGTTTTCTTCAGTTTAGGATATTTCAATGATATAAATGAAAATATCCTGTCAACTCATCTGGTCCATATCTATCTATCTATCAATCATCTATGGAGATTTGTTTTTACAGATACATAAAACTAGAATCCAGAAAGAGTATCAAACTTTCCCAAGTTCACAACAGTGAGTGGTAAAACCAACTCTTTAACCTCAAGTCTTCTGGTTCTGAAACCAACATTCCTTCTACAACATCTTAGCACCGTGTTTGAAACCAAAACACATTCAGGTTGTTTTTCTGTAGCTTCACGTGTGAGCCCTATCACCTTCCCACAGGGGCAGTGACAGCCTTCAATTGTAAGACTTCCATCTTCAGGTTTTCTCATTGGTTGTGGCCTTGCAGGGTTACAAGTGAACTCTGTACCAACTTCATTTTTCCATTAGCTGTGAATTTTGATATGAATTCAGACTCCTGTTTGTTCTCTTGGTTGCTTCTGTCATATTAACTCAGGTACAAAATTCACCTCTTTGGCCTTGAAATGCCTTTTACAACAGGCACTTCCATGGTTCATCCATAGTATAATACAACTTTATGCATGCAAAGACACAAACACACAGATCCTGGACACATATTTTTCTTGTTTTTAAAAATTGTTTTTAAATTTCACATACAATAAATTTGACTTTTATTGGAGTTCTATGAGTTTTAACACTTGAATAGATTTGTATAACCACCACTAATCAGGATACATAACAGTTCCATCACCCAGAAAACTCTCGTGCTACTTTGTGTGTGTGTGTGTGTCTGTGAGGAAGATTGGCCCTGAGCTAACATCTGTGCCCAAATTCCTCCATGTTGTATATGGGACACCACACACACGGCTTGACAAGCAGTGTGTCAGTCCACACGTGGGATTCAAACTTGCGAACTCCAGGCCGCTGAAGCAGAGCACGTGAACTTCACTACGTTACTGGGCCAGATCCTCTTGTGCTACTCTTTTGTAGTCAAGTCCTCTCCTCACCTCTAGTCCCTAGCAACCACAGATCTAGTCTCCATGTCTATAGTTTTTGCCTTTTCCAGAGTGCCGTTTAAATGGAATCACATAGCATATAAGCTTTTGTGACAGGCTTCTTTCACATAGCATGATGCCTTTGACACTCATCCATGCTGTAGAATGTATCAACAGTTCATACCTTTTTATTGCTGAGTAGTATTCTATTGTATGGATGTACCACAATCTGTTTATCCCTTCATCCACTAAGGACATTTGGGTTGTTTCCAGTTTTTGGTGATTATAACACTTCTATAGACATTCATGTACAGGTTTTTGTATGAACATAAATTTTCACTTCTTAGAGTGAATCCTAGGAATAGGATTGCTGGGTCACATTGTGTGTTTAACTTTATAAGAAACTGCCAAAATGCTGTAACGTTTTTCATTTCCACCAGCAGTGTATGACAGTCCCAATAGCTGTGCATCCTCACCAGCACTTGGTATTGTTTTTGTTTTTTTTTTAATTCAATTTTAGCTATTCTAATAGGTCTGCAGTGATATCTCATTGTGGTTTAAATTTGCATTTCCCTAAAGGCTAATGACATTATCTTCTCATGTGCTTATCTGCCATTTGAATATCTTCTTTAGTGTCTGTGAAAACTTTCTGCCTATTTTTTTATTGGGTTATCTTCTTATTGAATTTTGAGTGTTCTTTATAATTCTGGATACAGTTCTTTGTTGGATATATGATTTAAAAATATTTTCTCCCAGGCTGTAGCTTGTCTCTTCATTCTCTTAACAGTGTCTTTCAAGGAGGAAAAAAATTTTACTTTTGATGAAAGCCAACTTATTTTTTTCTTTGACGGATTATGATTTTGGTGTCATCTAATGGCTCTTGCCTAACCCAAGTTCACAGACTTTCTCCTGTTTTCTCCTAAAACCTTATAATTTTACATTTTACATATAGATTTATGATCCATTTTTAGTTTACTTTTGCAGAAGATGTGAGGTTTAAGTTGAAGTTCATCTTTTTTTTCTTTTTTTGCATATGGTCAATTATTCCAACACCACTTGTTGAAAAGACTATTGTTTCTGCACTGTTTTCGCATCTGTGTAAAAAATCAATTGGCCGTATTTGTGTGAATTTAATTTTAGATTCTGTACTCAAATTTTGGTTTGTAAATACCATTCTCTATAAAAGAACCAGGGATCCCTGGAGAAATGGACAACTTAAGGATTGGGATAACTTTAGGGAGCAGGGAAAATACAACATGAGCCTGGAGCATCTGACAGTGCCAGAAAATAAAGGAGAGTGGGCCGGCCCTGTGGCTTGGTGGTTAAGTGTGCGCGCTGCGATGCTGGCGGCCCGGGTTCGGATCCCGGGTGCGCATCGAGGCACCACTTCTCTGTCCATCCTGAGGCCGAGTCCCACATACAGCAACTAGAAGGGTGTGCAGCTGTGACATACAACTATCTACTGGGGCTTTGGGGGCCAAAAAAAAAAAAAAGAAAGAAAATAAAGGAGAGCTAAACCAAAACATAACGGAGGCATGTGAAAGCAACAAAGGTGTAAGTCTGAAAGAGCTCCCAGTGGCCAAGCATACAAAAATGTGAGTAACAAAAAAAAAAAAGGTTTCCAGGCAGTGCCCTAAATTTGATCTTTGCTTGGAAGCTGTTTCTTAATTTTAGCATATCCTGCTTGTCTTGGTGAAGCTGAGAATCTCCAAAACCATTAAGTCCTGGCTTCTTTTTGTTTAACAGCCTTTCCTATAGTTTACATCTTTCACATTTT
Organism: Ceratotherium simum simum; assembly: GCF_057802395.1. Lineage (NCBI taxonomy): Eukaryota > Metazoa > Chordata > Mammalia > Perissodactyla > Rhinocerotidae > Ceratotherium > Ceratotherium simum. The sequence goes on from NC_141903.1 coordinate 2,180,688, forward strand.
ACTATAAGCAGCAAGAGGCCAGGTGGCACCTTGAACATTGTTTGAAAATCTTCTTAGTGAGATCCTATCGGGCACGTTTTACCTTCCACACCACTGAAGGTGACAGTGCGCTCAATGGTCTGCCACTACAGTACAGGGATCCTTCGTCCTCCAGTTTGCAATAACACTGACTTTCCTTTTCTGCAAGTCCTCATTTGCAGCCTTGTCAAAGACCATGCACCTTCTCTATTAGTAGTTTCTTTAAAGCACTTTAGGTTTTACTAGCACACACTGCCAACTGCCCAGTTCCCAAACCACTCCCACATTGTAGGTGTTCATTACAGCGCCCCCACTCCAAATATCAAAATCTGCATTAGTTACCTGTTGCTGCATATCAAATAACCCAACTTAGCAGGTCAAAACAGCCAACATTCACTAACACTTTCTGGAGGTAGGAGTCCAGGAGTGGTTTAGCTGGGTGTTCCTGGCTCAGTGTCTCACATGCAGTTACTGTTGGCTGTGACTGCAGTCTTACTTGAGGGCTTAAGTGAGGGAGGATCCACTTCCACACTCACTCACATGGTTGTTGGAAGGCCACAGTTCCTTGTTGGCTGTTGCCCAGAGGCTTCAGTTCCTAACCACATGAAACTCTCCCTAGACTATCTTAGTGTCCTCACAATATGGCAACTGGCTTCCTAAAGGACAATGATCCAAGAGAGTACATGCCCAATACAGAAGCCACAGTCTTTTTATAACCAAATATTTTAAGTGACATACCATTACTTCCACCATATTCTATTCATTAGAAATGAGTCACCAAGTCTAGTCCACATTCAAGGGCAGGATAGTTAAGTTTCATCTCTTGGAGGGAAGCCTATCAAAGAATTTCAGGATATAATTTTAAAATGGACTCTTTCTGTTCCAGTAACCTGCATGTCCACCCCTTCACCAATATCAGTGTCTTTATTACTGTATCTTTATAATGAGACAAAGTTGAGTAGTTCGAGTCCTCCAACTTTATTTTTTCAAAATTGTTTTGGCTACTCTACTTCCTTTGCCTTTCCACGTAAATTTGAGAATCAGCCTGTCTATATCTACAAAAGCATCCTACTAAAATTTTTATTGGAATTGTGTTAAATCTGAAGATTAAATTGATGAGAACTGAAACATGGTATGTCTATTTAGCTCTTCTTTGATGTCATTCATCAACATTTTGTAGTTTTCTGATTCACTCAAGTTTGTAGTAGCATGGAGATCCTGTACACGTTTGCTGGATTTATATCTACGTATTTCTTTCCTCTTTTTCTTTTCTTTTGGAGTTACTGCAAATGGAATTTATTTAAATTTATTTTCTAATTGTTCATTGCTAGTACATAGATACATAGATTAATTTTTGCATGTTAACCTAGTATCTCATGACCTTGCTGAACTCATTAGTTCTAAGAGCTTTTTTGTTGATTCCTTGGGATTTTCTAAGTGGACAATCATGTCATCTTTGAATAAGAGATCATTTTATTTCTCCCTTTATAAACTGAATGCCTTTTCTTTCTTTTTTTGCCTGATTACATTAGCAAGGACTTTCAGTAGGAGGTTGAATAGGAGTGTTCAGAGTGGACATCATGACTTGTTCCTGATCTTATCATTCAGTTGATCACCATTAAGTATGAAGTTATGAGTTTTTGGTATATGCCTTTTATTAGGTTAATTTCTCTTTTATTTCTAATTTTCTGAGTTTTGAATCATGAGTGGGTATTTAATCTTGTCAATATTTTTTTCTGCATCAACTGATGTGATCATTTATTTTTTTCTTTCTTGTTTAGTTTGGATAATATGTGTCAATCTATCTTTAACTTTACTGACTCTTCTGTCATCTCTATTCTGCTACTGAGTCCTCCCAATGGTTTTTTGGTTAATTTTGTTATTGTATTTTTCAGTTCTAAAACTTCCATTTGGTTCCTTTTTATATATTATCTATTTTCCTGAAGAGAATTTTTAAGTTTCCACTAAAAAATGGTCACACTTTTTGAAACAATGTTGTAATATCTACTTTATAATTCCAACATCTGTGTCATCTTGGGGGTAGTGTCTGTTGTCTCTTTCCTTATGAATTGTTGAATATTTCGTTTTATATTTTGTGCAATTCTGCATTATATCCTGGACATTTTAAACATTATGAGACTCTGGGTCCAGCTCAGGGGTGAGTCTAGGATTACATACACAACTTTATTTATTTATTTATTTATTTATTTTTATAATTTTATTTATTTTTGTCCCCCCAAAGCCCCAGCAGATAGTTGTATGTCACAGCTGCACTTCCTTCTAGTTGCTGTATGTGGGACGTGGCCTCAGCATGGCCGGAGAAGCGGTGCGTCGGTGCGCACCCGGGAGCCAAACCTGGGCCGCCAGCAGCGGAGCACGTGCACTTAACCGCTAAGCCACAGGGCCGGCCCACATACACAACTTTAGATCACTTTCTTGAGGTTCCTTTTCTCTGTCACCACCCTGACACATCCAGCTCCCAGGGGCCACTTCCTTTTCATGGTCTTCTGGTTAAAAATCTAAGGCCTCAGGTTCTGCTCTCTGCTACACATCTCATAGATACATCTACCTCTAGGTCCAAGTACCAGGAAGACAGTGAGAGAAGAAAGGCAATGGGGCTTTCCCCAACCTTTTGGCCCACAGTTCCACTGACCAGAGACAAGGGTTCTTCTCTCTCTGAGGTTTAGATGCCTGCTCAGCCACCACTGTCTTCACCACAGGAATGTGTGGATCTGCTAAACTGGTCTTACTTCAAATTCTGGTTTCCTTCCCAAATCTGCCTACTACCATTTCTTTTCAGGGTCCTCAGACAGCTGCTCCACGCATTCTCTCCAGGGTTTTTAGTTATACTTAGTAGGAGAGATAAGGTGGTGTGTGCTTACTCCATTTAAAGTGGAACGAGAACCAACCAAAAGTTATTTTATTTCCAATGATTACATCCCTAGAGGATACACTCTCAAACAGGAAATTTATGAGAGTATAAAGGAAGAATCCTGACTGGAAGCTGCATATTCCTCACTTTATCTGGTCACATTTTGCCTCAATTTTTTATTATTAAAATTTTAAACATACAGAAAAGCTTAAAGTTTAAAGGGTGACCAATGAAGATCTCTATATCCCCCGCAAAGATTCAACAACAGTTGACTATTTCTTTTACATTTTTATTTGAAAATATGCTGCAAATATCATTACTTTTCAAACTTGAAAACTTTTACATGCATCTCCTAAGAATAAAGGCATTGTCCTATATACCTCAATACCATTATCACTTATAAGAAGTTTAAACATACCACATTATCTACTACCCATTTCACCCTCATATTTCCCCAAGTGTCCCCCCAAATGTCTTTCATAGTTGTTTTAACTTTTCTGGATCAGAAGCCAATTAAGGATCACACCTTGCATTTGGTAATGTCTCTTGAATGTCTTAATCTAGAAGAGTCCACCTTTTGTTTTATTACACTGACTTTTTGAAAAATCCAGAACAGTTGTCTTGTAAAATGTCTGAAACTCTGGGTTTGTCTACTTCCTCACTGAGTAATTCAACTTGTTCCTCTATTCCCTATATTTCTTGCAAACAGGAAGATAAGTCTAGATAAGAGATTTAATTAGATTTTCATTGAACATTTTTGGCAAGAATACATCATGGATGATCATGTGTGCTTCATGCTGCATCTCATCAGGAGTCACATAATGTCAGGTTGTCCCACTAGTAGTGAAACTCAGTTTGACAGCCCGATCGCTCCATGATAAAGGCATACCTTTCCTTTGCAATTGGTATCTGTGATCTTTAGACACCAGGTAAATAATGATCCTTAATTTTTTTTCACCTAATGGGTTTTACCATCCATTGAATGTGCCTGATTTAGTTACATTAAGCATTGTAAATGATTATTTTTTTCTAAATCTATCATTCCATGTACAATTAAAAGATGGCATTCTTCAAATCAGTTTATAAAGAGCTTTCCTTTTTTCTCAATTTTTCATCAAGGATTTACTTTATTTTTACTTACCATGTTATAAGTAATTACAGTGATTATTCTTTTTGATGTTTAAATTGTCCTAAATTTGACTAGTCTGAGTGCCTTCAAGTTGGCTCTCATGTCCTTCTGACATTTTCCCCTTAGTCTCCAAGTGCTATCTTTTTTTTGTTTTGTTTCATAAAAAGGTCCTCCAGGCACAGCTTACACTCCAAATAGGGAATCAGCCATTTCTCCAAGGAGTCCTTCTTCCTTTTAGTGGGGAATGGCATTTAGAAACCAAAATCTGGGTCTAAGAAAGTATTTGCAATGAGTCTCTTTACTTGCTTCAGTTTACTCCACCTTCTGTAATACTATAATATGACTCTATTCAGTACGTGGAATTGTATCAAATTAAGAAATAATGAAGGAAAGGAAAAGGAAGAGAGACTCCATTTGGGAAAATTTTAACTTTCAAAACTAAATTCTAAATTAATAAAACCACATTTTTTAAATCATCAAAGACTTTTGGAAAAAATATATATATATTCAAAAACTGTGTGTATATATGTACACACCATACATATGTGCATGTGTACATATGTATATTTATATATATAATTGCTGGTAAGGCAGTTCATAAAAAGTGAGCTTAATAAAGAAAATTCATCTTAAAGGTTACTCTTAGAAAGAGAATAAAATCTAATGAAAGAAACAAAACTTACATTCCATTATTTTCATGTTTTTCTAAAAAAAGGCCTTTTACATTTTTTCTATGAATTTAGAAGTTTTTATATGTTTTTAGAAACCTTAGAATTTAATGGTTCTTATAAAATTTGGCAAGGCAGTGCTCTTCATATTTTCATTGATCAATTTCACCATTACTTAGTGGTAACTAGCATATTTTCTCCAGGAGAAATAAAAAAGACTTCTTCTATCAGGAGTCTGTGTGCTATTTATTATTCTCCTGATTCGTCTCCAATGAGAAGTCTTGAATTATTTGAGAGACGAATTAAACCTCACATGGCTTATCTCCTCTAAGAAATCTGTGATCCCATATTCCTTCCATTTATAGAGTTTTTCTTGATTGTGAACTTTTTTGTGTCTACAAAGATTTGATCTGTAACTGTAGGCTTTCCCGCACTCCATACATTTATAGAGTTTCTCTCCAGTATGGATTCTCTCATGTTCAGTCAGGAATGAATACTGGCTGAAAGCTTTTCCACACTGATTACACTGATAGGGTTTCTCTCCAGTGTGAATCCTCTGATGCCTATAAAGGTTGGATTTGCAGCCAAAGGCTTTCCCACATTCTCCACATGTATAAAGTTTTTCCCCAGTATGCATTTTCCGATGTTCATTAAAGGATGAATACTGGTTGAAGGTTTTCCCACATTCATTACATTGATAGGGTTTCTGTCCAGTATGAATTCGCTGATGTTCAAAAAGGGTTGAGATGCGTGTAAAAGTTCTCCCACATTCCAAGCATTTACACACCTGTTCTCCAGTATGAAGCCTCTGATGTTCAGCCAGGGATGTAAGCTGGCTGTAACCTTTCCCACATTCACTACATCTATAGGGTTTCTCACCTGTATGGATCCTTTGATGTCTATGAAGTTTCGCTCTACAATTGAAGGCCTTTTCACATTCACCACATTTATACAGCTTCTCTCCAGTATGAATTCTCTGATGTACAGTGAGGGTTGAACACTGGCTAAAGGCTTTACCACATTCCTTACATTGATAGGGTTTCTCCCCAGTATGCACTCTCAGATGTTTGATAAGGGTTGAACTGCTGCTAAATGCTTTCTCACATTCATTACATTTGTAAGGTTTCTCTCCAGTATGAATTCTCTGGTGGGCAAGAAGGGACGATCTATGGCTAAAGCTTTTCCCACACTCATTACATTTGTAGGGTTTCTCACCAGTATGAATTCTCTGGTGTTCAATAAGATGAAGACTCTGATTGAAGCTTTTCCCACATTCATTACAAATATGAGGTTTTTCTCTTGGATAAATTTGGAAGCATCTCATTAGATCAAAATCCTGTTTAAAATCTTTCCCAAAATTATAATATATATTAGGTATCCCTTCTACAGGAACACTCTGTTGTGTAACAAGAATTGTATTTATAAATAAGCCTTTCCCCAATTCAAGACTTGTATGGTTTCCATCTCCACTAATGGTTCTCTTGTTTGAGGCTACCATTTGCCTAAGAGGTTTCTTCTGTTGCTCCTGTTCTGTCCTGCTCTCAAATTCCAAAGCTTCTCCAAACTTTATGTCCCAATGACCAAACTTAATGGCCTTTTTATTCATTATTCCCTGAGATGTTTCTTCTATAAAAATGTCCTGTCTGGGAGGCAATGCTTCTATTTCAGGCCAAGTCTTGAAACCTGGAATGAATGAGAAGAATTAATGCCTCCTTTGCTGGAAGATGCAAACATGCATCAGTGGTTCAATAAAATTGGTAAAAATACATATAAAAGAGGTTTCAAACCATCTGGTCTCAAATATAGAGTTGAATCTGCAGAAAAACAAGATGGAATGGAAAGAGAGGTAAACAGGTTAAGGAGCCGTATGGGACAATACACTGGACAAATTAACACTGAAAATGAAGAGACTGCAACTTGAGAGAAGTAAAGGTAGACACAGAAGAACTGGCTGAGCAGGAGGTGTGAAGGTACCAAAAAATGTCAGCTGATAAGCTCAAGCTGAATACTATGGGACACCTCAGTTATCTGCATTTCCTACTCTGAATGCACTAGAAGCAGGTAACTTGTCTTTACTTTCTCCTTTCAACTCACATGTTGCTTTTATTACATTTTCCCCTATGTTCTCACTGAAACTCTATACACAATAATTTCTAAATATTTAAAATGTTTTTCTTAAATTCTGTGATTTTGTATGTGACTATGATTTCATATCCTAGTCTTTACAAGGGGAAACAGTGTGTTAAAAAGAGGAAGTTCATGTTTTAAAACTTACAGCAGCCCTGAAGCATGACTGTGTTGATGATATCCGATCTAAGTTCAAGATGCTAATTATAAAGAGGAAAATATGGAGCAAATCAGCCATGTGCCACAATCTACCCCTTGCAATGGGAGGAATAACAATTTTTTCATACCCTGCCACCACTTTTCCCCTTTCCATTTGATCGTGAGGAGAAACAGACACACGCATTTCTTCTAACAAGCTGCAACCAGAAGACTGACCTCTCTTTGTAGGAATCTTTTGAGACTAATGAAAGTCTACAAGAGACCTGAAGTCAATATGTCCTGAAGTCCTGAAATATACCCAAGCCCCAACTTTAGATCTGATGCTAAGTGAAATGATTTAGCTTGAGCAGATTCTAAGGAGCTCTGGGTTAAAACCTGGCTTTCTTTAATCAATCCATGACTGAAAATAGATTAAAATTAAATAATTGTATGTACTTAAATAAACTATATAACTTAAATAAAATATAACTGGATTATTTATGTTTACAAAAATCCATCTATTTTACTGAAATTAAATAATAAGAGGAACAAGAAACACAGGTTATAAATCTGTATAAAAATACAGATTTTTCTTAGTTAATATCTTTGGAAAACCTAGCAGTTTGGGCTTTCAAGGATTAACCAGGGTACCTTCTCTCTTTTTGTCCTTTCCTACAGTATGACCTTCCCCGGCCATCCAGAAATTCTACTCTGATCCCATTTCTCTTCAGAAAATTATTTAAGCCTCAATTGACCATATTTTTCTTAGAATTTCAAAACATATTTTACTTACACATTCTATCACCTTACCTTACATATACGTTTATGAAAATAATTCATTTGTTCAATGAGAACAGTGGATATGTCTTATGATTATTTGTTAATTCCTTATTGTGCACAACACAAGTACATAATCAGAATGTCTTAAGTAAAAAAATAATCAATGAATGGGCAGAATGAGTTAGTGGGAAAAATTATTATGAAGGGCAGGTGACCTGAAAAACGAAAAGATATTCTCTCCTCTCATACTGGACTCCTGAGACTCAATCAGTCATTTACTGAACAAACATTGAATAATCAGCAATGAGAATACGAAATAAATAAATGACCAAACAGTAATAGTTAATTTCTCCATGATGTGTACAGCCTCAACTGTATAATTCAGGCTTGAAGTTCAGAGAATGAAGATACCAATATCAACCATATTAGTGAAGAATGGTTTTATGAAGGAAGTTGGACAATAAAGATGATATGGATTTCAACAGAAAAAGAGGATTCTGTGAATCAGAAAGAAAGCCTGATCAAAGTCATCTGTGGGGAAGTACACATATCAGGGGAACCTTAACAGCTAAAGAAGGAAATCCAGGCTGGAATTAGTTAAAAATTTGGTTCAGCAGGGTGAGGCCAAACACAGAGTTCCTGAACAACTGGCAGAGGAATTTAGATAATAATGTAGATAATGGAAGGGGTTGTAAGTTCTCACGCAGATAATGGTAAGAAAAAAATGGTCATTTTTAGTGGGCAGCTTGGATCAGAAGAAGGACAGAATGGAATCTGAAAAACAACGAAGTTGCAATAGTCTAGCTGGATTGAGTACTTGATTGTGAGCCTCACCGCCACTGAGCTAATCATAGAGGCAATTAAATTAAATTAAAAAAAAAATTAACTAACTGCAATGTATTAGATGCCAGAGGCACAGAATTCAAGGACCTGGTCTCTCCCTTAAATATACATGATCAATTAGGAAAATAAATAACAACAAAATAACTATAATTCTTTATGATGGACACTGTAATGGATATGTTCCAAGGTATGTAGAAAGTGCTATATCAATGCAAATGATTGAAAAATTAATGCTGATTGGGAAGTAGGAAAAATAAGGAGAAACCTAAATATTAGGGGTGGCATTTTAGGCAGACAGATGGATCTTGAAGGATAAGTAGTTTTCCAGTGGACAAGATGGAAGAGGTAATTCAAGCTGAAGGAACAACATACAAATGTTAATGAGTATGCAGCTTTGCCCAGAACATGGAGTTGATGTGGAAGTGGCCACTGATGAGACTGAAAAGGAATATGGAGACAGGCTATGAAGTAGGTTTAATGTTACATTAACAAATTTTACTTTACTCCGTGGATAATGGGGAAACAATGACCTCTCTTGAGGTATAGGATAAACACCTGAGTTTCAGATGGATCACTCTGCTGGTGGCAAGGAAGGTGGGAGAGGAAAACAAGGCCCAGAGAGGGTAGATAACGTTCCCACAGCTCATTAGACTTGTAAGTAGTGGTAGGGGTACACCAAAATTAGGAACGTCTAATGCAAACCACGATCTTCAACACTCTACTGCACTGCCTACTAACTCTGTATTCAGAGAAAATTGTATATTAATAAAGATGAAAAGTATCTTTAGAAAGAATGAGCGAAAAAAAGACGTCAATGAAGGCAAAAGTCCTAGATTAAAGGTCAAACCAAAGATAAAAGCAAACTATTGGCATATCTCTGTCACGTGGTGAATAGAAACGACATTGGTGATCTAAGTTTCTGTCACTGCATTTCAGCTTTCTAGTTCTGTGATCAAAGTATGTAAAAATCTCTGATGCTCTGTGTCTTCAGATATAAAAAGAGGTATCTAAATTCGATCACCTTTAAGTGATCCTCCAGCTCCAACAACCTACAGTTTTATGATAAAGACCAACTAGATTAGAATAGGCTAGAAGAGTAGTGAGCAAACTACGGGTCTCTAGACCAAATCCAGCTGCCATCTGCTTTTGTAAAGTTCTATGAGAAAACAGCCACACCTGTATTTTTAAGTATTGTCTCTGGCTGCTTTTGCACTACAATAGCAGAGTTAAATGGTTACAATAGAGACCATATGGCCCCAAAGCCAAAATATTTGCTATCTGGCCTTTTATAGAAAAAGTGTGTGGACCCCTCAACTAGAAGGGCTACAGTGGTGATGTTAATGAGAGCTGGTTGAATATAACAGTGGGAGAAGATCGCCCAGTCTCCAAGGAGATAAAAGGGAAATGTGAGTTCAGAAGTCAGAGACAAAGGAGAGTTGATAACACTTTGAAATATGTGGTTGGTGAAAGAAATGAAAAAAAAATTATAAAGAATTCAAAATATGGCAGCAGAAGGTGGAAAGTAGTTGAAATCTGTCAGACATGAACATATGTGAACACAGGTGGAAAGAAAACCATGAAGAGCAAGAGGTCAAAGATGGTAGAAGTGAGTGAGGCTGCAAAAAGAGGAGAGGGATGGAGAATGCAGGTAGCAGTATGAGAAGACAGACATGAAGACAAGGACCTTCTCGATGCAGAGGAAACCATTACAACCAAGGGGGCTTCTGTCTGGTGGCCCTGAGCATTTCAAGAGGGCTCGGAATTTCCAGGAAAGTTTCCAGAGCACTGCCTCTTCACGGCCTGCTCATGTATAAAGACACCCTGTGCCCATTTCCCAGTCACTCACTCACCTAGGCAGGTGTCTTGAGGGATTTCTCTTTCCACCGTGCAGGGATCTTCTCCTTGTTGCAGCTGGCAGATCACCTTTGGCATTGAAAATGGAATCCCTGCTCGTGAGAAAGGAAATGGAGTTAGAATAAATGGTAGGAAGAGAAATCCCAGAATTCACAAACCAGAACCTACAGGGCAGAGAAGGCAAGCCTTGGGAGGCAGAGTAGGCAGCACAAGCACATCTGATGGGACTGGGGCTTTCAGGGGATGGATCAGGAGGTGGGTTTCGATTCAGAAACAATATAGGGCCCTGGCTATGCTGCCTCTAAGATTAGGAGCTCTATATGTTTTCCAGAATCTAAACCGGGATCTAGTCATTGGAGTAGAAGGAAACTTTGATTGGGAGGTGGCATGGGAGGAAGGCACAGGAAGGAGAAAAGAAGAGCATGAAGGGCATCACACAAAAACGTACACTTCCATCTCTACAGAGATTCATCTTTTCCTGAGGCACAGTGGGGTAGAAACCTGCACACTATGAACCCCAAAGAGGGACCTCTTAAGGTGTTCCCACAGCAGATTCTTCTTTACAGGCAAACCTCCTTACCCAGCGAGACCAGGGTGCTATAGTTCTCCAGCATCACCTCCCGGTACAAGGTTCTCTGCACAGAGTCCAGGCGCAGCCACTCGTCCTGGCTGAAGAACACAGCCACATCCCTGAATGTCACTGACTCCTGTAACGCAAACCCATTCCTGTTCACCCAGGACCATCTTCGCCACTGGAAGACTCGGTAAGAAGGTGACATTAAGATGTGTAGCAATCAATTCTGAAAATGTCTCAGGATTCTAAGTATTTCAAATCAACTATTTATGTCATTTTTGGAATCACCCATTAACTATTAAACAAATATTTATTGAGTACCCACTGGAAGCAAAGATACATGTCACCTGTAAAGATACATTTACCTCCTCCCTCCCACTCAAAATCCAAATTAAATGGAAGGGAAAAAATCAGAATACATTTAGAGCAATGCTGGAAAACTGGGGAAAATACCATCAGCAGAACAGAAACATAAGGGAATTTCTGACACATAATAAAACTAATATTAGTTCACATTTACTGAATACTTAGGGACTATGAAAGGAACTTTGTATATAGTCTCTAAATTTCAGAGGTAGATACTACGATTAAATGATTTTCCAGACGGAGAAACAGTTCAGAAAGGTTAAGTAACCTTCCCAAGGTAATACTGTTAGAAAGTGGCGGAGCTCGGATCTGAATACAGGGAGACAGATCTCTAAGCTATATTGTCAGATGGGTTTCCACTGACTATGAAAATTAAAAAAAACCAAAGGACTGTACAAGACACTACAGGTGCAAGAACGAACTAAGTTGAGAAAGTAAGTTTCTTCCAAGAGAAACCCAATTAAACCCAAAAATGTGAGAAAGCAGAGGTTGGGAAGATAGCAATTCTTGTAAGAAAGAGGTGAAGGGAGTAAAACATGGCACAATGCTTTTGGTGGGTATTTTGTTGAGAATCCATCAGAATGTAATAGGTACATCATCTTGACCTTGCAATTCTACTTCTAGGATTCCACTACAAGAAATAATCACACAACTGGGTACGGATATTTGAACAAGGATGTTCACTGAAATGTTACTTATAAGTTAATGACTGTGGTAGGCTAAATAATGAACCTGTGAATGTGACATATATGTCAAAAGGGACTTTGAAGATCTGTTTAAATCAAGAATTTTGAGATGGGGAGATTATTCTGAATTATTATCCCGGTGGATCCGAAGTAATCACAACAGTCCTTATGAGAAGGGCCCAAGAAGAGTAAGAGTCAGAAGGGGAGAAGGCGATGTGATGACGGAGGCAGAGACTGAAGTGATGTGCTTTCAAGATGGACGAAAGGGCCACAAGCCAAGAAAACAGGCAGCCACCAGAAGGTGAAAACAAGGCCAAGAAACAGATTTTCCCTCAGAGCCTCCAGAAAGAAACAGCCTTGCTGAGAGCTTGACCTTAAGCTAGTGAAACTGATTTCAGACTTCTGATCTGAATAAATTTATGTTATTTTAAGCCACTGAGTTTGTGGTAATTTGTTACAGCAGCAACAGGAAATGAATACAATGGTAAAAAAACTGAAGACAACCTACATATCTAGCAATAAGAGAATGGATAAGCAAATTATAGTGCATTTATTCCATGAAATGTTATACAGCCATTATAATGAGGTAGATCTGTATGCCTGACACCGGAATTTGGCCTTGACATACTGTTGATTCACATGAAAAAGCAAGCTGCAAACAATCTACTCTTTATCTGTATGTACTTATGTGCATACAAAAATATCTGGAAGAACACAACAAGCTGTCCACGCTGAATATTCTTTGACATCTGTGGAGAGAGGCAGGAAAGCAATCTCTCACTTATTTGTTTATACTCTTCTGTTAGGCTTACATTTGTGTGTGTGTGTGTGTGTGTTTTGAATTTTTTTAGATTCCATTTTAATCTTTATATTGACTTTTTAGCTATATCTCTGCATTTTTAGTGGTCATTCTGAGAATGATAATATACATTCTTAGTTATTTATAGTCTATTTAGAGCTACTATATGATTTCACATAGAATGAAGAACCTTGCAAGTATATGGGACCACCACCACCCCTTCTTCATGCTATAGTTGTTTTATTTTTTTTTATTTTCCTATATAAATTTTATTTATTTTTTTAATTTTTCGTTTCTTGCAGTAACATTGGTTTATAATATTGTATAAATTTCAGGTGTACATCAATATACTTCTATTTCTGCATGGATTACATCATGTTTCCATGTTCACCACCCAAATACTAATTACAATCCATCACCACACACATGTGCCTAATTATCCCCTTCACCCACCTCCCTCCCCCCTTCCCCTCTGGTAATCACCAATTCAATCTCTGTCTCTATGTGTGTGTTTGTTGTTGTTATTATCTACTACTTAATGAGTGAGATCATACAGTATTTGACCTTCTCCCTCTGACTTATTTCACTTTGCATAATACCCTCAATGTCCATCCATGTTGTCACAAATGGCTGGATTTCATCGTTTCTTATGGCTGAGTAGTATTCCGTTGTGTATATATACCACATCTTCTTCATCCATTCGTCCCTTGATGGGCACTTAGGTTGCCTCCAAGTCTTGGCTATTGTGAATAACCCTGCAATGAACACAGGGGTGCATGTATCTTTACGCATCGGTGTTTTCAAGTTCTTTGAATAAATACCCAGCAGTGGAATACCTGGATCGTATGGTAGTTCTATCCTTAATTTTTTGAGGAATCTCCATACTGTTTTCCATAGTGGCTGCACTAGTTTGCACTCCCACCTTGCTATAGTTGTTTTAAAGACTTTTCCAGTTCAGATAGTTGACAGGACTCAACATACCACACTGAGCACACTCATGGAAGGCAAAGGGTACAGTACAGTAGATAAAGAGAGTGCAAGAGCCATTCCATGTACAATCTCTCTTATTTGTACACAGAGACTATGCTGTGTCTCTGGATCTATATGAGGAATCTTGGTTTTGAGAAAGCTCAAAGGAGAAACTCTCAGCAGGGACCTTTTGTGTATCAAGCAAGGCTTGGCAAACCATCTAGGCCAGTTGCAAACTATCAGTAAAGACAACAACCCTGGGGATGGCCAGTGGCATTTAGATTTTGAATAGCACATCCACCGCCCTTATCTTGGCCACGAGTCAAAAAACAGCCATCCAGGCATCCCCAGACAAAGACAGAGCTTTTCCAGTCCAGACATAAATGAATTCTATATCCACAGTTGTCATATGCATTACATCCACCTACATATAAAAGCCATAATATTGTATTTTCGCTTTAAACAACCATATGCATTTTAAAGAAATCAAGAGGAAGAAGTATTTTATATTTATCCAAATAGCCACCATTTCTAATGCTCTTCATTTCCTTCCTAAGATTAGAGTTCCCATTTGGCATTATTTCCTTTTAGCTTGAAGAACTTCCTTTAGGCTATCTTGTAGTGCAGGCCTGCTGATGATAAACTAGCTTCATTTTCTTTTATCTGAAAATGTCTTTATTTCACCTTTATTCTTGAAGAATACTTTCATTGGCTATAGAATTCTGGATTGAGTTTTTTTTCTTGCAGCATGTCATTCTACTGTTTTCTGGCCATTGTTGTTTCTGAGGAGAAGCCAACAGACATTGAAATATTGATTCTCTTTTTTCTATCTGCTTTCAAATCTTTGGCTTTCAGTGATTTGTCTATGACTTTTCTGCCCAATATGGTAGGCACTAGAAAAAAATTGCTATTGAGTACTTGAAATGTGGCTAATCTAAATTGTGATGTGCTATTATGTGTAAAATACATTCCAAATGATTTACTAGAAAACACATATATACACATATACACACGATACCTCAATAATTTTATATTAATTATATGTTGAAATAATATTTTGGATATACTGGGTTAAATAAAATATATTATTATAGTTAATTTATCTGCTTCTGTTTATTTTTTAATGTGACTACCAGAAGGTTAAATTACACATGTGGTTTCTACTCATAGTTTACATTATACTTCTATTGCACAGCACTGGTCAATGATGTGCCTACCTGTGGTTTTCTTTGTATTTATTCTGCTTGAGGTTCAGTGTCATGAATCTGTAAATATGTTTTTTACCAAATTTGAGAAAATTATGGCCATTATTTCCTTTCGATATATTTTTTGCCCCATTTGCTCTCTCCTCTCCTTCTTGAACTCCAATTACATGTATATTAGACCTTTAACATTATTTTACAGGTAACTGAAGCTCTTTTCATCCCTGTTCTCCAGATGGGACAATTTCCACTGATCTACCTACAAGTCTCAGTGACATTTCCTTATGTTCATTTCTAAAAGTCAAGCCTATGCAGTGATTTTTTTTTAAGTTTTCAGATATTTTGTTCTTCAGTTCCAGAATTTCTATTACTTTTTCACAGTCTCTGTTTCTCTGCTTGGATTACCTATTCGTTCGTTCATTACAGGCATATTTTCCTTTAAGTCCTTGCACATATTTATAATAGTGGTTTTAAAGTCTGCCTGCTAATTCCAGCATCTGGGTCACCTTGAGATTAGTCTCTATTGATTGCCTTCTTTTGACTATTGGTCACATTTTCCTGTTTTTTCATATGTCTACCTTATCCTGGACATTGTGTAGTATATAATGTAGACTTGGGATTTTGTTTTATGTTTCTTTAAAGAGTACTGATTTTTTTTAAGTAGGTAGTTAATTTGGCTGTACTCAAATTTCAAACTCTGTCATCTCTGTAGTAGGCAGCAGCAAAAATCTCTGTTCAGTTCTTAGTTGGGCTACTTTGAGTCTGTCCTGTGCATGTGTGGTTCAAGGGTCAGCCAGAGATTTGGGCAGAGTTTATGCACAGAATTTGGGGCTCTCCCTCTCTGGCTCTCTCCTTTCCAAGGTGCTTTCCAGATGCTAAGGTTGCCCTAAACTCTGTCTTGTGATTCTTCACGCTAGTAAGACTCCAGACTTCTAACCAAGTTTTAACCATTCTGTTGGTGCTCACAGTGGCCTGTCCCTAGGCAAAATGCTATAAAAACTGCACTATTTACACTGTGACAGTCCCTTCTTCCAAATGTAGACAGTTGTCCAGTATCTGTCTTATTTGGTTTCTCTCCAGAGCCTTCAGTGGTTGTCTCATATATTTTGTCCAGAGTTTACTTGTTATCCACAGATGAACTGGTCTGATAGGAGCTATTCTTGTATTCCCAGAAGCTGAAAGCCCATGTATAACTTTTTAAATATAAAACAAAACACTCAGTGAGTCTAGACTAGCTCATGAAACATTAAGAAATAACAAAATGACAGAATCCTGGAACTGCGGACCTGAAAGACATCTTATCAATCATCTAGGTCAGTTGTTCTCATGAGTGTATGGTATCCTTCTCTCATCCCCAAGTTAAATTTGGAAATCTGTGAGGGTGTTTTTGTTTCTCACAATGACTAAGGGAGGTGCTACTGGCATTTAAGGGAAGGGATCAAGGTTACTAATCATCTGGCAATGTGCAAGACAACCCTGCACAGTGAAAGACTGCTTCATCCAAAATGCTAAAATGATCCTACTTAGAAACACTGGTAGTATAAGCTGTATTTTAAAGATGCAAAATGAGAATCTAGGTTTCAGCAGGTGATTTTATAAGAAGTATATTCGTCAGACTTTAAGCAACAGAAACTGACTTTGGCTCGTTTATAAAGAAAACGGACTGGGTAGCTGCAAGATCATTGAGAGTCCTAGAACTAGGCCTAGAAATGAGCAGAAACTAGCAGGGGCCAGGCTACATTCTGGACCACAGCCAGGATCACACTAGAAAACCAGACTTGTGAGAATACTATTGCTGTTACCGTGGAAAAGCAGACAGTATATTCTTATCACCCCCATGCCCACTAGACAGACACTGCTTTTGCTGTGTACTCCCCCTCCTTTCTCTACAAACTCACTGTTACTGCTGCTGCCACAATCACCAGAGTGTGCGCTACATTGTTGCTGTTTCTTTACATCCTAACTACCGATTCAAAGTCTGGGGCAAGTACAACTGCTTCACCAAACTCGGATCACATACCTGTACCTTATCTGTAAGAGAAGCTGGAAAAGCAGATATCTGGTGATTTTAGCTTCTACAATGTGAGGTGGGTTCTGTTTCCTAAGACTCAAAAAGAGGGGAGCTCCCCAAACAAAGGAATGTGGCTTAGATGTTAAACTGTCAAAAAATACTGTGTGGTAACTCCATATTTACTTAACCTGGTTGTGGGTTGTGGCCTCTTGGAGACGAGCTGCTTAGCTCTGCTGGGACTAGAGCCGGTGACCTGGGTGTTTGGAGCCAGGCCCAGCCACGGGCTCAGAGATCCTACCTCAGCCCAGGCTTTATTAGGCTTAGGAACCACCCCCTCTATAATCCAGAGACCACAGGAAAGAGAGCCTTACAGGGAGAGGCCTTTGAACTATGTCAAATATGTCTGACTTGAAAGAATGGAGGAGATGGTAGTTAGAGTAATCTTTCAACAGGAACCAGCTGAAAGGACTTTCTTACGGGCTGAATTGCGTGTTGCCCCCCTCCCCAAATTCATGTGTTTAAGTCCTAGTACCTCAGAATGTAACCATTATTGGGAGATAAGGTCTTTAAAGAAGTAATTAAGGCCAGCCCTGGTGGCCTAGTGGTTAAGTTTGGCGTGGTCTGCTTTGGCGGCCCGGGTTCAGTTTCCGGGTGCGGACCTACACCATTCATCTGTCAGTGCCATGCTGTGGCGACGACCCACATACAAAAAGAGGAAGATTGGCAGCAGATGTTAGCTCAGGGGGAATCTTCCCCAGCAAAAAAAAAAAAAAAAAAAAGTAATTAAGTTAAAATGAGGTCTTTAAATTGGGCCCTAATCCAATATGACCGGTGTACTTATAAGAAGAGGAGATTAAGACACAGACCTGCACAGAAGAAAGATCATGTGAGGACAGAGTGAGAAGGTGGCCATCTGCAAGCCAAGGAGAGAGGCTTCAGAAGTAACCAAACCTGCTGACACCTTGATCCTGGACTTCTAGCCTCCAGAACTGTGAGAAAATAAATTGCTATTGTTTAGGTCCCCCAGTCTGTGGCACTTTGTTATGGCAGCCTGAGCAGACTAACATAGGCTCCTTGCTGCTGTAAGCAGAGCACTCACAGCAATCTCACATTCTGTCTTCACTTCCAGTCCCATCTCCCCGGGCCTTGGAACACTTCCGGCAAAATGGCATTTTTTCTTTTTTAATTTCATTGGCTTTTTAAAAAGTGCACAAATTAAACATAATCACTTCAGAAAAAAACTGAAAACAATAACAAAAAATATATCACACTACATCCTATTATTCACGGAGGAGTTTTGTTTGTGCTTTAAGAACATATTCCACAATTGCAACAAAAACAATAAAATACCTAGGAATAAACTTAACCAAAGAGGTGAAAGATCTGTACACCGAAAACTATAAAACATTTCTGAAAGAAATCAAAGAAGACACAAAGAAATGGAAAGATATTCCGTGCTCTTGGATTGGAAGAATTAACATAGTTAAGATGTCCATACTTCCTAAAGCCATCTATAGATTCAATGCAATCCCTATCAAAGTTCCAACAACATTTTTCACAGAAATAGAACAAAGAATCCTAAAATTTATATGGAACAACAAAAGACCCCGAATAGCTAAAGGAATCCTGAGAAAAAAGAACAAAGCTGGAGGTATCACACTCCCTGATTTCAAAATATACTACAAAGCTATAGTAACCAAAACAGCATGGTACTGGCACAAAAACAGACACACAGATCAATGGCATAGAATCGAAAGCCCAGAAATAAACCCACACATCTATGGACAGCTAATCTTTGACAAAGGAGCCAAGAACATACAATGGGGAAAAGAAAGTCTCTTCAACAAATGGTGTTGGGAAAACTGGATAGCCACATGCAAAAAAATGAAAGTAGACCCTTACCTTACACCATACACAAAAATTAACTCCAAATGGATTAAAGACTTGAATGTAAGACCTGAAACTGTGAAACTTCTAGAAGAAAACATAGGCAGTACGCTCTTCGACATCAGTCTTAGCAACATCTTTTCAAACACCACGTCTGACCGGGCAAGAGAAACAATAGAAAAAAATCAACAAATGGGACTACATCAAACTAAAAAGCTTCTGCACAGCAAAGGAAACCATCAACAAAACGAAAAGACAACCTAACAATTGGGAGAAGATATTTGCAAACCATACATCTGATAAGGGCTTAATCTCCAAAATATATAAAGAACTCATGCATCTCAACAACAAAAAAATTAACAACCCAATTAAAAAATTGGCAAAAGACCTGAACAGACATTTCTCCAAAGAAGATATACAGATGGCCAACAGACACACGAAAAGATGTTCAAAATCACTATCTATCAGGGAAATGCAAATCAAAACTACAATGAGATATCACCTCACGCCCGTCAGAATGGCTATAATTAACAAGACAGGAAACAACATGTGTTGGAGAGGATGTGGAGAGAAGGGAACTCTCATACACTGCTGGTGGGAGTGCAAACTGGTGCAGCCACTATGGAAAACAGTATGGAGATTCCTCAAAAAATCAACGATAGAACTACCATATGATCCAGCTATTCCACTGTTGGGTATTTATCCAAAGAACTTGAAAACACCAATTTGTAAAGGTACATGCACCCCTGTGTTCATTGCAGCGTTATTCACAATAGCCAAGACTTGGAAGCAATCTAAGTGCCCATCAAGGGACGAATGGATAAAGAAGATGTGGTATATATACACAATGGAATACTACTTAGCCATAAGACACGATGAAATCCAGCCATTTGTGACAACATGGATGGACATTGAGGGTATAATGCAAAGTGAAATAAGTCAGAGGGAGAAGGTCAAATACCGTATGATTTCCTTCATTAAGTAGTAGATAATAACAATAAACAAACACACAGGGACAGAGATTGGATTGGTGGTTACCAGAGGGGAAGGGGTGAGGGAGGAGGGTGAAAGGGATAATTCGGTACATGTGTGTGGTGATGGGTTGTAATTAGTATTTTGGTGGTGAACATGATGTAATCTATGCAGAAATAGAAGTATAATGATGTACACCTGAAATTTTTACAATGTTATAAACCAATGTTACTGCAATAAACAAAAAATTTAAAAAAAAAAAGAACATATTCCAGAATTCATATAATTGCACATCCATATATTCTTTTGACCATTTTTTAAACAAAAGGAAAACAGCCACAAGCCAAAGAATACGACGAGTACAAAAGAGCACATGGTGATGTGTTAAGTGTCCCCTCCTATCCCAGATTAGCAGTCCCATCCTACAAGAAACTGGTATCAAGTTTCTTTCTTTCCAGAAATGTTTTGTGCAAATACACACATACGTATGTGTATCCTTCTTTTGGAAAAGTTCTGAATCCTGTTTTACTTATATCTTATCGATCTTGCCACATCTGCATATACGAACCTCATTCTTTTTAACAACTGCATGATATATGCCACTGTATAAATACCATAACTTACCATTTTCCTCACTGATGACTATCTAGATGGTTTCTGTTTTTCGCTGCCACATACAATGGACAATAACAATTCTCATGCAGATTTCTCTGGGTACATGTCCACTTATATTTAATGTCAACTGGCAGAGACTGAACTATTGGGTCAAAGGATATTTGTATTTTTAATTCTGACAGATGTGGCAGATTGTTCTTTCTCAAGATGACCACACGAATATATCTCCCACCTCACATGTTCCTTTATAATGTGGCACTGACACTTCTCCCACCAAGAAGTAGGCCTATGTTTCTTTCCCTTGAATCCGTGCATGGGCTTATAAGCACCGTGAGCAGAGGAATTCAGTGGAGGTGATGCTATGTAACTTCCCAGGAGAGGTCATAAAAGAATATACCTTCCACCCGGCTCACTTGATGTTCATCCCTGGAACCTGGCAACCATGTTGTAAGCCCAAGACACACAGAGAGATCACAGGCAGATGTTCCACTCAACAGCCCTAGCTAAAGTCTCAGCCAAGAACTGGCATCAACTCTCAGACAGGTGAGTGAATGAGACTTCAGATGATTCTAGCCCCTAGCCTTTGAGTCTCTCAGCTGAGACCCCAGACTTATTATAGGGAAGATAAGTTGTTTCTGCTGCCTGTCTGCATTTCTGACCCAGAGAAACTGTGAGAAATAATGATTATTATTTCACCACCCCTAAGTTTCTCACTGATATGTCATGTATATTCTTCCATGTTAAAAATACAACACTATCTGATCAATTAAATTGCTCTGTAATTGGAACACCAGAAGGAGAAGAAAGAGAGAATGGAGCAAAAGGACTATTTGAAATAATAATGGCTTAGAAGTTTCCAAGATTAGTGACAGACACCAGGAACCTCAGAGAATACCAAGCAGGTAGGCATATCATATTCAAACTACAGAAGACCAAAGACAAGAAGAAAATCTTCAAAGAAGACAGAGAAAAAACCATCTCACCTATAGAAGAACAAAGATAAGAATTACAGTGGATTTTCTCATTAGAAACCATGCAAATAAGGAGAGAGTGGAATATTTAAAGTGTTTAAAGAAAAAAATCACCAACCTAGAATTCTATATCCAGTAAAATTATCTCTCAAAAGGGATGAGAAATAAAAACTTTCTCAGACAAACAAAAAATTCATTACCAGCAGACCTGCCCCACAAGAAATGGTAAAAGAAGTTCTTCAGGGAGAAGAAAAATAATATTGGTCAGAGACGTGAATCTACATAAAGAAAGGAAGAGCGACAAAGAAGGAATAAGTGAAGACAAAATAAAATCTTTTATTTTTCTTATTCTTAATTGATCTAAAAGATTACTGTTTGCTTAAGTAATAACAATGATTGGGTGATTATAGCATATGTTTAGTGAAATGGGGATAACGGATGGGTGGGAAGAATTGGGATTTCTTCGTTATAAGACATCTGCACTACCCAGGAAATAGTATAGTGTTATTTAAAAACAAAGATCAGTTGTAAATTTATATTGCAAACTTCAGGGCAACCATTAAAATTTTTTAAAAAAGAAGCATAATTAATATGTAGAGAGAGTGGAAAGATCTGTGGTTGCCAGGAGTCTGGAGTTGGGTAGGGGAAGATGGTTGAATAGGTGAAGTGAAGGGGAATTTTTAGGGTGGTGACACTATTCTGCATGATACTATAATGGTGGCTACACGACACTATGCATTTTTCAAAACTCACAGAAATTTACAACACAAAGAGTGAAACTTAATGTAGGCAAATTTTAAAAATATCATTTAGGATATCAGTGGATCCCAGAATGAAATGCAGAACATGACAAAACAATCTAAATACAATACAAATGTATGATACAACCTTATGAAGGAGGTGGTGGAAAAGGTGCTGACCTAAGTAACCTAAGTAAAATGAGTGGAGTCTGTAAGACAAAAGGAACTGCACGTAAGCAATCAACTCTGGTTGGTAAAGTAGTTTCCCACGGGGGTATGGGTTAACAATTCAGATGCTGCTATACACGTATACTGGAAGTGAATGGTTAAAGTCAATGGGTGGCCGATGGTGGGAGTCAGGTTTCTCACTGTTGGAGCAGGGGGTTACAGATAAGGAAGGGGATGAGGCTACAATGACCCATGTAATGAATTAGAGTTGGAGATATCAGTATGAACTTATATTTAGCTTAATATAGATACAGATGGTTACATATAGAAATACATATACACATACACACATATAGAAGGTTTTATGTATATACACACACACACATATATAGATGGTACATACAGAAGTATTTATACACACACAGACACACACACAGGTTAGTATACACATACATATCCTTGCTCTGTCAGCTTATAAGGTCTCAAAGCAAAGACATCACAGTAGCAATGAGTAAACTTAGGGCCCGGATCTTGTTTTCTAAAACCATTCTCCAAGAAAAGAAACCAGGGCTACTTGGAGAAATGGTTAATTCTAGACTGGGCCAGGAAAAATACAAAATGAGCCTAAGGCATCTTGTAGTGCCAAAAGTGATGAAATGTTCCAAAAACAAAACAAAACAAAAGCACATTGATGGGGATATGTCAAAGGGACAGAGGAGCAAACTGAAGGAGCTCCCAATGGCCAAAGATGGAAGACTTTGAGCAAAAGAATAAAGTAGTATTGAATTATAACCCAAAGTATAAAATAGGCATCTGTGAGTCCATACAGATATAAACAAATGGGGGAGAAGTGATAATCCTCCACACTGAATCCCAAATAATTTATGCAGACTCTCTGCCCTCAAGGAGGTGGAACATAACTGCCTGCTCTGTATGTGTGGGCTGCACATAGCGACTTCCTTCCAAAGAAGACAGCACGGGAAGGCAGAAAAAGATAGTAACTTTACAGTGGAGAAACCTGGCAAACACACCTCAGCCAGGTGATCAAGGTCAACATCAACAGTGACAAGTCATGTTATTAGAATGTAATTTGGATGATGTGATGAGAATGACACTTTACCTCCGTGGTCTTTCTCCCAAAAACCATAACCTCAGCCTGACATTGAGAAAAACATCAGACAAATCACAACAGAGGGACATTCTACAAAACACCTAACCAATACTCCTCAAAATGGTTATGGTCAAAAACAAGGAGAGTATGAGAAACTAACACCCAGGGGGAGCCTAAGGAGACATGATGACTAAATGTAATGTGGTATCCTAAAGGGAATCCTGGAACAGAAAAGGACATTAAGTAAAAACTACAGAAATCTGAATAAAGAAAGGACTTTAGTTACTACAGATATATCAATATGGGTTCATTAATTATAACAAATGTACCATACTAATGTAAGATGTTAATAACAGGGGAAACTGGTATAGGGTATATGGTAACGCTGGTAACCCTTGCAATTTTTGTCTAAATCTAAAACTGTTCTAAAAAAATAAAGTTATTTTTTAAAAAAGTAGTGACAATATGAAAAACAAATTTCCTACAAAAAAAGAGATGTAACTGATGAACTATGACTATTAAGCAATAAACAACAAGTTTCATGTGACTTTTTCCAACAAGATAAATTATATATTACCTGGGAATACAATAGAATAAGGAGTATTTGTAAAATTCACAAAGATCCTACTTTTTCCAAAAATTATGCTTATTTGCTGTTTGATTTTTCTAAAAGAACAGAGAGAAATTTGCCCCTCAGTTCCCTAATGAAAGAAGTTGAGATTGGATATTACCATTGAACTGACTCAAATAGGGTAATGAGACCTGTGGTTGGGTCTCCTCGGGTCCCTAGGAGACTTAATAATCAAAAGGGTTAGATACTAAATTAGCTGTCCATAAAAACTGGCTCTGAGTTGCAAATATCCTCCTCTACAGCTTCCATTAGCTAAAATGAAGTCAGTCTCTGCAGCAAGGGGTTGTGGGAAGTTCAGTGAAGAGTCCTACCTCTGCACAGAAGGTAATCCTGGTAACAGCTGGGTATTGCTTTGACGCATTTTCTAGTCTTTCTATCTTGATTTCCTGAAACACCCATCTCCTTGTAATTAAAGAATCAAAATAAAGTCTAGCCTAGTGAGGAGAGACATACCAAATTTGACAGGTCCGAAAATAATGCTGCTGCTGCTGCTGCTGCTGCTGACGCTAACAGTAACAGCTAGGATTTACTGAGATTTAATAGGTACCATGCACTGTTCTCAGCACTTTACATATCCATCCTGAGAGCACAATGCTAACTGGATAGACTGTCTTGTCTGGGTTCAAAAGCCAGCTGTGCAACTTTGAGCAAGTTATTTACTTCTCTGTGCCTCAGTTTCTTCATCTGTAAAATGCAGATATTAACAGTCCTCATGGAAGGATTAAATGAAGTATGTACATTTTTTTAATACGTTTTTTCAATCAAAGTATAATCAACATACAATATCCCATTATTTTTGGATGTACATCATAGTGATTCAACATTTATATACATTATGAAATCATCACCACAGTAAGTCTAGTAACCATCTGTCACCATACAAAGTTATTAAGATATTATTTTTTGCTGAGGAAGAGTCACCCTGAGCTAACACCTGTTGCCAATCTTCCTCTTTTTGCTTAAGGAAGTTTTGCCCTGAGCTAACATCCATGCCAATCTTCCCATTTTGTGCGTGGGTCACCACCACAGCACGGCCGCCAATAAGCGGTGTAGGTCCGCACCTGGGAACTGAACCTGAGCTGCTGAAGCAGAACACACTGAACTTAATCACTAGACCATGGGGCTGGCCTCACAATATTACAGACTATATTTCCTACGCTGTACATTACATCTCTATGACTTATTTATTTTATAACTGAAAGTCTGTACCCCTTAATCCCCTTCACCTATTTTGCCTGCCCTCCCATCCCCTCCCCACTCTGGTATCCACTAGTCTGTTTCTTGTATCTATGAGTCTGTTTCTGTTTAGTTTTGTTTGTTCATTTGTTTTTTAGATTCCACATATGAGTGAGATCATATGGTATTTGTCTTTCTCTTTCTGACTCATTTCATTTAGCATTATATCTTCTAGGTCCATCCATGTTGTCCCAAATGGCAAACTTTCATTCTTTTTCATGGCTGAGTAATATTCCATTGTATATATATTCCACATCTTCTCTATCTATTCATCTATTGACGGACACTTAGGTTGCTTCCATATCTTGGCTATTGTAAATAATGCTGCAATAAACATAGGGGTGCATATATCTCTTCAAATTAGTGTTTTTGTTTTCTTTGGATAAATACCCAGAAGTGGAATTCCTGGATCATATGGCAGATCTATTTTTAATTTTCTGAGACACCTCCATACTGTTTTCCATAGTGGCTACACCAATTTACATAACCACCAATAGTGTATGAGGGTTCCATTTTTTCCATCTTCTCCAACACTGGTTATTTGTTGTCTTTTTGATAACAGCCATTCTGACAGGTGTGAGGTAGTATTTCATTGTGGTTTTGATTTGCATTTCCCTGATGATTAGTGATGATGAGCATCTTTTCATGTTGGCCATCTCCATGTCTTTTTTGGGAAAATGTCTATTCAAAAAGTGTGTACATAATTAACCCCACTTACAAATGAAGAAATGAGGCACAGAGAGATAAAATAACTTACCGAAGTCACATCCCTAGCTTGGATGTGAACTCACAAAATCATGAACTTCCTAAATCATGAACTCCCTATGGGCTACCATCACTTTTTCGAAAAGCAGCCAATGAAAAAGAGAGGCTTTGGGTATGGCAGAACAGAAAATCCATAGGAAAGGGAGCTGGTATTGGAGGAAAGATGGGACTTCCATGTGGAAATATTTCCAAAGAGTTCAGGAATGCAAGACTGAACTCCAGGGAAAAGTTCAGGCCTGAGGACAGCAATTTGGGAAAGATCTTCAGAAAGGTGATAGTTAAAGTAATGAAAATGGATCGCAAAAGGGGAAAGAGCAAGAAAAAAGGGCCCAGGAGGGGAGTCTAAAGTAGCAAGGGAAAAAAGAATCAGAGAAGAAAGAGAGGCATCAGTCAGACAGATAAGAGGAACCTGTAGACAGTTTGACATCACAGTCGCACTATGCAGAGGAATTCCTAAGAAAGAGGGAAGGTCTTTGGGCAAGTCCCAGCCCTCGTCCTCCCCAGCACCAGCCTCAGAGCCCACACCAAGCTGAACCCCTTCTTGGATGCCCACCAGTATCAGTCCTGACCTTCAGTACCAGCTCAAAATGACCCCACTTCTAGGGTCTCTTCCCTGACTCTTCCTGGAGGTTTAATCATTTCCTAAGATCAGTACCATGAACTCCTTGAAGATGGAAATAACATCTTTCCTCTTTGAATCCCCAGTGCCCTGCACAGTATCCTGTACATAGTCAGTGCTCAATAAATGTTTGCTGAGGGTATCTTTGGCCCTTCCACATCTTTGCCCCAAGTGAGACTATATCCTCTGTGAAGACAAAGACTGTCTAATACTCCATACTCCTCACCAAGCACTTACGGCAGCCAGAAGTATATGTTCAGGGTTGACAATCTTTAATCACGAAGTGAGTTTAGGGTGAATTAAGAGTGACCTGGGGACAGAGGAGGCACATTCCTTAGCAGCCCCTCGGTAAATTCTGGATCCTGCAGAAAACTTACAAGGCTCTGGATTCTCCATAGCTTTTGTGGGAAAGAAAAGTACCCAAAGGATGGAAACACATCCACCATCTCTGAACCCAGAAGGCAATTCATGAAAAAGACAAACTTCACTTACTGTCACCTCAGTGGGCAGCAAATCCATCGCCACTCTTTCCTTCTTAGTCTTCCTGTCAAGGGAGAGCAGAGTGCTGACAAGGTAGGTCTGGAGAGAAAAGAGGTGTCATGAGGAACTCTAGTGTCAAGGGATGGCTTGGAGAGAGGAAGTTATGATGACCCATAATGTCCATCAGGTCCCAACAAAGCCACCTCACATAAATGATGCAAACCAAGTACAGTCGTGCATTGCTTAACAATGGGGATATGTTTTGAGAAATGCGTCATTAGGAGATTTCATTGTTGTGTGAACATCATAGAATGCACTTACACAAGCCTAGATGGGATAGCCTACTACACACCTAGCTCCTAGGATACAAACCTGTGCAGCATGTTACTGTACTGAATACTGTGGGCAATTTTAACACAATGGTAAGTATTTGTGTATCTAAACATATCTAAGCACAGAAAAAGTACAGTGAAAATATGGTATAAAAGATAAAAAATGATACACTGTATAGGGCACTTACATGAATGGAGCCTGCAGGACTGGAAGTTGCCCTGGGTGAGTCAGTGAGTGAGTGGTGAGTGAATGTGAAGGCCTAGGACATTACTGCACACTGCTGCAGACTTTATAACACTGGACATTTAGACTACGTGGAATTTATAAAAATATTTTTCTTTCTTCAATAATTAATTAACCTTAGCTTACTGTAATCTTTTTACGTTACAAACTTTTTAATTTTTTTTAACTTTTTGACTGTTTTGTAATAACACAGCTTAAAACACAAATACATTGTACAGCTGTACAAAGCACTTTCTTTATATCCTTATTCTATAAGCTTTTTCTATTTTTAAAGTTTTTTTTTTACTTTTTAAACTTGGTCGTTGAAAACTCAGACACAAACACACAGTAACCTAGGCCTACACAGGTCAGGATCATCAATATCACTGTCTTCCTCCTCCACATCTTGTCCCACTGTAAGGTCTTCAGGGGCAATAACATGCATGGAGCTGTCATCTCCCATGATAACAATGCCCTTTTCTGGAATACCTCCTGAAGGACCTGAAGGTTTGTTTACATCTGCATCACCACAAACACATCAGTAATGCATTCACTATGATGTTACCATGGCCACTACATCACTAGGCAATAGTAGTTTTCCAGCACCACTATAATCTTATGGGACCACCCTCATATATGCAGTCTGTCATTGACTGAAACACCAATATGCCGCGCATGACTGTAAAAAGTGTGCTTACCAAGCCAATGAAGCTCTAAGACATTTTCCCAGTCCCCATCTCCTCCTTGTATTAAGCATACTTCCAATTTCTATAGACTGATGCTTTAACATCCACCTAAGGTCTATTAGCTATCTCTATGAAAACTGTGACTCACCCAGAGATATCCAGAGTCCTTACATAGCTTTAAACTATACACTCTTAACAGTCACAGTGAACATGAATTTCCTGGACTGCCCACTTTTAAACACAGCTAGCCAATCCTAAGCCTGCTTGCCCTGCCTCACCCTTTCCTTCGTGAAGAAACCACAATAAAGGTGCTTGCCCACAACATTTGTCCTCTCTGCCTCATGACCGACCCATGTGCTTCCCCTGAGTGGCCTCGCGTGGAGCGTTGTGTGCTCCCCAGCTAACTGCGAGTAAAACACAATCCGTGAACCTTCCCTGTCTCTGTCTCTGGCGATCTGCATCTGGCCTTACCACAGCTCACCCAGGGTAATATGGTTAAAATACCCCCTCTCACACAAGATGCACGCCAGACTGCTCTCTGCTGCCCCTCCTAAACACAAATTCCACAGGTGCCACCTCTTACAGTATCCATGATTTGAAACAGACCCCCACTCCTCGTACACGAACCCCAACTGAGAGAGCAGGTAAGACAAGTGTCGGCCACAGCCGCCTGCTCTAGCTGCCTGAGCTGGCAGTGGGCTCTTCGGGGTGCGGCACCCGGCGTGAGGGCCCATCGGGCCCAGTACGGGGTGTAACCTCGGGCTGGCGCCCTCAGCAGGCGAGGGAAGCTGCTGCAGAAGTCAGCACTTTTTTGTGTGTGTGTGTGAGGAGATCAGCCCTGTGCCAACATCCGCCAATCCTCTTTTTTTTTTTTTTTTTTGGCTGAGGAAGACGGCCCTGGGCCAACATCCGTGCCCATCCTCCTCCACTCCATATGGGACGCCGCCACAGCATGGCCCCGCCAAGCAGTGCGTAGGTGCGCGCCCGGGATCCGAACCAGCGAACCCAGAACCCCGGGCCGCCGCAGCGGAGCGCGCGCACTTAACCGCTTGCGCCACCGGGCCGGCCCCAGAAGTCAGCACTTCTGATGACACAGTCAGAAGATACTCTACGAGGCACTTGCTCCACGCCGGGAATCTTGAGGGCTTTTCATCTACCATTTTTAATCCTCACAACACTCCAAACAGGGAGTACTGCGACCACACTCTACGATTGAGGGAGACAGAACCAGGGAGTCGGAGCGACCTGCCCAAAGAAACAAAAAGGTAAGCAGTAGAGGCAGGAAGGGAATCCTGGTCCGAGTTCAAGGCCCCAGTTAAATGTGGCAAATTTCCTGGCCACCCTGTGCCTCAGTTTCCTCATCTGCACAATGAGGGCGGCGTACCGCCACCCTCCCCGTTATTGGCGGATTGAGTCACTCCACCCCAGGCGCTAGGCCAGAGCCTGGCGCACGGACGTTCCCTACAGGCAGCAGCCATTGTTTTCGTCGTCGGCTTCGCTTAGAAGTCTCAGAAAAGACCCCGCCAAAGACCCCCCCCACCACCACCGCAGTCCCGGGCCCGCCCAGCTCACCTGGCACGGGCGCTCCGTCCCCGCAAGGCTCCGGGCGCCAGCGACGCGCGCGGGGCACCGCCGTCCAGACGGCGCGGACAGGCCTCCTGACCCGGGCCGCGGCGTCTCCCTGGTGCCCGCGCGGCTTCGCCCGGCTCCGCACCTCCCCACCCAGATGGAGACAGGCGCTGGCCCCGACCGCCGTCCGCAAGATGCAACCAGCAGCTTCTCAGCCCCAGGCAAGCCGCCGTAGCCGAGCCAAGATCACCCTCACCCCGAGCCCCAGAAATGCGGCGGCGGCAGCGGCGAGTCTACCCCGCAACCCCAGGCGAACTACGACTCCCGGCATGCCCCGGGCTCCGCGCCGACTACACTTCCCAGAGGGCGCCGCGGCGGAGCGACGTTTGGCCAGTGAGTATTTTCTCCCAGCGCGGGAGAAAATACTCTTGCCATGCTGTCCACGTGGTGCAGGCAATGCGAGCGGGGGCGTGTGACGAATAAGGCAGTGGGAGCCTCCCTGCCTAAATCAGCTGGGAGACTTGTTTTGTTAGGCGGGCAAAATGATTTGAAAAAAAACCTGAGTTTACACGCCTGTAGGAAGATCAGTGCGCCATAGCTCTCACCAGCTAGTTATGATTATTTTTAATTTTTTTAATGTGTCCCATAACCAGAAGATAATGTATGCATAGGCACAGATTAAGAATAAAACTAATACCCACATACCCAATACTCTGCTTACAGAAGACAACTTGACCAGAATTTTTGAAGCCTTGTGCACAATGCTCTCCAGTCATTTTTCGAAATTGTTAAGCATTCCCTTGCTTAGCTTGATGGGTACTCCATATATATGTGTCCCAAAACAATGTGCGTACTTTTGCAAGGTTTTTGATCTTTATATAAATGGAATGTGCTCTATGTTCATTTGAGACTTATATGCTCAACGTGAACACTTTGTAAAAAAAACAATTCAACTGAGTAAATTTTAAAGATCTTATTGGCTTTATTCAGTGATTGATGAATTGGGCAGCATCCAATCTAACACACAGAAGGGAACTCCGAGGAGCTGTACTAAATGAAAGACTTTATGAAAGGCAGAAAGGGGTAGAAACAAGGAAGTTATACTAGGCAAAAAGCGGATTGGTTATTGCAAGGTTACTCTCCCTATAGAAGATGGCAGGGGTTTATCAGACAGATTCCCTAACTAAAGCTGATCGGGTGATTCCTGATTGGCTGGTTTAAAATTCCATTCCTGCCAGAGCCAAAACTATAATGAAGTCTTGGTTTGGTGACATAGGGCTTTGCATGAGCAAATCCATTTTGAGCCTGTTGTGTTGTGTGTAACAACTTTTAGATTTGTCTATCTTGATACCTGCAAAGATCATTCATTTTCACTGCTGTATAAGGTTCCATTGTTCATTTGTTCAACAACAACAACAACAAAATTCAATACCTATTTTGTGCCTGACGTTGTTCTAGATGCTAGAAATACACCAGTGAACAAAACTGGCAAAACCTCTGCATTCATGCATCTTAAATTCTCGTGGGGAATGGAGAAGAAAGATAATAAAAAAGAAAAATAAATGGTATGTTTTTAGATAGTGATGAGCACTGACAAGAACAAGAAAGGGGAACAGCAACCCTGGTGGAAGTGGAGGGGACTGTTGCAATTTTACACAAAGTGGTTAAGAAACGTTTGACAGAGAAGGTGACGTTTGAAAAAAAACCTGCAAAGGTGAGGAATGAGCTAAGTTAAATATCTGCAGGAAGACTTTCTGGCCAACTGAAAAGCAGATGCCCTGAGTTGGGAGCATGCCTGGCCTGTTCAAGGAATAATAAGAATACTGTTGCTGAAGCAGAAAGAGAAAGGGAGAGAGAAGTAGCTCAGAGGCAAGAGGACTGGAATGTGTAGGCTCTTAGTGGTTATGATGTCACTGGATTTTACTCTGAAACAGAATGCTCTGAGCAGTGGAGAGACATACTCTGATGTCCATTTTTAAGTAATCACTCTGACTGCTGTGCTGAGAATAAACTAAAGGGTCAAAGAAAGAAGCAGAAAGACTAGGATTTGTCAGAAGGCTACTGTAGTAGTCTCTGTGAGAGAAGACAGCCATTTGGACTGAGTAGAAATTATGAGAAGTGGTTGGAAAAGTTCAAAATTCAAAATATGGAAAAGATGAAGATGTTAACAACATTTGGAATATAATGTTTTTCTTTTTTGTTTTTTTTAAGGTTTCTGGGTTTTGTTGTTTGTTTGTTTTGAGGCAGATTGGCCCCGTGCTAACAACTGTTGCCGATCTTCCTCTTTTTCTTTTTTCTCACCAAAGCCCCAGTACATAGTTATGTATCATAGCTGCGGAGGTGTAGCTCTTCTATATGGGACGCCACCTCAGCATGGCTTGATGAGCGGTGAGTAGGTCCACGCCCAGGATCCGAACCACTGAACCTGGGGCCGCCAAAGCGGAATGCGTGAACTTAACCATGACGCCACCGGGCTGGCCCCTAGAATATAATGTTTTTCAGCTATGAAGTATATCTTTTCTTTTCAAATAGCCCTGGTAATTATATTACATTAAAAGTATTCTTTATGCTCTATTTTTCTGATAATGAAAATTAAGAATTAGCTTCTGGGGGCCGGCCCCATGGCTTAGCGGTTAAGTGCACGTGCTCCACTACTGGCGGCCTGGGTTTGGATCCTGGGCACGCACCGACGCACCGCTTGTCGGGCCATGCTCAGGTGGCGTCCCATATACAGCTGCTAAGGATGTGCAACTATGACATACAACTATCTACTGGGGCTTTGGGGAGAAAAAGGAAAAAAAAAGGAGGAGGATTGGCAATAGATGTTAGCTCAGGGCCAGTCTTCCTCAGCAAAAAGAGGAGGATTGGCATGGATGTTAGCTCAGGGCTGATCTTCCTCACACACACACACAAAAAAGAATTAGCTTCTCTTCTGACTTTCTTCTACATTTAACCAAAAGCAAATTTATTTTACTTTCTGTTCCATTTAGGATTTTAACATGTGCTAATAGACCAGGACCATTAGAACCCACTTTTAATACTTCCATCTTCCATTTTCTCTCTCAACTATGAATTTTGGCAATTTCCCTGAGTTTTATATTTACTTATGTTTAAATCATAAGTTTAAACTTATAAGTTTAAACTTTTTTTTATAAATTTTATAAATTTTAAACTTATAAGTTTAAAATTATAAGTTTAAATTGTTTCTTTATTGGCCACGTCTATACCACTGCTTCTCTAATTTTGTTTTTCTTTTGGTCTTGATATTTCTGTTCCTTTTTCTTACTGGCATAGCCTAGTTTTTATCAGTGCACTTTGTTATTCCAACAGGCCTCTTGTACTTAGTTTTCTGCAGAAATCTGAGGTCAGTATGATTTTTCTTCTCTTGTAGGTAACCTTTTGTTGTTGCTGTTTATTTCTCTACACTGACGCATAATTTTTTTCTTGTTTCCTGTATCTGTAAGTATTTCTTTTTTTTCCCTCCTATATCTAACAATCAATTTTTGCATTATTTTTGTCTGGGACACAAAAAAAGGATAAGACTCTGTCCTGTTTTTTCTGCTTTCTTCATTAGCAACATATTAAACTGTTATTCTTAGTGTCTGGCTTTCATATCTCTGATAGTCTTACATTTTAATTCTTTGTTCTTTCCTCTATTTTCTGAGAGGACTCTTCAAATTTATCTTCCAAGCTTACAGCTTCCAATTTCTAAAATGATTTTTTTGTGACTTTCTCTTTCTAATATAGTTTATTCTTTAAAAAAACAAAATGACCATCTGATACCAAACCTCTTAATCTCAAGTTTGTGTGCCCCATGCACAGCAAGCCAAACACTGAGACATCAGTGCTTGGAGAAGGAGAAAGATTTATTCGAATTGGCCAGAACGAGTAGATGGGAGCCGGTGTTCGCTCAAATCTGCCTCCTCAAGAACAGAAAGCAGGGGAGTTGTATAGATCTAAGGGGCTTGGCAGGAGGAGCTTCAGAGAAACAAAGAGGTCACTCCCGATAAGCCCCTGGGCAATCTGCAGTGGCTGCTGGGGGCCAGCCATTTGGTGATCACAGCCTTCCCAAGGCATTCTCTTTATTCTGCAAAACAAGCTCACAAATCCTCAAGACCCGAGTCACCTCTCAAGTTAAAAAAGAAAACAGCAAATTGACAAGATTCATCTATGTCTGTGTTGGGAACAAGGTAAAAGGCAATCATGTTCTTATTAAATATCTACAGTAACCTTCAAGTACCCAGCTTCACATCTACTTTATTTGAAAAGATGTCTACACTGCATACAGCATCAATGTGTAGTAAGAAACCCGCTCTCCTGACGCAGCAGGCCCCTTGGGTCCAGTGTGGTGTAACTAGAGATGGGCTATTTTTCCTTCCCTCCCTCCCTCCCTTCATTTCTTTCCTCCCTCCCTTCCCTCTCTTTACAGTGAGGAAATAAAAAGAAAAATTGTAGGAAAGGAGAAATGGGAATTGTTCCTAACTACCGTTCAGGATTTGAAAGGCTAAACAAAGTATATGCAGTGTTTAAAATCAGATTACTGTTCCTCTTCAATCTGATTCTCTTAATCAGCAGACGATCTTAATGGCATCCATCCCTGTGTAAATGTAGAATCGAGGCAGATGGACCAGCTGGATTTGAGGAGCACAAGATGTGCTGTTTCAAATGCCATCCAGATCCTCCTGAGAACCTGACTGTTGTGATAGAAACATGCCATGAGCTATTTACATCTTCCTGTCCTGTATAAACTCTTGTAGAAGCTTAAATGATATTAGAATTGTACAAACACAATCAAGAGTGATTGCAGGGGCTGGCCTGGCAGCGTAGCAGTTAAGTTCGCATGGTCTACTTCAGTGGCCTGGGGTTCACTGGTTTGGATCCTGGGCGCAGACCTACTCACTGCTCATCAAGCCATGCTGAGGTGGTGTCCCACATAGAACAAGAAGGACCTACAACTAGGATATACAACTATGTACTGGGGCTTTGGGGAGATAAAAGAAAAAGGGGAAGATTAGCAACAGATGTTAGCTCAGGGCCAATCTTCCTCAAAAAAAAAAAAAAAGCAATTGTAAACATTTTTAGGAAAAAGAACCCAAATGACCTAGATAAAGAGATGTGTGGACAGGATGGTGCTGAAATAAAGGTGCCCAAGGGTAATTCTCTCTGGTGTTTCCATCACAACCCTGTAAATTTATGGGGTGAGTCATGAAAACCTACAAACAATTTTTTGACTGTGTTTAAATCTATTTGCTTAAAAGAAATTGAAGTCTTGCTAGCTTGTTTTTCTTGGCCCATATCTTTCTAATGAAGCAGAGATCACAAAGCAACTGTTGGAGAACTACGTGGCAGCTTTTATTCCTCTTGCCACAGGCATGACAAGGATTTGTTCTGTTTTAGGTACAACTAATTTCTTGGATATGCCACTTAGTAGGTACTTAAAGAATATTGTTGGAATGAAGAAAAATAAAAATGGAGTAGAAATGATGTGTTGTTTAAGTGGATGACAAAAATATTTCTTCAGGTAACTCTTGGTAGGTGAGGCAGTGATGGTGATATAAATGTAAAACTCCCATCATATCCTTTAAAAAAAAAACAATAAAGGATATGCAAGAGAAAAGAGAAGAGGCAGTGGTATTCCTAAAATTTATATAAAATCACCACCAGAAAGAGAAAATCCATCCTGTGTGTGAAAATATGCAAAAGTATACTGGTATATAAGAGAACTAAATATAAGTACATGCTTAAAAGTACATGCAGGATATATAAACAACTCCTACAACTCAACAACAACAACAAAACAACTCAACTCAAATATGGGCAAAGGATTTGAATAGACATTTCTCCAAAGAAGATATACAAATGGCTGATAAGCACATAAAAAGATGCTCGACATCATTGGTCATTAGGGAAATGCAAATCATAACCACAGTGAGATACCACTTCACACGTTTTAGGATGGCTATTATGAAAACAAAACAGAAAATAACAAGTATTGGTGAGGATGTAGAAAAACCCACCTTGAAACTGGAACCTTCATATGTTGCTGATGGGAATGGAAAATGGTGCAGCCGCTGTGCAAAACAGTTTGTCGGTGTCTTATAAAGTTAAATACCCACATCTCATCTGACTATGTAATCCCACTCTTAGGCATTGACCCAAGAGAAATGAAAGCATATGTTCACACTAAAACCTGTATGCAAATGTTTGTAGCAGCTTTATTCATAATCACCAAAAACTGGAAAGAACCTAAATGTTCCTCAAATGGAGAATGGATAAACTGTGGACATCCATACAATAGAATATCACTCAGCAATAAAAAGGAACAAACTACTGATACACACAACAACATGGGTGAATCTCAAATGCACTATGCTAAGATAAAGAAGCCGACGCAAACAAAGAATCATACTAACATACTGTATACTTGCGTTTATATGACACCCTGTACAAGGCAAAACTACAGGGACAGTAATGGAAAGCAGAGAGTAAACACATACTTGTAACCAGTGTTCACAGCAGCGTTACTCACAACAGCTAAAAGATGCCAACAACCCAAAGGTCCATCAACAGAGGAGTGCGTAAACAAAATGTGGTCTATACACACAATGGAATATTGTTCAGCCTTAGAAACGAAGGAAATTCTGATACGTGTTATAATATGGATGAACTTTGAAGATATTATGCTTAGTGAAATAAGCCAGACACAAAGGGACAAATATTATATGATTCCACTTATATCTGTTACCTAGAATAGGCAAATTCTAGAATTCTAAATTCTAAATGGGCAAATTCTAGAAAGTAGAATAGAGGTTACCAGGGGCTGGGACAGGGTGTGGGGAATGGGGAGTTATTGATTAATGTATACAGAGTTTCTGTTTGAGATGATGAAAAAGTTCTGGAAATAAATTGTGCTGATGGTTACAAAACATTGTGAATGTACTAAATTATACACTTAAAAATGGTTTAAATAGTAAATTTTATGTTATATATATTTCACCACATTTTTTTTTTTTAAAGTACATGCAGGGGGGCCAGCCCCGTGGTGTAGCGGTTAAGTGATTGCGCTCTGCTGCTGGCAGCCCAGGTTCAGATCCCGGGAGTGCATCGATGCACCGCTTGTCAGACCATGCTGTGGCGGCGTCCCATATAAAGGAGGAAGATGGGCACAGATGTTAGCCCAGGGCCAATATTCCTCAGCCAAAAGAGGAGAATTGGCATCAGATGTTAGCTCAGGGCTGATCTTCCTCACACACACACAAAAAAGTATACGCAGGATGTGAGGAGGCATCCATGGGAAGGTAATACCTCATGGGGAGAAGATTATTAACAGAAAGGTAGAGGTGTGGAAACCATGTGTCAAGAGGGAAAGTAACAAGAGAAGAAAATACAATATCCTGAAGAAAAAAAGAGAAAATCTCCCAAAATGTTTTTAACCCCACAATTCTTCCCCCTAACCCCCAAGTCATCTAGTCAAGAAATCATACTTTGCTACACAGACTGAAGTAGGTGTACCTGAATTACAAATCTTGGCTATAACCCAACCTTGTTGTGACAGAAGGGACATAGAAACCAGCTTGCAGGGGCTCTCAGATGCTAAGTCTGGGACAATTTCAGCATCAAAATAAATAATGATATTAGCAGATTACAGTCCATTGAATAAAATAAGAAACAATGCTTCCAATCATAGAAACAGAGAGAAGATAAAACTGTTTCCTAAAGTAGAAAGCCAATGAATAAGTGTAGAAGAAATGATGGAATTCTAAAATCTCCATTTGGAAACTATTATAATAATAATTGATTAAAGCAAGTGTCATCAATAGATGCTAAAACTAGTGGAGGGGAGTTTGACTTGTAAAAATACATATGCGAACACTCATAGGATTTCTTCTCAAGATACTCAAGATTACACAAAGAAAAATAGTAACTTTACCATGGGAAATCAGGGGGATACCCTCTTAACCAAGAGAGCGAAGTTAAAATTACCAGCAATGGGATAAGTCAACATCACAAGCCTCCTAATGTGAAAATATAATGAACTGAGAAGAATACAATACTGTTCAGTGGTTTTCTTGCCAAAAAAGGCATAGCATAAATCTAATCATAAGGAAACATCTGACAAATCCAATGGGGGAACAGCCTAGGAAAAAAATGGCCTATTCATTTCACAGATCTTTTCATGAGAAAACATCTGTTTGATAATGCAACAGCCAATAGGACAACAGCCCAAACCACCTGAAAAGATAGACATTTTAAATAATTTCATTACTTTGAATACTATAAATACAATATATCAAGCTTGTCAACCATATGATAAAAGTTAAAGCACATTTTGCTTTTTCAGGTTGCTTTGAAAATGGCTTATTAAGAAACTCTATGAAAATGGACATTTTTCTCTTTTGTCTAGATTCTGAACAAGTCTCTTTGAGAATAAGAGAAATTAGGCAAAGAAAAGCCAGCCCTGGTGATCTAGTGGTTAAGAAGCAGCACTCACTACTTAGGCCCGGGTTCATTTCTGGTCAGGGAACCACACCATCTGTCAGTTGTCATACTGTGACAGCTGTGTGTTGCTGTGATGCTGAAAGCTATGCCACCAGGATTTCAAATACTAGCAGGGTCACCCATAGTGGACAGGTTACAGGGGAGCTTAATCTACTTGACAGCACTAACAACAAAGGCAAAGAAAATCTGTTGACAATTTAGTGATGATTGTTAA
This sequence comes from Ceratotherium simum simum, assembly GCF_057802395.1. Classification (NCBI taxonomy): domain Eukaryota; kingdom Metazoa; phylum Chordata; class Mammalia; order Perissodactyla; family Rhinocerotidae; genus Ceratotherium; species Ceratotherium simum. The sequence goes on from NC_141903.1 coordinate 2,219,442, forward strand.
TTCTTTCTTTGCCTAGTTCTCTTATGATATGCATATTTTGGTTTACTATGTGTTTCCTTACTTGGGATAGGAACCAATATTCTCTTCCTCTGGTGATCTAGGCAGATGAATGAGAAGAAAAGGTACAGACAGGAGAAGGAAGTGTTGATAGTTTTGTTAATGAGACACATTTAAATCCAATAGTGGCCTGAAGAACGTTATGACCTTGGGGATGGCCCTTGGGTACAAACGCTGAAGTCATTACATCTTAAACTTGATGTTCACTTTATCCAGGGTGATCAGGCATTAAGATCTCAGCACTGAGTTGGGTCAAAAAATTCTGTTTAATTATTTTTACTGATATACACACTGGCCTACATACTGATCATCATTCTGGCTGGCCTGGGCAGCCTCTTCCTGACAAGGGAGACTCTTTCAGGCATCAAGCGAGCTGAGGAACTCTATGCTCCTCCCCAAGTCATTCCCTTGCCTCACACCCAGAGATAATCACCATCCTGACTTTTGTGTTTAGATGGTAGCTAGTCTCCAAAGACCATCCCCCAATGAACCATGCAGCCTGGTATTCACACACTTGTATACCCTTCTCCCCTAGAATCTGGGCCAAATCTGTGAATCATTTTTAACCAATAGAATACAGCAGAATTAATGTTGTGTGACTTCCAAAGCTCAGTTATAAGATTTGCAACTTCTACGTAGATCTTGTAAAATGCTCACTCTTGGGACACTCCTTCTCAGAAATCAGCCACTCTTCTGTAAGAAGCCCAAGCCACATACAGAAGCCCAACTGAGCTCTCAGCCAGGGGTCATCACCAACTGCCAGTGATCTTGGACATCAGGCCAGTTGAGCCTTCAGCCCCAGCTGCCATTTGATTGCAAATGCATTAGATACGCCAAGAATTGCCAAGCTGAGCCCAAACATGGAACCAAGACAGATACTAATAAATTGTTGTTTTAAGCCATTAATTTTCAGATGAGTTGTTACACAGCAATGGATAACTAGAATGCCTTCTCAATCACTTGCTGTTTTTATTATCTTTACCATGTTTGTATATCATTATTAATATAAATTTAATTTTGCAAAAAATGGTATCACACCATATGTAGTTTCCTATGGCTTTTTAAAACATTAGTGTGTTTCAAAATTCATCTGTTTTGCATATAGCTTTGGTTCATTCGTTTTCATTGCTGTTCTACTGTGTTTTCTAAAATTTATCCATTCTCCTATTAATGGACATTAAGACTACTTGCTAATATTTGCTCTTATGATCACTGCTACTAAGCAACTTTAGACATGACTCTTGGTGCTCATATGCAAACATTCATCTAGCATATATATGTAGGAGTGGAACTTCTGTGTTTTACAGTATGTACATGTTCAACTTTACAAGGTGTCAATGATCTGTATCAATTTATACTCCCACTAGTAAAGTATGAGTGCCAGTTATTCTACATACATTCCAAAATTCAGTATTGTCACACATCTTAGTTTTTGTCTACCTGTACTTGTAAAATCATACCTGTGGTCCTAATTGCATTTTTAAACTACTAATGAAGTTGAGCATCTTCTCATCTTTTTGGGAATTTGTATTTCCTCTTCTGTGAAATAAGTAATCATGTATTCAGACTACTTTTTGCTATTAGGTTGTCTTTTTATAATTGATTTGTACAAATTATTTAAATTTTCCAGATGATAGCATGTTGGTAATGTTATGAAAAGATTTCCTTCTATTTTGTGTCTTGACTTTTTACTTCCTTTTTGGTCTATTTTGATAAGCAGAAATTCTTTAATGTGAACAAATAATATTAAAAAATTTTATATAGCTTATTTGTATCCTGTTTAAGAAATCTTCCCCTATTCTTCCAAAAGTCATAGTTTTGCCTTTCATATAATTCTTGTATGGTAAGGGCAGGCATCCAATTTTCTTCTATGTGGATGAACCAATTTCTGTTTCTTAAAGCCATTATTGAATAGTTCATTCTTTCTCCATACTTGTCTGTCATGAATACCTCTAACATTTTACCATTTTTTCAGCGGGTTTTTGGTAAATACCCTTTCACCTGGTTAGGAAGTTCCTTCTTACTACTGCTTGGCTCAGAGTTTGTATCGTGAGTAGGGGCTGAGTATTTTGGTTGCTTTTTCTGCATTTATTGAGATAAGCATATGGATTTTTCTCCATTAATCTATTAAGATGGTACACAGCATCGGTAAGTTTTCTAATGTTAAATAACCTGTGCATTCCTATGAAAAATCTGTCTTGCAATGTATTAACTATGTTTAGGTATTTTTGGATTCCATTTGCTAATGCTTTGTTCAGGACTTCTACATTTTGGTTTATGGATATTGGCCTGCAATCTTCCTTTCTTGTACTTGCCTTGTCTGATTTGGGTACTGGTATATTAGAATCATTGTGCTTATACATTACCTCCTTGGGAAGATCTTACATAAGACTTAAATGATGTTACTTGCAAGTTTGATAGACCTCACCTTAAAAATAACTGGGGCTAATATTTTGTGTGATTTTATTCAGATTTAAGTTTTTTGATAATTTTAGGACTATTGATACTTGGAGAATGCTATGGTCTGAAATGTTTGTGTCCCTCCAAAATTCATATGTTGAAACATAACCCCCAATGTGATGGTATTTAGAAATGTGGCCTTTGGGAGGTGATTAAGTCATGAAGGCAGAACCCTCATGAGTGAGATTAGTGCACTTAGAAGAGGCCCCAGAGAGCTCTATCACCCCTTCCACCATGTGAGGACACAGCGAGAAGGTACCAGCTACAAAGCAGGAAGAGCCCTCTCACCAGACACAACCATGCTGGTGCCTTGATCTTGACGTCCCAGCATTCCAAACTCTGAGAAGTAAATTTCTGTTGTTTATAAGCCACTCAGTCTGCAATCTTTTGTTATAGCAGCCCAAATAGACAGGTATGTTATCTTCTCCTAGGAATTTTCCCAGGAATTAGAAAATTTAAAGAATGGTTGTGGGGAAAGAGGCATTGCAGATGGAGCATTAAATAACCTAGAAAAGTCTGTTCCTCACAAGTCTGAAACAATGAGATCGATTAATTCTAGGAAGCAAAAGATGAATGAATGATTTTTGCTTTGCTTAGTCTCCACCCCCAACATCACCTTTTCTGAGTTTTTTTTTTTAACTTTTAAAGTTTTTTTTTTCTCTCTCTCATCAAAGAGAAAGAAATGAAAACTGTTTAAAATGAAATAAGTGTTTCAGTCTGTAAGTGCTTGCCTACTCCTGATAAACTGGGCAAACTAGATGATGTTGACCTCTGTAAAGTTCAACAATTTTACTTTAACTTCTGAGATAACTGTTTTTGACTTGCTCAACTTATTATTCACAGTTTAGAAATGCTGAACTAGGCTAAATAACTTGTTAAAGGATATAACAGCCCATTTTTTGGAGAAAAAGCATCTGAACTTAAAGCCTGAACTTTTGCCTAGTGGCCTTCAGAGTGTGGGGAGGGAATGGGGATGATCTGATGGAGGTGAAGGTAGAACGTCAGGGTGAAAATCACTTGTTCACTTTACCTGCAGGGAGGATGACCTGAGTTCCACACTGTTCCTGGGCCTTCGAAGTGGCTGGTACCCAGACAGCTCAAGTAAGCAGGCACAGCCTGGGAGCCAAGAGTCATGCTCCCTATGGCTACACATTGTAAGATAACTTTAAACAATACTTATCAGTAAATAAACTTGCAAAAGCAGTAGTTGTCTGAATAACCTTTAATTCTCAACTTAAAACAGCAAAGGTGATCACTTGATGAGAAAAACAAGTGAAATACCATGCATGTTGTGATTTAAAATAAAGCAACTTTAGATCTGATTCAGAGTTTGGAACAAGTGGTCATGGAGAAAACTCACAGGACTTATAGCTGCATAGTTTACAGAGTGATTTTCTTTTCAGGTGAATGGCTTAGAAAGCAAAGGAGAAACAAGCCAAAAGTTTTAGCAACGACCAAGTACACAATTTGCTTTTAAACTATTACAAAAACAAATTTTAGTGACAGTGAGGTAGCTACAGGTCACCTGCTTACATTTCTTCTCCAAAACATTCTCCTTAGTACAACTGGCTTGTATAACACTTAAATGTAGTTTCAAAAAATAGATTCCCAGGTTAATCTGAAGTCTGGATTTTATGGCTACACTTTTACATAAATCAACGTTTCCCAATGATGCTTCTGACAGCTGGTGGCTGTTGTCAGACATCACCAGAAAAAAGATAAAATACCAGCCTTTTGATCTTACAAATTCTCTATTTCATAGTCAGTAATAACTTAAGAACATATAAAAAAACATTTTATGGAAGTGTTCCTAATATTCCTAAGGTTATCTGGCATCATGAAATCTTGGATGTTTGATGAGGTCTAAGTTCTGAAGCCTAACCCACAATTAACTATTTTTTATCATTTTCTCCCCAGGATGAATTCTTTGATATTCAGTAGGGAATGAACTTCAGTTGGAAGATTTTCCACATGCATTTGATTTATAGTTTTTCTCCACTATGAGTCCTCTGATGATTAGTTAGGGATGAGCTCTGACTAAAAGCTTTCCCACATTCTCTACATTTATAAGGTTTTTCTCCCGTATGAATTCTCATGTGTGTCATAAGGGATGAACTCTGTCTGAAAGCTTTCCCACATACTTTACAGTTAAATGGTTTCTCCCCAGTATGAATTCTCTGGTGCTGAATTAGAGCCGAGCTTTGGTTGAAGGCTTTTTCACAGTCACTACATTTATAAGGTTTCTCTCCAGTATGGATTTTTCGATGAGTATTAACTGCTGAGTGGGAACTGAAGGCTTTTCCACATTCTTTACAATTATATGGTTTCTCCCCAGTATGGATTCTGTTGTGTATATTAAGCCGTGAAATCCAAGAGAAAGCTTTCCCACACTCGTTACATTTGTATGGTTTTTCTCCAGTATGAATTCTTTGATGTTGTATAAGAGCTGAGCTTTGGCTGAAGGCTTTCCCACATTCTTTACACGCATAAGGTTTCTCACCAGTGTGAATTCTCTGATGTATAATAAGGGCTGAGTGGTAACTGAATACTTTTCCACACTCATTACAATGAAAGGGCTTCTCTCCAGTATGAATTCTATGGTGTCTACTTAGCCGTGATATTGAAGTAAAGGCTTTCCCACACTGACTGCATTCATAAGGTTTCTCTCCAGTGTGAATTCTATGATGTTGAATAAGAGATGAGCACTGGCTAAAGGCTCTCCCACATTCATTACACTTGTATGGCTTTTCTCCAGTATGAATCCGCCGGTGATTATTAAGGGATGAACTACCTTTAAATGTTTTCCCACATTCATAACATTTATAGGGTCTCTCTCCAGTATGCATTCTCTGATGTCCAATGAGAGATGTAGTGAAACTGAAGGCTTTTCCACATTCACTACATATATAAGGTTTCTCTCCAGTATGAACTCTCAGGTGCTGAGTTAGAGATGAGCTTTGGCTGAAAGCTTTCCTACATTCCTTACATTTATAGAGCTTCTCTCCAGTATGGATTCTCTGATGTTTACTCAGGGAAGAACTGTGGAGGAAGATTTTCCCACAGATATTACATTTGTAACATTTACGAACTGTGTTGACTCCCAGTTGTTTAAACAGAACTGAATACTGCTGTGAATGGGGTTTCCTTCCTCTAGAAACGATTCTGGGTTTTCGAATAAGGTGAGATTTTAGATCGAGATTTTTCCCAAGTTCAATACCTGTAAAGCTCCTCTCTTTCATGTAGGTTTTTTTGATGGTAACTAAGACTTTCCTGAAAGATTTGTTCTTTTTACCTTGTTGCTTCTCTAGCTTGTCCTCATTTATGTACGTTTTTCCCAACTTGAAGTCAAAAGGACCATCACCTATGAGTTTATTCATTATTTCCTGATTTTCTTCTTTGGAAACTGTGGTTTCAAATAAGCTCTCCCACCCTAAAATAAACAAAACACGTAAGTCTCCCTTGCAATGGAAATAAAGAAAAGTAACATCAAAATATACAAGGATAACTAACAAATACATCCTGGGAGACTTAGGAAATGATGGGGAAACGAAGGACAAGAGAAGGGCCGGCCTGGTGGTGCAAGCGGTTAAGTACGCGTGTGCTCCGCTCTGGTGGCCCAGTGTTCGCCAGTTCGGATCCCAGGCACACGCCGACGCACCACTTGGCAAGCCATGCTGTGGCGGCGTCCCATATAAAGTGGAAGAAGATGGGCCTGGATGTTAGCACAGGGCCAGTCTCCCTCAGCAAAAAAAAGAGAATTGGCAGATGTTAGCACAGGGCTGATCTTTTTCACACAAAAAAAAAAGGACAAGAGAGAGCAGAATGGAAGATATGCCTGGGTGGGAAGGGTCTGAAGAAACCTATGTGTAGGTGGGCTGAGGAACTCAGAGGGAAGCTCTTCCAGGAGGAGGAGGAGGAGGTGGAGTCAGATCTAGTAAGAAAGCACAGGTCGGCAGGGAACAGGGCATTTCTGAGCACAGCAGGTTGTGTCATTCCTCAGCTTTGTCTCCCACGTCAGCCACCAGTGCACTCAGGGTAAATCCAAGAAAACTGCAGAGAAGCTGTACATAAAAAGTGGAAAAGCTATTGCACCTAAAAAGCTCTCTGCAACACAGGGCCTCCACTGGTGCTGTTCTGGCACTCATTTGCTATAAATAATGTTGTGGCAGACAGTCATTGATTCACTCCTGCTGTATTTACTGAGTGCCCACCATGCACCATGCAAAAATCAAGACTCAGGATCACAGGGAACATGCCAGACAAGAGTCCAATTTTCACAAGGTTTACATTCTAATAGCAGGATCCTGACAGTAATCAAGCGACCAAATAAACACAGAAGTACCAGGGATGATGAGAACTAAGAAAACAAACAAAAACAAGGTGATGTGTAATAAGAGTGGACAAGCTGATATTTTAAACTGGGTGATAAGAAAATAAAACTAAAGATGAGATCTAAATAACAACAGCTGGCCATGCAAAAATGTGGGTGTAAAGATGATTCCAGTTAGAAAGAACAGCTACCACAAAGCCCATAAGGCAGGAATAAATTTTCTATGTTTGAAGAACATAAAGAAGTCCAACTGGCCTCAGCAGGAGGAACAATGGAAGAGTGTTTCAAGGTGAGGGAAAGAGGGGGGCAGAGGCAACATCATGTGGAGGCTTCTAAGATACAGGAACGTGTTTGGAATTTCTTCTAAGGATCAGTAAGGGTTAGCAGGGACATGATGTTTTGTTTTAAAAGGATCAAACAGATTGTTTGTTGTGTTTATGGTTGTTGACAAATGGACTACAATTGGGGGTGGAGGAAAACAGAACAAGAGCAAATGCAGAACAGCCAATCAGGAGGCTGCCACAATTTTCCTGGATGAAGGTGATGATGGTTTGCACTGGCATGGTAATGGAAATTGGCACACTGGGTATTCTGGAGGTGGAGATGCCAGGTATGTTCACCTATGCATAAGGTGTACAGAATAAGTGAGAGGACTCAAGGAGAATGCCTAGCTTTTCATTTGGGCAGCCTGATGCAGATTGGTGCCATACAGTAATATGGGGAATACTGGGAGAAGAATACATTCTTGAGAATAATTTTCTGTCCATCCTTTGATCACTTCGGATACAGTGCAAGAAATGGAATCACTGATTCAAAAGGAATAAACGTATTTTATGAAATAGCTTTTATTTTAACTAAAAAGAAAATATTCAATCATTTTAAGAAAATACAGAAAACTATAAAAATGAAAATACAGTTCACATATAAACACGTTATGTAAATATAATCACTGTTATATGTGGAATTTAGCTCACCAGAATTTTTCTGAACGTAAAAAAACACTTTTACTTAAGCTTAGTTGAAACTAAGCTTCCCTTGCCCCCACTTGACTTAAAAAAAATTGTAGGCGGGCCAGCCCCGTGGCTTAGCGGTTAAGTGCGTGCGCTCCGCCGCTGGTGGCCAGGGTTCGGATCCCGGGCGCACACTGACGCACCACTTCTCTGGCCAGGCTGAGGCCGCGTCCCACATACAGCAACTAGAAGGATGTGCAGCTATGACATGCAACTATCTACTGGTGCTTTGGGGGGAAAAAAATAAATAAATAAAATCTTTAAAAAAAAAAAAAAATTGTAGGCTTCTCTCCATGTCAATACATGTAGGTTGATATCATTTTAATGGCTACACAACATTTCAGTGCATGAACACATCCTAATTCAATAAATCCCCTTCTGAGACTCATTTAGCTTGCTTTTCCCCCAGTAATGCCTGTTACAACAGACATTCTTTTACACCATCTTTGTGACTTTGCACAATTATGGAATTATTTTAAGATAAATTTCTAAACCTGGAATAAAGCCAGACTATCCTCCAGAAAGACGATACCAACCAAAATCCTACCAAAGATACTACTTACCACTCAGAGCAGTAGAGAAACACTGGAAATGAATTTCTTAACCTTTGGTGATTTAATAAGGAAAAAATGTGTCTCATTGTGTTAGCTTGAATTTCATCGATTATAATGAAGTTGAATAGTTTTTCAAAAAATCCTGTGTGAATTTGTAATTCACATTCCTTGCCTTTTTAATCACAATACTCATGCTGTAATTATTTACTCATTGCATTAGCTTGAATTTCATCGATTAAAATGAAGTTGAATAGTTTTTCAAAAAATCTTGTGTGAATTTTTAATTCACATTCCTTGCCTTTTTAATCAAAATACTCATGCTGTAATTATTCACTCTTTGGACCTTTTTCTCTTTTTATTTGCCTTTGTATTCCACAGCTATTGCAGCAATATTAATACAGAAAAAATGGACACTAAAATTTCCAAAAGGAAGACTGTTTAACAAAATATGGCTTAACAATAGTTCTTTCAATAAGGCAGACCTCTATTTAATGAGGGCTGAATAACTGAAGGACATTCACAATTAAAAACAGTTTCCAGAACAATATGTATAATCAATCTCTCTGTTTCTATTTCTGTGTGTGCGTGTCTGTGTGTCTGTCTCTCTCATATACAAACATATGCAAATAAATATTCACACAGTTTGAAAGGATAAACAGTAAAATGTTAACAAAGATTCATCATGGTTGGTAAAATTTCAGGTGGATCATTTTTTGTTCCTCTGTCTCTCTCTTTTTTATAATACCATGTATATCTTGTACAAATTAAAAATAATTAATTTTCTTAAATGCCTACAAAAAAAAGAACTCAGTCAATTCACTATTAATGATTTTTTCACCAACCAGAAAGCTCAGAGCCAAATTTGAAACTCATTCATGGGGACCATTCTCGTCCTTACAACAGATATATTTATTTTCTAAGGTCCTGACTGAATTTCTATTTTATTATATCACTATTCTTGCAGTCAGCTTCCTTGAATTGTTGGTGGAATGTGGCAGAATATATGTTACTATATAATAGAAAAAAAGATCCCAGAAATGAAAACGACTTGGGTCTTCAAAGCAAAGGGCCCTGTTAATGCCAAACAACAATATTTTAAAAAATTCTCCTTAATACAACCTAATCAATCTTCTGAATTCCAAAGATAAAGAGGATATCCTATAATATTCCAGACAGAAGACAGAAAAAGGGAAAAAAAGGTTTTCTATAAGGAAAAGAGAGGAAAAAGAATCAAACTAACAGAGGACTTTATATCAACAACATTCAGTGCCCAAAGACAGTGAAGCAACGTTTGAACAATTCTAAGAGGAAAAAAAAACTGATGCCAGAATTCTAGATCCAAAACATAATTCCTACAGGACAGGAAAAATAATTGATTTTAGACATGCACAAATATAGCACAAATGAGCCTTTCTGAAAACCTTATTCAAGAAAATATTCTAGTCACATGAAAGGGAAAAATCTGAAGACAGAGATCATGAATGGAAACACAAAACTGAGCCAAAACAGAAAGCCTGTCTCCTGCCATCGAGAGAAATAAATTCTGGATAAGTAGCATCTCAAAAGAGAGAGCCATTCTCTGGTGCTAGAAACAAAAGCAAAATTCAAAGTAGAACAGGAAAGGAGAGCTTACTGAAGCAGCAACCCAGAGGAGCTTTAGAGACTAAGAGATACGTCCTAGCAGCCAGGGTCTGGAACATATGATTTTGAAATTTTTCACACAAAAGATTTAGGAGAATGGCGTGTTGAACATCTGCAAACCTTCTGCCGAAATTCGATTTTTTACCATTTTGCTACTCCTGCAGTCTCTTGTGTAGTATGTAAATACACATGCGTCTGCTTCTTCTTTTTAGCTGAACCATGTGTAATAAACTTGCAGAAAAAAAGTCAAAGCAACAACCCAAGATGGACAATGAGAGATGTATTGTAGTGTTAAAAGGTTTGTTCAAACCACAGAAGGAAAATTTTAAGAAAATAACCCAGTAAAAGCAAGAAAAAAGGAGAAGATATAAATCACAAAACTTTACACATTATATACTGTGTTACTTTACAAAAAACAAAGGACACAGGACAAAATTCAACTGTCCCTCTGAATGTGCCATATCAAGTACTTAAAAAGGTAGAGTGAGGATATGCCCTTCCCAGCATCTCCCATCTGGCTGGCACACCAAGGAGGGCACTGGTCAATGTCTCCTGAGCCCAAGCTCCTCGCTGATCAGCAGCACCCAGGCAGTTAGAAAATGCTATGCCAATTCCCAGTTACTGTTGCTCACCTAGACATGCGCCTTGAGAAACTCCATTTTCCACCACCCAAGGGTCCTCCCCTTGCTGTAACTGGAAGATAACCTTTGGTTTGGAAAACAGAATCCCTGTTCAAAGGCAAGAAAAAGAATGAGTTCATGGCGCAGACATGAGTGGCCATCCTGGTACACAGATCCAGCCCCAGGGTCTCCAAGGCAGAGGGACAGTTGAAGGAAGGAGGGAGGTTTGTTCCGAGAGGGGCTTAAAATTGAGCTTCTGGAGGATGGTCAGGAGGTAGCAACAGGACGAAAGTTATGGCTCTGGCTGTGCACTCCCCTACTCTGGAATCTCCTGTGAGACCGAGGGGGACAGAATGTGGGGGGCAGGAGACAGGAACAGCACAGAAAGGACACCCAGCACCAACTCGACTAAGCTGAGACCTTTACCAGTAGCCAAGGGGAACAGCAAGTACCACCCTCTGAGCCCAGCTGCAGGCTGCACCTGGCCAAGCCCTCCAAATGTCCTCCTTGGAGGGCGCCAAGATGCTCCCCCAGCAGATTCTGTATGAGGAGGAAAGGTCCTTACCCAGCGAGACCAGGGTGCTGTAGTTCTCCAGCATCACCTCCCGGTACAAGGTTCTCTGCGCAGAGTCCAGACGCAGCCACTCGTCCTGGCTGAAGAACACAGCCACATCCCTGAATGTCACTGACTCCTGTAACGGCAAACCCAGGACCATCCCCCCAATAGGGTGTCTGAGCAGCAACCCCGTCACCACTCAGGGTTCTGAGCATTTCAAGCCAAGTACCTCCTGACCACCTCCTAGTTGCTGAGCACATATTCTCACATATCTACTGTGAGTGAAGTATGGTACCTTCAGAAAGCTGAAGCACAGCAGCCCAACAAGATAAGCACTTGAAATCATTAAACAAAATCAGGATGATGGAAACACAGACCTTCAGACATGAAAATGCACAATCACCTAGACCAAGCCCTCGTTTTACAGGTGAGACATGAGAATCAGGTTTTAGGAGGCTCCAGGACACTCACTCAGGGAGGAACAGGTATGCTTGGATTCTGTCATCACCTTGCACCATCTGTGTCCTCGGCAAGAGGACACTGACAGGGGCCGGCCCCGTGGCTTGGTGGTTAAGTGAGCGCGCTCCACTGCTGGCGACCCGGGTTCGGATCCCGGGCTCGCACCGACGCGCTGCTTCTCTGGCCATGCTGAGGCCGCGTCCCACATACAGCAACTAGAAGGATGTGCAGCTATGACACACAACTATCTACTGGGCCTTTGGGGGGAAAAAATAAATAAATACAATCTTTAAAAAAAAAAAAAAAAAAGAGGACACTGACATTCACAGTAAGAGAGAATGCCCCCAACATGGCTCTGCCAGCAGAGGGCCCAGGGTGGTGGCTGCATCCAACAAGAGCCAGGGAAGAAGGCTGAGGCTGGGACTCTCCCTCTCCACCCTAGAAGCCGTTGCTCTTCTACCTCTCTCTTGCTTCACCGCATCACAAGTCGCCCCTTTTAAACTAGTGGCCCCTTTCTTTTCTTATCGGAATCTTTTTTTTTTTAAAAAAAGTAACTTAGAAAAGACCAATAAGGGGCCGGCCCCGTGGCTTAGCAGTTAAGTGCGCGCGCTCCGCTGCCGCCGAGCCGGGTTCGGATCCCAGGCGCGCACCGACGCACCGCTTGTCTGGCCATGCTGAGGCCACGTCCCACATACAGCGACTAGAAGGATGTACAGCTATGACATACAACTATCTACTGGGGCTTTGGGGGGAAAAAATTAAAAAAAATAGAAAAGACCAATAAGCAAAAGAAAAAGAAATGTTAATCTAAATTTCTACCACCAGAAACAAGTTTTGTTCACTCCTTGCAGTATGTCCTTTCAGACTTCTTACATGTTAATATTGCTCTAGATTTAAACAGAAATGAAATATATACAGATAACAGTACCCTACTCAATATCTTTTATTTGCTGCCCAGTATCTTATCATATAGATGAATCAGCTTACTTATCTACTGGTGAGCATTTCAGTTTCCACTTTTATAACTCTAGAAACGCTGGACTGAGCACCCCTGCACATCATCAGAAAAGTGGGCAAAGCTTATTTCCTTCAGACACTTTCCTAGAGGTGTTAAGTGTAAAGTCACAGCTTGCTTTCTCTTTACCATCCCCTAAAACCCAGAAAGGAGGTCACAAGACTAGGGATATTCTCTGACCTGTAAGAGCCAACATGACATTAAAAGCAAGAGGCTGTTGGAAATAAGGCAGGAGACTCCCAGCCCATCCCTGTGCACCACCCCAGCCCCACCCCCGCCACTGTTTTCTTTCTCAATTTCTTTCTCTGTCCTTTCCAACTGCATGTAAATCTTTTTAATGGCTAAATAAGTCACTTGCCAGCCTCACAATGCAAGAACATTTCCTCAAGAAGCTGCTAAGTCTCTCTGAACGTGCCAGTCTCTCAGCTTCCTGGAAGGAGATGGGCCTAACTTGTCACCTGAAAAATATCCAAATTGCAAAACTGGGTTGTATCCACTTAGCTATGTAAGAGTAAACTTTCTGTCTAGGCAATCTCTTTAGCAGATTGCCTATGAGGCACATTACATTCTGGCTTAACACATTAAATAATAACATTGTTTTCTTTCTCTTTCACCTTTGTGGAGAGGTTTTCTGGATTGGAGAAGATTATGTTTTTAATTATATTTCCTCAAGTGCCAAGAAAGGGCAAAGGAGGGAAGAAATCACTGTTGCCCAGATGCTTCCCACCTCAGGGAAGGCTCACTTCCCTGAATCTGTCCCCTCGAACCAATGCCCAAGTTGCATTTTCCTTTCTTTTCACCATCTATATGAGCCCAGTCCAGCTGGTAAGTCCAAAATCACCCAGTACGAGGGAGTATCCCTGACCACACCTGCAGACCCAGAGGTCTTCTTTCTTGAATCTTCCTAGAAAATCACCTGGACCCTTCCAGGTACTACTCTAGTTGACTGGTCCTCAGCTCCTTGAGGGTAAAGACGATGCCTTTCCTCTTTGAACTCCTAGTGTTAACGGAAGGAATTATTTGACTCCCCCATGTCTCTGCCCTCCATAGGGCAGAAACATACCAGGATCCCTCACAAAGCTCTGGGTGTGGCACTGGCCCCGGGCTGGGGGACCCATTCAACTCCTAGTCAACAAGTACTTCACTGTTAGGTGGAGAATTCACAATGAAACTGGCCCTGAGACAAGGAAAACACCTTCCTTCCAGAGTTCCTCACTTCCCAGGCCCTCTGGTCCCTCCAGCGGCTTCACTGCCCAGCAATGCATGAAGCTCTGAACCCGGAAGGCAGTTCAAGGGAGCCTTCACTCACCTGAACCTGGGCTGGCAACAACCTTGTAGCCATTTCTCCTTCCCTGTTGCCCCTCTTGGAGAAGGCCTGAAATGGAAAAATAAACTGTAAGGTCTCTCCATCTTGTCTGCTCTCCCCTCATTAGGCCAGAGGAGGTTAAAATCTCCACACACTGAGCACCTTCCAGAGGGAAGCCAGAGGGAAACCGGCACAACCGAGGCACTCCTGTTCGAGGAGCCCTGGGCATGGCCAACGGAGCGGGCAACAAGCTACTTCCAGTCACTGAGTCTGCTACCTTTCAGCCAGTGGTTTATGAATAAAGATGAATCAAGCTAAGGGATTAGAACCATCTAAGGTGCATTAACAGAGTAAATAGCAGTCACACCAGGCGCAGAGAGATGTTAAATCAATGAGAAATGACAAATATTCCACACAGCTGCATTTAGATATCTTAACCTATAATAATTATAATTACGATTATAATGATTCTTCAAATAGCATTTGAAGAATTGGTGTCCCTTTCAGGAATAGCCAACCAAAAATTAGTCCTGTCTTCTCTTCCTTTTGGAAGTTGTGCTTCCTTTATGAAGTTCTCAAAGCTCCTTAAATGAATAAGGAAACATTACCTACCCCCCTTACCGCCCCCCGCCTCCAAAAAATACAAGACACAGAAGGAACAGCGTCACTAGCTAGAAACGAATGGAAAATTCAGAGAAAAAGGAAGTAACTTAGCAAGCAGACAAAATTACTCTAAACAAAAAAGAAAATAGTTAAATGACTCTAGGATTCACTCTAAGATAACAATGCCAAACAAACAAGGCTGGCAAAAACGGATAAACATAAAATAATTTTAAGTTTAAACTCTAGGGGGAAAAAAAACAACAAACGAGACAAGCCGAAAACCGCCCCAGGTTCACGAACGCTGAAACAAGACGCGGCTTCCTGCCTCTCCCTTCTGGGGCCATTTCTCCAGGAGCCCGGCCCGAGCCCCGGGTTAGCCGGGGGCAGCTCCGGCTTCCGGCCTCCACGGGGTGGGGGACCCCCCCCTCCCCAGGCAACGCCCCCTCCCTGGCCGCCGTCACCTGCCGGGCCGCCGAGGCTCGGACGCGCCGAGACCGGACTCCGCTGGACTCGCGCCGGCCGGCCCTCTGCCCGGGCCCCGCCGCAAGAGCCGCACGCCCCGAGCCCGCCCTCACCGGCAGCTTGCACCTGGGCCCAAGGCGGACCGCACTCGAGGCAAGCGGAACACCTACCGCTGGAACATTTCTCCCCGCTGCCGCCAGGTCGCCGGGCGCAATTGCGCCTGCGCACGAGAGAGCCGGCGGGTCCCCGGGCTGACCCGCAGCGCTTTTCCTTTCGAACTATATTTCCCAGACGTCGCCGCGGCACGCCCTCTACGGCGTCCGAGAAGAGCCAACGGCGGGAAGACTAGAGAAAGCGGTCATGCTAGGAGCCGAGCAGGCCGAAGCCGTGTCTTGCAACATCAGATCTAACCACGTATCTTCTCGTGCACCTTTTTATTCATAATTGTAAGGACAATGATGATAAGAAGGAAAAGTGAGTATGTGTTGAAAAATGTGGAAGACTAGCCGCCCGCTGCTGCTTATTCTTGGTTGGTGAGAGAACTGTTAAAATCTATTGTACACCTTTTTTTTTTTTTTTTTTTTTTCCCCTAAAGCCCCAGGGGATAGTTGTATGTCATAGTTGCACTTTCTTCTAGTTGCTGTATGTGGGACGCGGCCTCAGCATGGCCGGAGAAGCAGTGCGTCTGTGCGCGCCGGGATCTGAACCCTGGCCGCCTGCATCAGAGTGCACGCACTTAACCGCTAAGGCACGGGGCCGGCCCTATTGTACACATTTTTGAATTTAAAAAAAAACTGTGGCTAAATTTTGTAACCTGTAAAAGATGTATTTTTAACTGACGCTCACATTGGGTAAAAACAAAAGCATAAACCTAGTGCTTCCCTTTTCATGACACTCATTATTTCTTTTAAAATGGTTCCTTTAAATCATAAAGCGTGTCTTCCAGCGTTGACTATAAACCCCTTCTTCAAACTGCATCCTCGTTGTCTGGCACTGTACATACCAAATAGTTGTGCTCAATAAGTGTTGAATAAATGATTTTTAAAATATCCGCCGTTACAGTTTACAAAAACAGACCTAAAACCAAAAGTCATTTGAAGGTAAGACAAAGATCATTTCAAAGTAAAAATAATTAAATTGGAAAAAATGGGTTGTTTTCTATTGATAAAAGACAACAATACACGTTACTAACAATTAGGGAAATGCAAATCAAAATCACAATGAGATATCACTTCACACCCATTAGGATGGCTGCTGTCAAAACAAAAGAAAGCACTACAGAAAACAACAAATGTTGGTGAGGATGTGGAGAAATTGGAATCCTTGTGCATTGCTGGTGGGAATGTAAAATGGTGCAGCTGCTGTGGAAAATAGTATGGCAATTCCTCAACAAAATAGAATTACCATATGATCCAGCAATTCCACTTTTGGGTATATTCCCAAAAGAATTGAAAGCAAGGACTCAAACAGGTATTTGTATATCAATGTTCATAGCAGTATTATTCACAATAGCCAAAAGGTGGAAACAACCCAAGGGTCAATGAATGGATGAATGGATAAACAAAATGTGGTATGTAGGTATAATGAAATGTTAGTCAGCCATAAAAAAGAAGGAAATTCTGATACATGCTGCAACATGGATGAAACTTGAAGACATGCCAAGTAAAATAAGGCAGACTCAGAAAAGGACAAATATTGTATGATTCCACTTATATGAGGTATCTAGCATAGTCAAATTCATAGGCAGGAAGTAGAATAGTGGTTATCAGGGGCTGGGGGAAGAGAAGAATGAGGATTTATTGTTTAATGGGTATAGAGTTTCAGTCTGGGATAATGAAAAAGTTCTAGAGATGACTGGTTGGTAATTGCACAACAATATGAATGCACTGAATACTA
The DNA here is from genome assembly GCF_057802395.1 of Ceratotherium simum simum. Lineage (NCBI taxonomy): Eukaryota > Metazoa > Chordata > Mammalia > Perissodactyla > Rhinocerotidae > Ceratotherium > Ceratotherium simum. The sequence continues at coordinate 2,236,411 of NC_141903.1, forward strand.
CTGAACTGTACACTTAAAAATGGTTAAAATGGGGGCTGGCCTGATGGCATAGTGGTTAAGTTCACGTGCTCCACTTCGGCAGCCCAGAGTTTGCAGGTTTGGATCCTGGGCACAGACCTACACACCACTTATCAAGCCATGCTGTGGCAGGCGTCCCACATAAAATAGAGGAAGATGGGCATGGATGTTAGCCCAGGGCCAATCTTCCTTAGCAAAAGAGGAGGATTGGCAATGGATGTTAGCTCAGGGCTAATGTTCCTCACCAAAAAAAAAACAAAACATGGTTAAAATGATGGGGCCAGCCCGGTGGCATAGTGGTTAAGTTTGTGTGCTCCACTTCGGCAGCCCAGGGTTCAAGAGTTCAGATCCCAGTTGAGGATCTACACACTGCTCATCAAGCCATGCTGTGGCAGCGTCCCACATACAAAATAGAGGAAGATTGGCACAGATGTTATCTCAGGGCCAATCTTCCTCACCAAAAAAAAAAAAAAAAAGGTTAAAATGGTAATTTTTTTTATTGAGGTCATAATAGTTTATAACATTGTGAAATTTCAGTTGTACGTTGTTATTTGTCAGTCACCATATAAATGCACCCCTTCACCCCTTGTGCCCACCCCCAACTCTCTTCTACCTGGTAACCACCAAACTGTTGTCTCTGTCCATATGTTAGTTTATCTCCACATATGAGTGAAATCATATAGTGTTTGTCTTTCTCTGTCTGGCTTATTTTGCTTAACATAATACCCTCAAGGTCCATCCATGTTGTTGCGAATGGAACGATTTTGTCTTTTTTAACGGCTAAGTAGTAGTCCATTGTGTATATATACCACATCTTCTCTACCCAGTCCTCAGTCAGTGGGCACTTGGGTTGCTTCCACTTCTTGGCTATAGTGAATAATACTGCACTGAACATAAGGGTGCATAAGTCTCTTTGAATTGTTGATTTCAAGTTCTTTGGATAAATACCCAGTAGTGGGATACCTAGGTCATATGGTAGTTCTACTTTTACATTTCGAAGAAAACTCCATACTCTTTTCCATAGTGGCTGCACCAATTTACATTGCCACCAACAGTGTACAAGGGTTCCCTTTTCTCCACATTCTTGCCAACACTTGTTATTTCTTATCTTTTTGATAGTAGCCATTCTAACACATATGAGGTGACATTTCATTGTGGTTTTGATTTGCATTTCCCTGATGGTTAGTGATTTTGAGTACCTTTTCATGTACCTATTGGCCATCTATATGTCTTCTTTAGAAAAATGTTTATTCAGATCCTCTGCCCATTTTTTAATCATATTGCTCATTTTTTTTGCTATTGAGTTGTATGAATTCTATATGTATTTTGGATATTAACACCTTATCAGATATATGATTTGCAAACATTTTATCCCACTTGGTAGGTTGCCTTTTCATTTTGTTGATGGTTTCCTTTGCTGTGCAGAAGCATTGTAACCACAGGCCCTCTAGGAACAGTTCAACTGACCCCATCTTATCAACAGAGTGGTTTTTCAGGAACTGAGACCCTCTTGTCCACTTCAGGCCAATTGAGACCACCAGCCCATCAACTGGGCCTGCACAAATGCTCGATAAGTGACTTTTTTGATGTCAAGGAGCTAAAAACTCCACCCTCAGATCATGATAAGGCCGCCATTTTGTGAATATGTGTCCTATAAAGAGGCATGAAGCTTGGCTACACTTGCTCAGATCATCAATTACTTCACTTCTCTTTACCTCCAATCACCTATCTCCACACTTCAGACCGCCCTGCCCTTCATCCCATAAATTTTGCCCCAAGTCCTGGATCGGGGAGACAGATCTGAGAATATGCCGTTGTCTACTTGCAGATCAATCTAGCAATAAAGCTGATTTCTTTTCCCAAAAGCTGATGCTGTAATAATTGGCTTTTTTTATGTGCATTGGGCAAGATAACCCCAATTTTGTGTGGTAACAATTTTTGCAACCATGAAGGGACTAGGTCCTATGACCACCTGCCTGAGGTTCTTATTATTTTTTTAATAGGGAAGTATTTGATATAATGGTTGGGAACTATAACTCGGTTTCCTTCTTTGTAGAATGGAGAAAGTACTAGTAACTACCTATAGGCTTGAGGATTAAATGAGTTAAAGTACAAAAAGCACTTGGAACAATGGCAAATAGTAAATACTATGTAAGCATTAGATATTATTTTATATTATCATTATTATTTGTTATCCCTATTCCCTCCTTACACCCTATACACCAGTGGTAACCGTTCTCCTAGCTTTGTTTTTATTATTTCATTGCTTTTTAAAAAATAAATATTCCAAATATGTATCCCTAGAATATCTGCCTAGTCTCCTGTAGCTTGCTGTTTTGCTTATCATTGTGTTTGGAAGATTCATCTATCTTGATATATAAGTCTGAAGTTCTTAGTTTTCATTGTGCTTTAGTATGGCTTTATGTGACCATCCCGCAATTGATTTATCCATTATTCTGTCAGTGCCCTACGGGTTGTTTCCACAAACAATGGTTTTATAACCATTCTTAAATAAGAATCTTGGTGTTCATACATGAAAATTTTTTCAGGGGATATATGCAGAAGTGGAATTGCTGGGTTTAGGGTGTCTGCCTCTTCAACTTTACAATATAATGCCAAGCTATTAAGTGATTATACCAATTTACAGCAAGAGCAATGTTTTATATGAGTTTCTTACAATTGGATTAGAGATTTAAATTTTTGCCAGTCAAATAAGATAGGTAAAAATTAAATGATAACTCATTGATGTTTTAATTTTAATTTTGATTATTAAGGAAGTTGAACTTCTCATACATTTACTAGCCATTTGAGTTTCATCTTTTGTGAAGTACCTGTCAAGTCTCTGACAATATTTCTATTTTGTTGTTTGTCTCTTTCCTACTAATTCATATCTATATTTATTTTGTATTGATTCTTTACAGTTACCTACTTTGTAAATATTTTTTCACAGTTTGTGGCAACAATTTTCACTACTTCATGGTGTATTTTGATGAACAAAAGCTTGTAATTTTAATAGGCAATTTAATCTTTACTTTTTGGGTTAGAACTTTTGAAATTGTGATTCATATTAAGAAACATATATTTGGTCTCAATTCCCTTTGCTGGCACAGAGCTCCTAAAACCCTCAGAATTTACTAAGTGATAAGTGCCATAAAGGTGTCTTTTGTTATGTTAATGAGTGAATTTTGGAAAGACCCTAGGTCCCTAAGGATGGGGGCTGGTTGCCAGGGGAACAAACCATGTGATTAGAGGGTTGAAACTTTCAGCCGCATCTTTTGACCTCTGGGGAGGGGAGAGGGCTGGAGATTAAGTTTGATCACCAATGGCCAATGATTTAATCAATCATGCTTATGTAATGAAGGCTCCATAAAACACCAAAAGAATGGGTTTCCAGCTTCTGGGTTGGTGATTACATGGAGATTTGGGGAGGATGGCACTGAGCCAGAGCATAGAAAAGCACACCCTTTTCTTTCTTTTTTTTTTTTTAATAATTTTATTTATTTATTTATTTCCCCCAAAGCCCCAGTAGATAGTTGTATGTCATAGCTGCACATCCTTCTAGTTGCTGTATGTGGGATGCAGCCTCAGCATGGCCGGAGAAGCGGTGTGTCAGTGCGCGCCCGGGATGGGAAGCCAGGAAGCCAGGTCACCAGCAGCAGAGCGCGAGCACTTAACTGCTAAGCCACGGAGCCGGCCCTCCACACCCTTTTCCACTGTTAAAAAAAACAAAGTTCTTTAACCCTGTGGGAGATCAAGATTTGGCCACCCTGAAATATATCTCTTTACCTTGATTGTTGTCTCTGATGGACATTTGACCTCCCCCACTAACTGCCTAAAGAATTTGACATAGTAACTCCTTCCGGGAACAGATCTTCCATCTGATGGCTGTAATATAATGTAAAATAGATGTTACAATAGGAAAGACACCAACAAGTTCTGTCTCTCTGGCTACATTCTCTGGATGGCCCTGTGAGGAGTTGCCAGACAAACATTTACATTTATAAGGGAAATCTCCATTTGTAAAGGTATCTCCCTTTCTGTATTGGGAAGAGGGGGAATGACCTCATTTCTAGAAACTTATCAATGTGAAAAGTGAGGCCTTAAATCTGCATAATAACCTTACTCTTGTTTTTTTTTTGTGAGGCAGATCAGCCCTGAGCTAACATCCATGCCAATCCTCCTCTTTTTGCTGAGGAAGACCAGCTCTGAGCTAACATCTAGTGCCAATCCTCCTCCTTTGTTCCCCCCAAAGCTCCAGTAGATAGTTGTATGTCATAGTTGCACATCCTTCTAGTTGCTGTATGTGGGACGCGGCCTCAGCATGGCCGGAGAAGCAGTGCCTCTGTGCGCGCCCGGGATCCGAACCCGGGCCGCCAGTAGCGGAGCAGGCGCACTTAACCTCTAAGCCATGAGCTGGCCCTGCCTTACTCTTGTTTACTGTGCTTTAGTGGTAATCTCCTGTAACTGACTCCCCCCACCCGCAACATCCTCCTTTGTCATTGGCTGAATATGGTGTCATTGGCTGAATATGGTATTTAAGACGAGAATTTCTGCTATTGTGTTGAGAAACGCAATGTCCCTGCTTTCTCCCATGTATACATGTTATTAAACTTGGTATTATTTTCTCCTGCTAACCTGTCTTGTTAATTATTTGGCCAGCCATAAGAACCTTAAGGAAAAGGGCAGAGGGAGATTCTCCCTCTCTCCCGACAACCCCTTTAGGACAAAATTACTTTCTTTTTCAACAAAAGTGCATCTCCATTCTCATATCTTCTTTCACCAAAAACACATATTCTATTTCCTTGCATACGGATGTGGTTTTATTACTACTTTTAGTAGCTCTAATTACATATATTAGAATTCTTAACCCTGGAAAACCTTAATTTCTAGTGAAAATTAAGAAGTAAGCAATTATGAACTGTCTTTTATTTTAGCGTTCTGTGGCTTGGCAAATTTATAGATACTTTTTATAATTTTTGGAAACATATGCTTTTGATACCAAGCGCTGGGCTCACTCTGCTCACCGTGATCTGAGTCAATTAATCACAACGAGTTAGGGATCAAGAAAGGAAGTTTAATTAGATTACGTTAGACAGCAAATCAGAAGACAGGTGACTAATGTCTCAAAAACCCATCTTCAAGGATTACAGAATCTTGAGGCAGTTATATAGGGAAAATGGGCAATACGGACGGGATTGGAAATGTACATGACAGGCTCAAGGATCTCACATTGTTCTTTTCTTCTGTTGATGATGATGAATATTCTACAAGTGTTCTTTCTTTCTGGAGGCCTTCTTATCCCCTGGGAAAATTCATTAAAATTGTTAAGAATAAAGCTATCAGAGTACCTCAGCAGGAGTAGGCGCACAGGATTGGGGCCAGAAAATCATGACAGCGTGCAGCAATTTATAATGATCACATGCTAGAAGGGTTTCAACTGCGGAAGTGCTCTTTAGTGTGACAAGATGGCCCCACTTATGTTCACTTAGAAGGTGGCCTCACTTACGTTCACTTACACTTTCTCATAGTAAATTTCTCAGCATGGCACAAAACATGTTTACTAATAGACCCAAATATCTTTAGTTTCTCTGTAAAAGGAAACCGAAAGTGGATAAACCTATGTCCAGTAATTAATGTTTCAGTATTTTATCTCATTTGGAAATGATCTGGATATTCAATGACTATCCATCATTTAATTTAACTTAGCAAAACTGTAAGGTTTAAGGTTACCAAAAAGATTTGGAGAAACTATTTAAAAACTTGCCTAGAAACTTTTATTCCATTTACATCTATTCAATGTACTTGTTTTGCTTAATTTATATAAGTGCTTAATTTCTTTAAGCCAATTAAATAGAGCTCTTTTAAAAATTGTTTGGCAATACCATCTGGAGGTAGGAAATACCATATATCTACAACACATACATAGACACACATAAATAGACAGTCACAAACAAAAATCTTACAGCTTCTGTTTTAAAATCACTGCCATGAATCAGGTACAATAATACAAAATTTACTAGTTATAAAAGAAGTTGGATCTAAGTTGTTCTTCTGGGTAGATGAAATAAGTTAAGGTTAGCTGCTCAGATGGCTAAAGCTTTTTAACTAATATTTGTGTGGAAGACACTTAAAAAGCACAAGGAAAGAATACAAGTACCTCCAAGAAGGACTTTGGTTTCCTAAGGCTAGAATTTTTATAGTACTTAGAAGCCCTTTGATGTAAATAGGGGAGGTTTTGGGATTGGTAAAAAAAAAAAAAAAGTGGACTTTGAATTGTGTCTGGAGGTGCATGTCTGGCTTTGTAAAGATTTGTAACATAAGAACACTTGCTTTTAATTACTTGAAGAATTGAGTTGCAACTTAAATGACATTATAGGTTGATCCACCCATATATCCTTTTACAAGGGCTTTTGAAGGCTTTTCTTTCCTTTTGGGTACAGAGTTTTATTTTAGCTCTGGGGAGAAGGCCTAAAAAAATTTCTATCATGCTCTGAATATCAGCTGTCAATTTGGCCAAATTTCTGATCACAGAGTTATTAAATCTTTTCAGATATCTTGTCAGCCTTCAGCCGGGGCAAATGGTAAATATTTCTGGCAGAATTAAACAACCCCATGGGACCAAGAGGCATCCTCAAAGAGGGTGCAAAAGATATTATCTTTACAAGATCTGGAGCCATTCCCAAGGATCAATAACCAATGGCTTGGGTTTGAAAAGGAATGGACACTGTGAAATTTTATTTATTTTTTCTTTTTCTGCTGGATACTACAGACAGAGATCAGGGAGAGCTGACTGGTAAGAATTCTCACGTTTAGCCAGCTTATGCCAGTTTTCCTGAGGATTGCATCTGCAGCTCCAAGTGAGATTTAAAAGTAGAGAGTGTAACTCTGGTATCTACCAGTTTTTTGGTGAAAAAGAAATTGGCCAGTATTTTCATTAATTTTAATTTTAGTTTCCCCTTGGCTGTTTATGTAAATTGCTGGTAGCAGTTTACTGGAGAACCCCTCAGAGTCCCATCAACTCTGGGAGGGGCCCATATGCATAGGCCCTTTGAGAACAATCTCTTTTCCAGTGTCCCAGTAGATTACAACTGAGATATTGACCCCTGGGCCAGCATTTTAATGACAGACTCCTAGGAAGGTGTCATGTGGGGGGCCCAGGAGTCATTTTAAGCACCTGGCCTTGGAGTTGTAGCTGTACAGCTAATGGTTTAGCAGACTTTTGTTTATGATCTTGTGTCTTTAAATTTTCATTAGCTTTTTGCAAAGAATTTTTTAATGAAGGTATTTTTGTAATTTTGAAGCTGTTTGGAAGCTTCTGTATACCCATAAAAATAGGTATCTCATTCGGTTTGTTTGATTTGGGAAACTTGCTTTCAAGTGCACTTCTTGAATAAGCAATCTTTTCTGATTGGAACATTCTCCATAATGGTCATTGTAATTCTAGGTTGTTTTTAGTAAGATTTTTGCCTCTTTTGTAGATATCTACAGCTTCTGGGACCCCAGGTTTTAGACATAAAATAAGCAGGTATGCTGGAAGGTAGCATGTTCAACTCTTTGGAATTTAAGGATCTCATTTATTTTATTTATTTGTTTATTTTTAGCTAAGCCTTTGGGTCTCTTGGAGCCAAACTAATACCTAAGAGGGATGTGCCACTGGGTTGGAGATTTGTGGTGTTTTACAGTGTACCTCATTGCATGTGTAGGATCCCAAAAAGGGAACCCCAACTCCAGCCTCGGGAAGGCGCGGACCCACAGACACAGAAGACCGAGCTTGATGCAAATGCAAGAGGTAAGAGGTTTATTAAGCGGAGCTCCGGGTCGACACGTATCTCTCGCAGGAGACAGAGGAGTCGACCCCGGACCTTAAAGGGCAAATTCTTATATAGGGTTTGGAAGCACAAAGCGGGAAAAGGTTGGCGCGGTCTTACATGATTGGCTAATTTAAAACATTTAAACAGTTACATTTTATGGCGCGAATTGCTATGGCGCGAAGCGATTATCAGGTTACACACACGCGTCCCCATCTGGACCCCCTCCACCCCGACCCTCCCAAACTTATCCCTCTGGAGCACTCTCTTGTTCTCAACTCTTCCCCGAACAGTTTAGGGTGGGTCTTTCATGAATAGAGTCAGTCAGGATCGATAAACGTTCCCTCCTATACCAGGAATCCTTAGGGCGTGGAGGTGCCTGTCTCTAAGGTAGTAACTTTTTAATTTTTAATACAATTTTTATTTCCTTCATTCCCCACTTCTTCTTTTGTCCCTAGTTCTAATCTTAGAACTTAGTTTTCGGTGTCTACTGTCAGTGGCTCATTGCGTGGGAGAGCTTGGTAATGGCGTTGGAGCATCATAGCATGCACTGCATTGACCCTTTTTCTTATGAAAGCAGTAATTTTATTGAAAACACACGGTCCGAAGACCAAAAGTAGACAAAGAATCAGCAAGGGTCCTGCTAGGGAGGACAGTAAGGTTGTCATCCAGGGGGACTTAGTGAACCAGGATTCAAACCAGCTTTGTTGCGCCTCCCTGCTTTGCTGCCTCATGTCTAATCTTTTTTTAATCTTTGCATTGAATCTCAGACTACCCCTGTGTGATCTGCATAGAAACAGCAGTCTTCTTTAAGGGCCGCACAAAGTCCTCCCTCTCTTAAAAACAGCAGATCTAATCCTCTTCTATTCTGGAGCACTACTTCAGACAGGGAGGTGAGGGACTCTTCTAGTTTAGAGATGGACTGTTTTAAAGTCCTGAGGTCTTCATCTATAGCATTGCTCAAGGCAGTTAATCCCCTTTCTCCTGTGACTAAGGCCGTAGTGCCAGTCCCTACGCCCGCGGCAACTCCCAGTCCCAGGAGTACAGCCAGGGTGAGGGATATTGGTTCTCTTTTTCATAATCTGGATCTCTGGTCAAATTCATCCTCGAAACTATTGGCAGTATGATAATAAATTTTAGGCACCAACTGCACAAGCATGCAAAAATCTTGTGACGAATTGAATACGCCAGTTGAGATGCAGGGGGTCAGGCCTGTGGAGCAAGTCCATCACCTATTGGGCCCTGGTATCAAAAAATAACCAGGAGTGGTCGGAAGGCTGACTTCAGTCTTATTACATAGAGCCTGGTAGCCCGGGGGAATTTTTTTTAAGCATAGTCCTGAACCGGTCCCCGATACATCCGTTAGGGTTATCCGCCTTTCTTTGCCCCAAAGACAAGTCGTGTGGTCCGTGGTGTTATTATAGACCCCCATGGTGGCAATTTTTTCATAATAAGGGGGGCTGACCGCTAGGCATAGCCAGCATGCTTCAGTCATTTCAGGGTTGGAGCCATTTAAGGCGTAGTAAGCTCCCCGTATTAAGTTAAACAGTCTGTGCCATCTTTGCCCAGTAGGTACTGCGGGAGGTCAAATGTCTTTTAGAGAAAACAATCAAGGTAAAGAGATATATTTCAGGGTGGCCAAATCTTGATCTCCCACAGTCCCGCCTTTGAAACTAAAAGTTTCACAGTCTTTTTGAAACTTAAAGAAGTTTCATAGTCTAGAAGCTGAGTTGGTAGATTGTTTTATCTCACTGAACACATTTCATAGTCCTGATGATAGATCAGTTCAATTGCTCTGATGATGTCATCGGGTAATCTCTTAAGTTTGTATCAAGTCCATCAGCTTCAGTTTGTAAGGCTTCAGGAAAAAGGGCAGGTTTAGTTCTCAGTGATTTCAAATGAAAATGATGGAAAAAATCAAAAACGTTAGTTTGGAGATCTGTAGCCAGATTTTTCAGGAGACTGGAAGAAATCAGGATCCAGTCTAGTCAACAGATATAAAATAAAAACCGCAAAAGACAATTAACAAAACTAGGATCTAATATCTGCAAATGTATACTATAGTTTTTACTGAAATATAATTTTTTTTTTCTAAAATCACCCTCATTTTTATTAAGATAGCAAAATTAAAACCAACTAGTTTGCAAAATAAGTCTAGTTTTAATAGAGTTGGCCCAATTATTAACATAAGTACAGCAAGAATAGCAATTGATCACATAGGCTCTTTTAAATCTGCTTTGCTGGAACTTTTTATAAGGAATCTCACATTGAACTTTAAAGGCCTCTCGAGGCCAGGAAAGCCAAGCCAAGGATTTTGTCACCAGACTTTGCCTGCAATACCTATAAATTTGGGTGAATTCTTCTATTCCGAGGTTTCCCCAAAATATTTTAAGGTTCTTTGTACCTGCCAGGTAAGTGACATTCTTTACTTATCTTGGTAAGTGCTGCTTGGAACACAAGGTACCAGGCCAATATTTTCACGTGGCTTTATTTCATAAAGTCTAATCTTCATTTTTCAAAAGCTGTATGGTTATATCGCAAATATGATGTTCCAGTCATAACCTTGGTAATATAACCAGTGTTTCCAATTGTGTCCTGTTACAAGGAGAACAGATTTTTATTGAACTTATGCAAATAACTATATTGCCATGAAAACAACAATATTCACTAAGAGTTTCTAAATTCGAGGGATCAGATAGAGAGAAAAAGATAAATATTTTAATTTTACTTACAAAAGTATTATTTACCAAATTGTTATAAGTCATAGCTAGCTCAGGAGAAAAGAGAAAAAGTTTTCTTTAAATCTGAAAAAACAAAACATTAAAAATTCAGCAATACTTCAAATGAAAAATCATAAAAATTATAATCAGTCCATTCAGTCCTGTGTAATCTATTTTTGATCCCAATCTTTTTGTTAGCAGCTTCATGAAGTTATCAGTCTCTCTAACAGATTTCTGTAATTTCTTATCAAGTTCAGTTTTATGATCAGAAAGTTTATCAGAAGCCTGTACTTCAGTGTAAATGTCAGAGTCCTTTCTATGAATTTTTCTGAAGTTGAAACATTTTGCAAAAGCATTAGAGCAAAGAAATAAGTCTGTAAAGAACAAGACCTCAAAATGGCAATTGACAGAGAAATTTGGTTAATTTTGTGACATATAACACTTTAAAATAATAATAACCAGAATTGTGACTGATACTCAGGACAGATCAGCATTTCAGTAATGTTGTACAATTTTAAAACACCTATATCAATAACATTTACCCACATAATAGCACCTAAGCAGACTTATCATCACTTGTCTGACAATCTTTTCCATGTAATTTAACATACTGAATCAGCCTAATAAGTTTAGTATCTTTCCCCTTATAGGAAGAGAGCAAATTTCTTTGAGAAGTTCCAGGGCCCTTTGAAAATTCTCAAAGAAAAAAGTAAAAAAAGACTTTAAGATATGAATTTTGGGGGAGCTTGTCAAAAATATAAACAGTCAAAGCAAACATAGCATTAACAGTCCAAAAAGCCTTAATAGAGAGACCTCAGTCTTTTGAACACAGGAAATTATTTTAACAAAACATAGATTTTTTTTTTGTCTTTTAGGTAGACTTATTTAAAGGTAAAGAAAAATCTTTTGTAACCTCTTTATCAAGTTTAAGAAAATTATCCTTTTAAGAGAAATAAGACCAAATTATAATTTTGTATCAGCTTATTTTTGATATTAAAACTCATTTACTTAATTAAATTTATTTTAATCTTAGCCAACTTGACCATGTAAAAACTCTTTTTCCAGAATTTTTTTTTTACAAACTTATAACTTTTTTTTTTACATTCAGAATTTGTCCCATGTCTTTTTTTTTCCTTCTAGTACTTGAGGACAAATTTATCTTTTTTAATCGACCAAATAAAACATTTTCATTTTTTGTTTTTTTTTTACACATCTTACTTTTCTTGTACACAGACATATTTTTCTTAATTTTTTAGTAGCTTTAATCACATATATTAATTAGAAATTTTAACCCTTATAGACTTTGACTTTTAAGTAAAAACTAAGTAAACAGTTATAAACTTTTTTACATTAGCATTTTGTGGATTGGAAAATTTATGAACACTTCATAACTTCTAGAAATATGTTACTTTATAGTACAATCTTTTAATAAAACACATGTTTACCAATAGACCTAAAACACCTTTTAGTTTTTCTGTAATGAAAAGCCAAAAGTAGACAAATGTACATTTAGCAATCAATGTCTAATATCTTATCTTATTTGGAAATGATGATACTCAGAGAATTTTTATCATAAAATTTAGCAAAACTCTAAAGTTTTAAGTTACCAGAAAGAGTTTGGAAGCTGTAACCACCATAACACATAATTATTGTGTAAAGTTTATCCAACGTTTATCTTTTTTATAACTGTTTAGTTACTTATTTTCAATAATTATTTAGATTGCCTACAAGACTTCATAAGACTTCAGATAAAATTAGCCATCATTTAAATTACTATTTTTGTTAACCAGTTCTGTAATAGAAATAACATCAGTTTTTTTTCCTATAAAATTTTATGCAGTTTTCATCACTTCTTATATCTTTAAACACAGTCATCACTAAGATTTTTATCAATAGGTCTTGGTCTTATAATTTTGGACCAGGGGAGCATTCCCAGTCAGACATTTTAAAACATATTCAGGCAAGGTTGATGCAACCTCTCTATACAAAATCAGCTCAAACATTCCAACCTTTATAATCTCATCAACACTTACACTTTTACATGTTTTTAACTCAATTGTAACCTGAGTCAAGGTCTTAAGACTAGTCAAATTTTTCCTTCTTTTTTTTAGCCTTAATTCTTAGGTACCAATTAAGCAATTATGTGAGAGCTCTCAAAACATTTTTTTTCTCCAATTTAGAAGTTTTTCCAATTCAAAGGATCCGTCGTCTGGCCATTGACGAGTAGGATCTTCACTTGTATATTTATTCTAATAGTGACTCGAACCAATAAGCCTTTTTAAGGAAAGACCCGGAGGTAACTTTCTACGCTTAGAATAAATCTTTCCCATGGACGCAAGAGGCGTCCCTGGTGAGGGCGCAGATGATGTAGCCCCCATGATCCACAGAATTCACTCCCAAAGATATTCAGATTCCCCTGAGAGCTTGGCCCAGCCGGACAGAGACAGTTCGGAACCCCAGTGTACTCGACTGGCCACCAAGGTGCACCCCGGTAAATGCACCTTCCGTATGGTGGAGACCAAGGAGAATATTCTCACTGGTCACAAAGCCAAGTTTTCTCAGGACACAGAACAAGACAGAAGGAAAAACCTCATCCGGTTTTTTTTTTTTTTATGTGCACAATGACAGCTTTAGCCACGCCTTAGGTCTCTTGGAGCCAGAATAATACCTGGGGGGGGAGGTGCCGCGGGATCGGGGACTGTGTGCTTTACAGAGTACCTCGTCGTTGCACGGACATTTTCTTGCAGTTGGCGGGGGACCTGTGTCATCTACCCCGTTCCGTGACCCAACTTATCCTGTCACGGGAGTCTTCTGAAAGTGGCGAGCGCCCTAATGGCTCTTAACTGCTCGACCCGCGCCCACTTAAATTTGCGGCCTTTTTGGCTTCCAAGATGCCCTCGGCAATGACCTTCACTTCATGTGCATAATAACCCACAGCAAAGTTTGTAGACGCCGGTCTGGTGAGACCCGCAAACTCATCAGTCTGTGGGGCCGGCCCGGACAACAGGCTAATAGGGCCTATGCCTGCGTCCTACCCTATGGTATTTCCTTTTTATGACAAAAGACACAGACAAAAGAGAAAAACAGAGACTACCTTTGGGAGGAAAAGGGATCAAGATCAAAAACCAAGAGTACTCTACCAAATTTAAACCAAGAGTCACTAAAAGCCCAAGAAACTAGTTTCCCAAATATTTTCTCCTGCCAATCTAAATTTAGAAAGAGAAAAAATTTTCACCATTTCCTTCCGCCGGACTCCGCAGATAGAGATTCCGGGAGGCTGACGTGGTAAGAAGTCTTACCTTTTTGCCGGCTTTTGTCAGGCGTTCCCGTATCTCACCATCTGCAGTAGTCCAGGGAGAAGGCAGGTCTTCCAGCTGTAGGATCCCATCCCGTCAAATGAGGTCCACGTGACGAACAAAAACAGAACAACGAACACCAAAACATAAACAAACAATCTTGCCCGGTTGGCGTCTCTACAAGCCAACCGAAGGCGGCTTCAGACGGGAGGGGTTTTCGTGTCCTCCCTGGGAAAAAGAGTGCCGTTTCTTTTTCCACCTGAAGGGGGGTGGTCAGGCTCTCCTGACTCCCCTTGTCCCTTGGGGCGTCCCCCAGGGTTGCAGCCTGCAGTTCTCAGCACGTCTGCCACTGCAGCCGCTCGGTCCTCACGGCCCGAAGCGGCGGCTGCCCCGATACCAAAACAATGCTTCGCGGCGCCGCACACACTCGCACACTCAGTCACTCAGGCTTACCTCCAAGGGGTCTTTGGAGTCTGGGGTGACCGCGCAGATCCCGGACGAGCCCCCAAATGTAGGATCCCAAAAAGGGAACCCCAACTCCAGCCTCAGGAAGGCGCGGACCCACAGACACAGAAGACCGAGCTTGATGCAAACGCAAGAGGTAAGAGGTTTATTAAGCGGAGCTCCGGGTCGACACGTATCTCTCGCAGGAGACAGAGGAGTCGACCCCGGACCTTAAAGGGCAAATTCTTATATAGGGTTTGGAAGCACAAAGCGGGAAAAGGTTGGCGCGGTCTTACATGATTGGCTAATTTAAAACATTTAAACAGTTACATTTTATGGCGCGAATTGCTATGGCGCGAAGCGATTATCAGGTTACACACACGCGTCCCCATCTGGACCCCCTCCACCCCGACCCTCCCAAACTTATCCCTCTGGAGCACTCTCTTGTTCTCAACTCTTCCCCGAACAGTTTAGGGTAGGTCTTTCATGAATAGAGTCAGTCAGGATCGATAAACGTTCCCTCCTATACCAGGAATCCTTAGGGCGTGGAGGTGCCTGTCTCTAAGGTAGTAACTTTTTAATTTTTAATACAATTTTTATTTCCTTCAATGAAAATTTTCTTGAGGTTGGCAAGAGACCTAGTGTCAGCCTAACCTTTTCCGTGACCAATTTATCCTAACACTGGAGTCTTAGAGTTAAGTGGTGAGTGCTCTAACAGCTTTTAAGTGCTTGACCTGCATCCACCAATTTTTGCAGCTTTTGGCTTTCAAGATTTCCATTAGCAATAGCCTTTATCTACACAAAACAAGACAAACAAACATGTGCACCTTAATGTATTGGCAGTAACCATGAGATGTTACTGTGTCCCAGCCAAAAGAAGGTCCTAGGCGCAATGCCAACAATTTCCACCATGGAACTTTGAACTAGAGAAAGGATTGAGCCAGCAGACTTCAACAAATGGAGACTGTGGACTAGGGGCTCCACATAAATGGGGAACTGTGAACTGCCACTAACAGCTCCCACGTGGATTCGGGACTGAATCGAGGGCTGGGGGTTTCCACCCATTAAATGAGAATTATGGCCTGAAGTAAAGGTTAGGGGCTTGGGCTCTGGGCACAATCATCTGCCAACTCAAGCTGACCTGCCTTATTTATTTATTTTTTTTAAGATTTTATTTATTTATTTATGTTCCCCCCAAAGCCCCAGTAGATAGTTGTATGGCATAGCTGCACATCCTTCTAGTTGCTGTATGTGGGACGCGGCCTCAGCATGGCCGGAGAAGCGGTGCATCAGTGCGCGCCCAGGATCCGAACCCGGGCCGCCAGCAGCAGAGAGCACACACTTAACCGCTAAGCCACGGGGCCCGCCCCAAGCTGACCTGCCTTATGTTGGAAAGCCAATTAGATCAGGAGCTCCATGCAAAGAAAGCAGATTTCAGAATGGAGAGGAACTTAGCCACAGCCCTCAGAAATGGTGAGAAGACAGAGAACTCAAAAGGATTTGCAGGTACCACACCTGTGTTGTTTATTGTCCCCAAAGCCATCAGAAGTCTCCTTTGGTCCCACCACTGCCACCAAACCTGTTAAAAAAAAGAAAATTCAACTGAGTAAATTTGAAGATCTAATTGGCTTTGTTCAACAATTCGTGAATTGGACAGTATTTCATCTAGCAAATAGAAAGAAGCTCCAAAAAGCTTCAGAAAAGGAAAGGTTTTTAAAGTCAGAAAGGTGAGGCCGGCCCCACAGCGTAGTGGCTAAGTACGCGCCCTCCGCTGCTGGCTGCCCGGGTTGGGATCCCGGGTGCACACCGATGCACTGCTTGTCAGGCCATGCTGTGGCGGCGTCCCATATAAAGTGGAGGAAGATGGGCACGGATGTTAGCACAGGGCCAGTCTTCCTCAGCAAAAAGAGGAGGATTGGCAACGGATGTTAGCTCAGGGCTGATCTTCCTCACAAAAATAAATAAATAAATAAATAAAGTCAGAAGGGGTGGGACATGAAAGTCGTGAACAAAAGAAAGGATTATTTCAGGCAAGGTCACCTTTCTTAGGGGGATGAAAGGGGTCTATCCAGTAGATTACTTAGCTAGTGCTGACCAGGAAATTCCAGACTGACTGGTTAAGATTACATCCCTAGGGGAAGTTGAAACTGCAGTTAGGTTAGGTATTAAGTCTCAGTTTGGTGTCATGGGCTTAGCACAAAGGACTCCATTTGGGACCTGTTGTCTCCTTTTTCACACCCCATACCTTGCCCTATGCATCTCTTCTATCTGGCTATTCTGAGTTACATCCTTTTATAATAAACTGGTAATCTATTAGCAAAATGTTTCTCTGAGCTCTGTGAGCTGCTCTAGCAAATTAATTAAACCCAGAGAGGAAGTCATTGGAACCTCCACTCTGTAGCCAGTTGGTTAGAAGCATAGGTAACAACCTGGACTTATAATTGGCATCTGAAGTGGAGGAGGGTAGTCTTGTAGGACTGAGCCCTTAACCTGTGGGATGTTATGCTATCTCCAGATAGATAGTGTCAGAATTGAGTTGAATTGTAGGACACCCAGCTGGTGGTGAAGAACTGCTTGGTGTGAGGAAAGAACCCACACATTGGAAATGGAATCAGAATCATTTGGGCTTTTATTATTTTAATCATATTTAAAAAATGCTTCACCATACTTAGTTCAAAGAACCTGTTCTTATATGTTATATCCAAAACATTTTTTAAAGTATCACTTGAATATTTGTCTTTATCCATCTAGAATTAATATTGTTTATGACATGAAGTAAGGATCCAATTTCTTTTTTTTCATTACTGTTACCCAGTTTTTCCTAAATCATTTATTCATATTTTATCCTTTTTCCTATGATTTGCAATGTCAGTTTTCCACATATATGGAAATATGTATGGATTTCCTAATATGGGTTTTCCACATATGTGTAACTTATTTTAAGAACTCTCTATTCTATATAGCCCATCTATTTATCTCTATCTGTACCATTACCATTCCTTAATTATTGTAGCTTTTGATATATCATCTTGTTTTATCTTCAAAGAGGCACTTGATTATCCTTAGCGCTTTGATTTTCTACATAAATTTTAGAATCCATGTATTAAAGTCCATGTAAACCCTTTGTAATATAGTTTGAGATTACATTGAATCAATGTAATTTCATGCTCTCAATTTCAGGAGCACTAAAATCTTTATATTATTGAGTCTTCCTATCCATGAATATTTTTATCACCTAATTTATTTAAGTGCTTCTTTATGTATTTTCAATAAGGTGTCATAATAGTCTCCTTATAGATTTTGCCCACCTTTGGTTAGGTAATTTCTAGTTATCCTATATATTTTTGTATCTATTATAAATGGTATCTCTTTTAAAATTACATATTCCAACTTTTTGTGCCTAGTGTATAGAAAGGCAAATGCTTTTAGAATTGGTCTTATATATTATTTTCTATGTAGGTGTCATGGTTAGTTTTGTGTGTCAATTTGACTGGACCATGAGGTGCTCAGACATTTGGTCAAACATTATTCTGAGTGTGTCTGTGAGGATGTTTCTGGAGGAGATTAACATTTTAATTGGTAAACTGAGTAAAGCAGATTGCCCTCCCAAGTGTGAGTGGATCTTGTCTAATCAATTGAAGGCCCAAATAAAGGAAAAAGGCTGACCCTCCCACAGAAAGTGGAGAACTACTCCTGCCTGACTACCTTGAGCTGGGACATTGGTCTTTTCCTGCCTTTGGACTTGAACTGAAACACTGGCTCTTTTTGAGTCTTGGGCCTGCTGGTTTTCAGAACTTATGCCACGGTCTTCCCTCGGTCTCAGGCCTTTGGATGAGGCAGGAACTGCACCATCAGCTCTTCTGGGCCTCTAGCTTGCCAGCTGCAGATCTTGGGACTTCTCAGTCTCCATAATCACATGAGCCAATTCCTTAGAATAAATCTCTTTATGTATATATTATATATATATACACACACTTCACACACACACTATCTATAGGTTCTGTTTCTCTGGGTAATCCTGACTGATACAGATTTGGATTCTGAGAGTGGTTCTAGAGGAACAGAATTTTAAGGATGAGTTTTCTAAATTGGTTCTGTGGTTTCTGGAATTGACTCTCTAATCTGATTAGATATAAAGATACTAATAATTCTATTTTTAGTACTAAAGGGAGCATTGATAATCCATGGGGTGATCTGGCAATAGAAGTATACAAAATATCACCATTGGATACTCCTCCTACTCAATCATTTATAAGAAGCAAGGATCTGGGTGACTGTATATGATACTTTTGAACAATTTTTGCAAACTAACAAATATAATAAGCTTGGCTGGTTGTTCCTAATGTCACTAGATGAAGTAGTGAAAGCAAAGAATGAGTTTAGGGATTTGACAACCTAGCTTAAGCCTCTGTGTGTGTCCTGAAGGAGACCCTTATCTCCTGTAGCTACAGGGCTGAGATTGCTGAAAATCAAACCCAGATTCTCATCCTGCCACTTGCTGAATTACAATGCAAGTTGAAGTCCTAGCCTCATAGTATGTTAACTGTTAAAGTGAGGACATTGATTGGGAAGGAATGAGATCCTGAAAGTTGGAATGGAGACACGTGGGAAGACTTTGTTGATGCTGAGGACATTGAGCTCCTAAATTCAGATGATTCTTCTTTGCTGGTGGCATCAGCCTCTCCACCCCTAGTCTGAGGAGATTAACCCTGCATTGCCTGAGGAAACTGTAATGGCTGCCTGTGAGGCAGTTTCCCAGAAAGCAATACTGAATTTCCTCAGGATCCACGCCTGCCACCTATCTTTGCTTCTAGACCTATAACTAGATTCCAATCCATCCCATCAGGCCCCTAAAGGTGAGGTATAAAGAGTGACACATGAGGTGTGCTACATTCCAAAAGGACTACTGGTATTTTCTAATTTATGCAGACAGAAATCTGGAGAACATGTGTGGGATGGGTATTAAGGATGTGGGATAACGGTGGAAGGAACATAAAGTTGGATCACGCTGAATTTATTGATATGAGTTCACTAAGCAGAGATTCTGCATTGAAGGTTACAGTTCAGAGAGTTAGAAAGGGCTTTAATAGTTTGTTTGGTTGTTTGGCTGAAACATGGACCAAAAGGTGGTCCAAAGTGAGTGAGTTGGAAATGCTGGGCCTGCCTTGGTTTGATGTAGAGGAAGGGACTCAAAGACTTAGGGAGATTGAAAGGCTTAATGGATTTGTCACTAAGACCTACTCATTCACCCTGGGAAGATCCAAAAGACATATTTTTCACCAATACTGTGAGAAATAAATTTGTGATGGGAGCTCTAGAATCCTTGAAAAGCTCAGTGACTGCTCTTCTCTGTAGTCCAGAACTTACAGTGGGAACTGTGGTCACTGAACTAGGAAACCTAAGTGCAATGGAAACAATTGGGCCCTGGATTGACAGGGGCCGGGTGGTGTCCTTCAGCCACCAAAGTCAAGGTGGGCCTGGTTAACTTAATGGATAGCAGAGTCAAAGCAGCAATGAGGATAGTTTGGCTTACACAGACCTATGGTGTTGGCTAGTTGATCATGATGTTCCTAGGAAGCCAACTGAATTCTTATTTAATCTGTATAAGCAGAAAAATTCTAGGTCAGGTGAACAAAAATCTAACCTGAATCATAAAAACAGAGAGTTACAGCTCTTCAATCAATTTCCAGACTTGAGCCAGTTTACAGGCCCAGAACCCCTTGAATGAAGGGGAAGTTGAGTCCCCTTGAGGAAGGACCCCAGTAAAATTCCAAAAATTTATGCTGTTAATCTTTTTCCTAGCCTACAGTGTTTTACCAGGGTAATTGTGCACTGAGGAAAATGAAATAATCAGACATTTTGGGAACTACTGGACATTGGCTCTGAACTAATGCTAATTCCAGGATATTCAAAACATCACTATAGTCTAAAAGTCAGAGAAGGGGCTTATGGAGTTCAAATGATAAGGATTTTTAGCTCAGGCCTGTCTCACAGTGGGCCTAGTGGGTCCCTGAACTCATTCTGTGATTATTTCCCAAGTTCCAGAATGCATAATTAAAATACACATAACTCAGCAGCTGACAGAATCTCCACATTGGTTTTCTGACTGGTGGAGTGAGGGTTATTTTAGTGAGAAAGGCCATGTGGAAGCAACTAGGGCTGCCTACACCTTGGGAAACAGTAAACCAAGGAAATACCCCATTCCTGGAGAGATTGCTGAGGTTAGTGCCTCCATCAAGGACTTGAAGGATGCAGGGGTGGTGATTCCCACCACATTCCTGTTCAATTCATCTATTTGGCCTGTGCAGAAGGCAGATGGATCTTGGAGAATGACAGGCGATTGTAGGATTATCCAGGTGGTGACTCTAATTGCAGCCCCTGTACCAGATGTGGTTTCATTGCTTGAATATATCAACACATCCCCTGGTACCTGCTATGCAGCTATTGATTTGGCAAATGCTTTTTTTCTCCATCTCTGTCCATAAGGCCCACCAGAAGCAGTTTTCTTTCAGTTGGCGAGGCCAGCAATATACCTTCACTGTCCTACCTCAAGAATATATCAACTCTCCAGCCCTATGTCATAGTTTAGTTCTCAGGGATCTTGATTGGTTTTCTCTTCTACAAGATATCATACTGGTCCATTACATGGATGACATTGTGCTGACTAGACCTAGTACGCATGAAGTAGCAACTACTCTAGACTCACTGGTAAGACATTTGTGTGTCAGAGGGTGGGAAATAAATCTGACAAAAGTTCAGGGACCTTCTACTTCAGTGAAATTTCTAGGGGTCCAATGGTGTGGGGCGTGACAAGATGTCCCTTCTAAGATGAAGAATAAGTTGTTGCATTTGGCCCCTCCTACAACTGAAAAATGGGCCGCTTTGGATTTTGGAGGCAACATATTCCTCATTTGGGTGTGTTACTCTGGCCCATTTACCGAGTGACCTGAAAAGTTACTAGTTCCCATTAGAGCCCAGAACAAGAGATGGCTCTGCAACAGGTCCAGGCCGCTATGCAAGCTGCTGTGCCACTTGGGTAGATGATCCAGCAGATCCAATGATGTTTGAAGTGTCAGTGGCAGATAGGGATTTCATTTGGAGCCTTTGGCAGGCTCTTATAGGTGAATTTCAATGTAGGCAAAGGATTTTGGAGCAAAGCTTACCATCCTCTGTGGATAACTACTCCCCTTTAGAGAAACAGCTCTTGGCCTGCTACTGGGCATTAGTAGACACTGAATGCTTAACCGTGGGCCACTAAATTACCATGTGACCTGAGCTGCCCATCATGAATTGGGTGTTATCCAACCCACCAAGTCATAAAGTTGGGCATGCATAGCAGCACTTCATCATCAAATGGAAGGGGTATAGGTGTGACTGGGCCTGAGCAGGTCCTGAAGGCATAAGAAAGTTATGTGGAGAAGTGGCCCAAATGCCCGTGGTCCCCACTCCTGCGGTGCTGCTTTTTCTCTCCCAGCCTGTACCTGTGGCCTCATGGGTAGTTCCCTACAATTAGTGGACAAAGGAAAAGAAAGCTTAGGCCTGGTTTACGGATGGCTCTGCACAAAATGCAGGCTGTCCATTTGAAGTAGACAGTTGTAGCACTACAGCCCATTTCTGGGTTACCCATGAAGGACAGTGGTGAAGGGAAATCCTCCCAGTGGGGAGAACTTCAGGCAGCGCACCTGGTCGTTCCCTTTGCTTGGAAGGAGAAATGGCCAGATGTGCAATTATATACTTATTGATGGTCTGTGGCCTATAGTTTGGCTGGATGGTGAGGGAATTGGAAGGAACATGATTGGAAAATTAATGACAAGGAAATTTAGAAAAGAGGTACATGGATAGACTTTGCTGAATGGGAAAAAATTGAAGATATTTGTGTTCCAAGTGAATACTCACCAAAGGGTGACCTCAGCAGAGGAGGATTTTAATGATCAAGCAAGTAAGATGACCTATTCTGTGGATACCAGTCAGCCTCTTTCCCCACTACCTCTGTCATCACCCAATGGGCTCATGAACAAAGTTGCCATGGTAGCAAAGATGGGGTTTATGCATGGGCTCAGCAGCATGGACTTCCACTCACCAAGGCCGATCTGGTTATGGCCACCACTAAGTGCCCAGTCTGCCAGCAGCAGAGGCCAACATTGAGTCCTCGGTATAGCACCATTCCCATGGTGATCAGCAGCTTCGTGGTGGCAGGTTAATGCCTTATCTACTGTCACAGTATTCCACAGCATTGTTTGTGATCAAAGAACTCACTTCACAGCAAATGAAGTGTTGTGATAGGCCCATGCTTGTGGAATTCACTGGTCTTATCATGTTCCCCACCATTTTGAAGCAGCTGTCTTGATAGAATGGTGGAATGGCCTTTTGAAGACCTAGTTACATTGCCAGCTAGGTAGCAGTGCCTTGCAGGGCTGGTGCAAGTTTCTCCATAAAGCTGTCTGTGCTCTGAATCAGCATCCAGTATACGGTTCTGTTTCTCCCACAGCCAGGATTCACAGGTCCAGGAATCAGGAGGTGGAAATGGGAGTGGCACCATACACTATTACCCCTAGTGACCCACTAGCAAAACTTTTGCTTCCTGTTCCTGCAGCCTGACATTCCAGTGGCCTAGAGGTCTTAGTTCCAGAAGGAGAAGTGCGTCCACCAGGAAACACAACAGTGATTC
This sequence comes from Ceratotherium simum simum, assembly GCF_057802395.1. Taxonomy (NCBI): domain Eukaryota; kingdom Metazoa; phylum Chordata; class Mammalia; order Perissodactyla; family Rhinocerotidae; genus Ceratotherium; species Ceratotherium simum. The sequence continues at coordinate 2,259,365 of NC_141903.1, forward strand.
CACTGAACTGGAAGTTAAGACTGCCACTTGGCTACTTTGGATTACTCATGCCTCTGAATCAATAGGCAAAGAAGGGAGTTACTGTGCTGGCTGGGGTGATGGATCCTGGATTGGATTAACTCCTAAATTGGATTAACTACTCTCAGTGGGGGTAAGGATGAGTATGTCTGGCATACAGGTGGTCCCTTAGGGCATCTCTTAGTATCACCGTGCCTTGTGATTAAGGTCAATGGAAAACTACAACAACTCAACCCCGGCAGGATGACTCATGACCAAGACCCTTCAGGAATGAAGGTTTAGGTCACCCCACCAGCTGAAATGCTTGCTGAAGGCAAGGGGAATACAGAAGGGGTAGTGGAAGAAGGTAGTTATAAATACCAGCTACAGCCATGTGATCAGTTACAGAAATGAGGACTGTAATTGTCTTGAGTTCATTTTTTTTTTTTTTGTGAGGAAGATTAGCCCTGAGCTAATATCTGTTGCCAATCCTTCTCTTTTTGCTGAGGAAGATTGGCCCTGGGCTAACATCTGTGCCCATCTTCCTTTACTTTATATGGGACGCCGCCACAGCATGGCTTGACAAGCGGTGCGTCGGTGCGCGCCCGGGATCCGAACCTACGAACCCCAGGCTGCCGAAACTGAACTCGAGCACTTAACCGCTACACCACCAGGCCGGTCCCCTGAGTTCATTTTTTTGTTACCAACATATTTGTTTGTAATTTTTGTTTTCTTCCTTCTCTTACTGTCTTATTATGTAACATAAGATGTATTGACTTTATATCATAGTCTTTAAGTATTGTTAGCTTTACATCATAGTATTTAAGTTATAGGATATCAAGGAGAAGAGTAAACATCACTCAAGGACTTTACCTCTTCTGGGGAAGGGGTTAGTGAGTTTTTGATTGTATGCAGGACAGTTGTATCATCTTAGATGCAAGTATGACCTTGTTATTGTCTTTGTTTAGAGATTAAGTATGGTTAAAAGAGATGCATATGGGAGCCAAGGTGACAAAGGTGTACTTGTGATGGTTAATTTATTGTTTCAACTAGAGTAGGCCATGGAGCGCCCAGATATTTGGTCAAACATTATTCTGGGTATGTCTGTGAAGGTGTCTGTAGATGAGACTAAGGTTTGAATTGGTAGACTGAGTAAAGCAGATTACCTTCCATAATGTGAATGGGCCTCATCCAATCAGTTGAAGGCCTGAATAGAACGCAGAGGCTGACTCTCTCAGGAGGAACAGTGAACTTCTGCCTGTCTCCTTTGACCTGGGACATTGGTCTTTTCTTGCCTTCGGACTCAGACTGAAACATTGGCTTTTTGGATCTTGAGCCTCCTGGCTTTTGTTCTGGAACTTACACCATAGGTTCTCCTGGTTCTCAGGCCTTTGGACTCGGACTGGAACTACACCATTAGCTCTCCTGGGGCTCCAGCTTGTCAGTTGCAGATCTTGGGACTTCTCAGCTTCTGTAATCACATGAGCCAATTCCTTATAATATATATACATTCTGTTTCTCTGGAGGACCCTGAATAATACAGTAGGCAATCATTCCTGCAAATGCTGAGAGTTGTATACTTATAATTCAATCATGCTTATTTTCTCACACTCACTGGTGCCCCTTAGAGGGAGTGATAATTGGAATTATGGTCTTATTCTGATTTTAAAGAAAATAAATACTTGACATGACTCATCACTGAGTACAACATTTTCTGTAGGCTGTTGGTAGATAACTTTATCAGGTTAAAGAAGATCCTCAGATTGCTAAGTTTTTAAAATTATGAATGAATATTGGATGTTATCAAATGCTTTTTCTGCATCCATTTAGATAATCATGTTTCTTGCTTTAATCTGTTAATGCAGTGGATTACATTAATGAATTTTCTAAGTCATTAATCTGCTAAAGTGCATTTCTGGGTCAAACCAGACTTGATGATGATGTTTTTATGTATTTCAGTTTGCAAGTTTTTTTGTGTGTGTGTGTGAGGAGATCAGCCCTGTGCTAACATCTGCCAATCCTCCTCTTTTTTTGCTGAGGAAGACTGGCCCTGGGCTAACATCTGTGCCCATCTTCCTCCACTTTATATGGGACGCCACCACAGCATGGCTTGACAAGCGGTGCGTCGGTGCGCGCCCAGGATCCGAACCAGCAAACCCCAGGCCACTGCAGCGGAGCGCGCGCACTTAACCGCTTGCGCTGCTGGGCCGGCCCCATCAGTTTGCAAATGTTTTGACTAGGATTTTTGTATCTATGCTCCTTAGTTTGGCTGTAAATTTTATTTCTTGTACTAGCCATGTATTAATCTCATAAAACACATTGTAAAATGTTTTGTTTTTTCTATTCTGAATTTTTTTGTGAAGAAATATGTTCTGCTGCAACACATGCTTCTGTATTATAAATTAGTTTGGTGTCATGTGGAAGGTTTCTTGGTTTGTATGAGATTTTTTTCCCCCAGCACGTTAATATTTTACACTCCAAGTAAGAGGATCTGAATGCAGGTAAACCAACACAGCTGAGAGCAGTACAACTAGGGAAAATAGGACTGTTCCCGATACCTTTTCCACTCTCACAATCTCTCTTAGTTCAGTGTGGCACCTGCGCTCACTCAGAAACACTTCTGTGTGATCTTCATAACTCAGTGACATCAACCTCTCTTCGCATCCTCTTTCTCTAAGGTTCTTTCACCTTTCTTCATAAGTGAAGTTCTCTCTGTCATATGTGTGTACGTGTTTATGTATCTAATAACTTACCATGTCTTTTTAGCTGTGCTATTATTTTTTATTAGATTGCGGTTTTTGTTAGTGTTGTGGTTCCAAAGCTGCTGTGGTTTGAGTGGTCTATTCACATCCTATATTCTTCCTGTAACTCTAGTTATTTTTGTCTGCATTTTTACGCAACACAAAATTTTTCAGGGATACATATACTGTACTCCAACAGAAATGCCTGTATTCATTCCTTGATTAATTTGTGCCACTTGTCTGTACCTGGAATCTCCAACTGCTGTCCCCTCTGCTTGGTAGATATCACCATTGCATGATCACACTTTTCATTCAGGTCTCTGCCCAAATATCACCTACCATAGAGGCCTTCTATATATCCAACTGGATACCTGTATGCAAAAGGCTGAAGTTGCACCCCTCCCACATCATATACAAAAATTAACTCAACAGGGATTAAAGACCTAAATGTGACAGCTAAAACCATTAAAATTCTACAATAAAACCTAGGTGTAAATCTTCATGATCTCGAATTTGGCAATAGATTCTTAGAAATGACCCCAAAAACATGAGCTGTAAAAGAAAAATATATAACTTGGACTTCATCAAAATTGAAAACTTTTGTGCATCAAAGGACCTTATCAAGAAAGTGAAAAGACAACCTATTAAATGAGACAAAATATTTGCAAATCATATATCTAATAAGGATATAATATCAAGAATATATAAAGAAATCTTACAATTCAATGACGAAAAGACAAAAGCCCAATTTAAAAAGGGTCAAAGTACTTGAATAGACATTTCTCTAAGGAAGATACACAAATGGCCAAAAGCATGTGAAAAGATGCTCAACATCACTAGTCATTAGGGAAATGTAAATGAAGACTACAATGAGATACCACTTGACACCCACTAGGAAGGAGATAATCAAAAAAGTGGAAAATAACAGGTGTTGGTGAAGATGCGGAGAAATTGAAACCCACCTTGCTGGTGGGAATGTGAAATGGCTCAGACACTGTGGAAAACAGTTTTAAAAGTTTAAAAAGTTCAATACAGAATTATCATATGGTCCAGCAATTCCATGCCTAGATATATACCCCAAAAAATGGAAAACATATTGTATTAGTCAGGGCTTTCCAGAGAAAGAGAACCAACAGGATGTGTGTGTGTGTGTGTGCGCGCGCGCGTGTGCTCGCGTGTGTGTATCGAGAGAGACAGAAATTTATTTTAAGGAATTGGCTCACACAGTTATGGAGACTGGCAAGTCCAAAATCTGCGAAGTGGGCCAGTAGGCTGGAGACCCAGGAAGAGCTGTTGTTGCAGTTCAGGTGTGGACTGGTAGAATTCCCTCTTGCTCAGGTGAGGTCAGTCTTTTGTTCTATTCAGGCTTTCAGTTGATTGAGCAAGGCCCATCCACATTATGGAGGACAATCTGCTTTACTCAAAGTCCACCAACTTGACTATTATTCTCATCCAAAACACCCACACAGAAACATCCAGAATAATATTTGACAAAATATCTGGGCACTGCGGCTGAGCCAAGTTGACACATAAAATTAACCATCACAAGTCCACCCCTTGTCAGCTTGGCACCCATATATGTCTCCTTAAATTATACTTAATCTCCAAATAAAGACAATAACAAGGTCATACTTCCACCTAACATGATACAACTCTCCTGTGTACAACAGAAAATGCTCTAACCCCTTCCTCAGGAGAGGAGGTAATGTCCCTGAGGAATGTTTACTCTTCTTGATATACCGTAACTTAAATACAATGATGTAAAGTAAAAAATTCTTAAATACTATGATATAAAGTCAATACATATTATGTTACATGATAAGAGAATAAGAGAAGGAAGAAAACAAAGATATATAAACAAACATGTTCATTAACAAAAAAATGAACTCATGGTAATTTCAGTCCTCCTTTCTGTATCTGGTCACATGGCTGTAGCTGCTATTTATAACTACCTTCTTCCACCACCCCTTCTGTATTCCCTTTGCCTTCAGCAAGCACCTCAGCTGGTCACGGTCCTTAACCTGGTGGCGTGACCTAAACCTTTGTTCCTGAGGGGTCTGGGCCGTGAGTCATCCTGCCTCGGTTGGGTTGTAGTTTTCCACTGACTTGAGTCATAGGGTATTCACCGTGTTGGGCAACCACCACCTCTATATGGTTTTAAAGCATTTTATTCATCCCAAAAGGATACACTTTACCCATTAAGCAGTTATTCCCCATCCCATCCTCTCCCCAGCCCCTGGCAACCACAAATCTGCTCTCTGTCTCTACGGATTTACCTATTTGGACATCTCATATAAATGGAATTATACAGTACGTTGCCTTTTGTGTCTGGTTGCTTTCATTAGCATAATGTTGTTGAAGTTTACCCACATTGTAGCGTGTATCAGTACTTCATTCCTTTTACGGCTGAATAATATTCCATTGTATGTATATACCACAATTTTTTTATTCAGTCATCCATTGATGGAAATTTGGGTTGTTTTTAACTTTTGTCTATTGTGAATAGTGCTGCTATGAACATCTGTGTATAAGTATTTGTTTGAGTACCTGTTTTCAATCTTCTTGGGTATATACCTAGGAGTAGAATTGCTGGATCATATGATAATTCTATATTTAATTCTGTAATTATTGTAGTTTTCAGTGTACAAATCCCACACCTCCTTGGTTAAATTTATTCATAGGTATTTTAATTTTTTGGATGTTATTGTGAAAGGAATTATTTTATTAACTTCCTTTTGAGATTGTTCATTGTTGGTGTATAGAAATACAACTTTTTGTGTACTGATCTTATATCCTGAAAATTTGGTGAATTCATTTGTTAGCTCTAATAGTTTTTTTTTTTTTTGTACATTCTTTGTGATTTGGTGTATATAGGATCATGTCATCTGTAAGTAGAGAGTTTTACTTCTTTCTTTCCAATTTGCATGACTTTTACTTCTTGTTCTTGCCTAATTGCTCTGGCCAGAACTTCCAGTACAGTGTGAATAGTAGTAGTGAAATCAGCCATACTTGTATTGTTTCTGATTTTAGGGGGAAATCTTTCATCTTTCACTATTATGATATTAGCTGTGGGTTTTTCATAAATTTCCTTTACCATGTGGTGGAAGTTCCCTTCTATTCCTAGTTTTCTGAGTGTTTTTTTATCATAAAACCGTGTTCAGGGCCGGCCCCGTGGCTTAGCGGTTAAGTGCGCGCGCTCCGCTGCTGGCGGCCAGGGTTCGATCCTGGGCGCGCACCGCCGCACCGCTTCTCCGGCCATGCTGAGGCCGCGTCCCACATACAGCAACTAGAAGGATGTGCAGCTATGACCTACAACTATCTGCTGGGGCTTTGGGGGAAAAAATAAATAAATAAAATTATTAAAAAAAAAAAAAAAAAACCGTGTTCAATTTTGTCAAACGCTTTTCCTGTTCAGTTGAGATGATCATGTATTTTTTTCCTCCATTCTGTTAATGTAGTGTATTAGATTGATTGATTTTCTTATGTTGAACCACCTTGTATTCCTGGGATAAGTCCCATATGCTCATGGTGCATAATCCTTTCTATACACTGCCAGATTCAGTTTGCTAGTATTTTGCTGAGTGTTTTTTGGATCTATATTCATAAGAGATATTGGTCTTTAGTTTTCTTGTGATATCTTTGTCTTGGTACTGGGTTAGTGCTGGCCTCATAGAATGGTTTAGAAAGTGTTCCTTCCTCTTTTATGTTTTTGGAAGAGTTCGAGAAGGATTGTTGTTAATTGTTCTTTAACTGTTTGGTGGAATTCACCCAGAGAAGCCATCTGGGCTTTGTTGGGAAATTTTTCATTACTGATAATAGTATACATCTGTTCAGATTTTCTATTTCCTCTTGCGTCAGTTTTGGTAGTTTGTGTTTCCAAGAACTTGTTCATTTCATCTAGGTTATCTAATTTGTTAGCATGCAGTTGTTCATAGTATTCTCTTACGCTCTTTTAACTTCTCTGAGCTTGGGAGTAGTCTCTCCACTTTTATTTCATCTTAATTATTTGCATCTTCTTCCATTTTTCTTAGTTTAGCTAAGTGTTTTTGAATTTTATTGATCTATTCAAAGTACCAACTTGTGGTTTTATTGATTTTTACCATTGTTTCTCTATTCTCCATTTCAATGATCTATGCCCTAATCTTTATTATTTTCTTCCTTCTTCTAGCTTTACTGAGTTGCATTTCCCATTCAGGTCAATAATGCATCTGGAATTGATTTTGACATATGGAATGAGGTAGCATTCAGGTTCGATTTATTTTCGTATGGACACCCAATTTTCCCACGTCTTTTTTTTTTTTTTGAGGAAGATTGGCCCTGCCCTAATATCTGTTGCCAATCTTCCTCTTTTTTTTTTTTTTCTTGTTTCTCCTCAAAGCCCCGGTACATAGTTATATATCATAGTTGTAGAGTTGTAGCTCTTCTATGTGGGACTGTACCTCAGCATGGCTTGATGTGCGGTGAGTAGATCCGAACCCAGGATCCCAACTGGCAAACCCTGGGCCACTGAAGCAGAATGCGTGAACTTAACTGCTGTGCCACTGGGATGGCCCATTCCCACATCATTTATTGAAAGGATTGTCTTTTACCCACAGCTGTGCAGTGTCACCATCCTCTCTCTCTCTCTCTCTCGGTTTTGCAGTGGCCTCTAGCTGGACATCCAGACTCTAAATTAGGCCTACTAGTTGGGGTTCCTGACCTAAGTTGATACTGAGAATGGGAATCCCACTCAAACAACCAGCAGTGGCTTGTTTCCATTCCTAGCCATGACCCTGAGGCTGGGTCTGGGGATTGTCTGTGACTGTTTTCATGCCACATTGGCAGAGCTGAATAGTTACAACAGAGACTGTATGGCCTGCAAAGCCTAAAATATTTACTATTTGGCCTGTATTAGTTTTCTGTTGCTGCTGTAACAAATTGCCACAAGTTAGTTACTTCAAACAACACAAATTTATTCTCTTACAAAGTTTTGAGATCAGTTTCACTGGTTCAAAATCAAGGTGCCAGCAGGACTGTGCCCCCTCAGGAGGCTCTAGGGGACAACCCATTTCCTTGTCTGTTCCAGATTTTAGAGCTACATTCCTTGGCTCATGGCTCCTTTCTGCATCTTCCAAGCCAGCATTTAGCAGCTTCAAATCTCTCTCTGCTTCCATTTTCACATCACCTTCTCTCCTATAAGGATCCTTATGATTACATGGGCCCACCAGGATAATCCAGGATCATCTCTCCATCTCAAAATCCTTAATTTAATTACATCTGCAAAGTTCTACTTGCCATGTAGGGTAATAATCACACGTCCTGGGGATTAGGAGCTGAACAGATGTGGGGGGACATTATTCAGCAGACCACATGGCCCTTTAAGAAGTTGTCTGCTGTGATTATACCGTGATACTGTGTGTTATGGAGAAAATTCCATTAAATCTAAGTTTCCTGAATTAAAAAATAAAAATTTTTCTGACTCCTGTTCTACACTATATCTGGGATAACTTCCCTGAGAGTCATTCTACAGCCTTCCCCACTTGGATTTCTCTGATTTTGAAGAAAATGTGTGCTCCAGTTAAAGGCTTTGCCATTAAAAACAAAACAATTAAGTAGTATCTCCCAACTAAGAACACTCTGATAGTTAGCAAATAGTTCCTTTAAAGTGAGCAGTTTCTCAAATGTATTTCAAACCTGAAATTACTCATTGACCTGCGGCAAGGCAGATTAAAACACAGCCATTATAAATGAATCTTCTGTGCATTTCAACATTCGTTTCAGAATTCCTCTGCTGTCAGAACTGTGAGCCCAAATGTTTATGTTCATGTCAGTCTTCACATTGATGCTAGTCTCAAACAAGAAAGATCATACAGACTGAAAGAATAAAAACTGACCATTTTTAAACCTCAGTATGATGCATTTGGTTCATTTGTCAAGTGGTCTGTGCCTTTTACTTAGGGCAAGATTTAGATTTGAACAAATTAAAGTTTTCCTTTTGAAAATAATCCCTCTCCGTTTATATAATGTCACAAACAGGCAAAACTGTACCCTGTGTTATTTAGGAATAGAGACATGTTTTCGTACAAGTTCCCAATTAAACTACACCCGATAGACTTCTGTGTGTCACACCCACATGAGCTTACTGGGCTCAGTGTGGACCGGCAGGACCCTGCATATGCTGTTTCCAGTCGAACTTCACATGTCAGTCGTTACAGTGGTTTGCATTTGGAGGTCAGTGGAGAGGAGCAGGCCCTACCTCTCAGGTTGTCCTGGTGGTGTGTGAGACTGGAGTGTCAAACTGTCGGCTCAGGCTGGACAGGAGCAGACCAAGGTCACCCTCAGTGCCTGCTCTGACCTGCACTGACCTCATAACCCATGTTATCAGTTATTATTGTCTCAAAGCAAAGGCCTGGCAGCCATGAGAGACAGCTCATTTGCAAAGTCTTTATGTGGTGTTACGGGCTGATTTGTGTCTCCTCCCGCCACTCCAAATTTATGTCGAAGTCCTAACCCCTAGTACCTCAGAATGTAACCTTATTTGGAGATGGGGTCTTTATAGAGGTAACCAAGGTCAAATAAGGTTGCTAGGGTGGGCCCTAATCCAATATGACTAGTATCCTTATAAGAAGTGGATTTGGACACACACATGCACAGAGGGAAGACAGTGTGGAGACACGGGGAGAAGATGGCCATCTACAAGCTGAGGAGAGAGGCCTGGAACAAATTCTTCCCTCACAGCCTCCAGAAGGAACCAACTCTGCCGACACCTTGATTTCAGACTTCTAGGCTCCAGAACTGTGAGACAACAAATGTCTGTTGTTTAAGCCACCCAGTCTGTGGTTCTTTGTTATGGCAGCCAGAGCATATTAATCCATGTGGTGAGAGACACCTGCTTCCAAAGGAATTCAGAGTTGGAATTCCTTAGGAACCTGAAAACTGCATGTTCAAAACAAACAAAATGCAATTTCTAAACCCTTCCTTTTCTGTCAAGATTACATCTACAACAAGAGAAAAAAATGTATATTTATAATTATGTCTGTTACTGAGCCCCAAGGGACCAGTAACTCACAAGTAGGTCCTTTTGCCTGGAGCCGCTCTCCAATAGAAGAGACCAGGTTCGGAATAGCAGAGCAGAAATTTTCATTGATCAAGAATGGTGGAGGCAGAGCTGGTGCTCTGAAACACCTTCTCCCGAAGGGAGGGTAAGCAGGGGTCTTATGGGATGTGAAGGGGGAGGGGTCTCTGCTGCATCGCTTGGGGCGGGGGCATTTGGGGCACGCGCAGATCTTCCCTTCTTACACACGGCACCTTTGGCACACGCCTCCTTTTGCACACGTCTCCTTTTGCACACGGCACCGCATCACCATTTTGGACCTTTCTGGTTTGGACCGTTCTGCCATTTGGCTATCTGGTGGGTGCACACTTCTTAGAACTCTTTCCTAATGCTTTGTTTTTTGGTTGTGCTTGCTTATAGGAACCAAGGCAGAACAATGCCAGCTCGCTGCCCCGTGTCTGCTCTGAACCACCACACTCGAGAGCAGCTGAACGTCCTGTACTCCTGATGCCTCAGGCCCAGTCTGAGTGCTAGGGACTGAATTGTGTTCCCCCTAATTCATATGTGGAAGCCTGTGATATTGTGATTTATAATAAGAAATATATATTTGGTCTTTGTCCCCATTTCAGGCACAGAGCTCCTAAAACCTTTGGAATTTCCTAAGTGAATGAGAGCAGTAAAAGTGTCATTTGTTATGTTAATGAGGTGACTTTTGGAATGCCCCTAGGTCACCTAAGGGGCCTGAATGGACTGAGTCACTGGGTCAGGGAGTAATCAGGACTTCTCTGGGGAGACCTTTTAAATTTCATCCTAAGCATCTTGAAAACTTCTGTGCTACTTCATTGAGTCCAAGCAGCTCTGAGAATGCACCCGTGCCTGTGGCTGGGTGTCCCCGCCAGGCCTGCTGCCCCACTGAGGTCAGGCTGGAAAGGAGTACAGTTCTGAGGATGTGAGGACTGGAGTGTGGTAGCATCTTGCCGTCCAGACTCCGCACTTTGTTTATCCTCAAGGTTTCAGCCTGAGGCTGCTTCATCCTTAGTTGAGCTGTTACCCAGCTATCCGGTGGTGGCTGCGCCTCCCCAGGGGTCGTGGCTCAAAACACCAGGCTTTGCGCAGTTCAGCCCTGGGGCGGAGGCGGTTGAGCTGGAGAAAGCACTGTGCGCAGCGACCTCAGGCTTCCAGTTACTGGTGGGTGGGACAAGAAACTGGCCTCCGGAGCCCAGGGGCCAACAGGAAGCCTAGAAGGAGCTGATGCTGGGGCTTGGTGAGGGCCAGTCCCAACAGCACACCCTGCTGCCATCGAGAGGTGCATGGTCGCCTGGAGACCAGCGGAGGCTCCTGTCCCCAGGTGTGTGTGTGGGGGTGGGTTAGGTGAAGGTGCCAGGGAGGGGCAGGCGGGACAGGGCAGCAGTGGGGGAGGCTTCTTTCTTTTTTTTTTTTTGTGAGGAAGATCAGCCCTGAGCTAACATCCATCGCCAATCCTTCTCTTTTTGCTGAGGAAGACTGGCCCTGGGCTAACATCCGTGCCCATCTTCCTCCACTTTATATGGGACGCCACCACAGCATGGCCTGACAAGTGGTTCATGGTGCGCACCCAGGATCCGAACCTGCGAACCCTGTGGCCGCCAGAGTGGAGCGTGTGCACTTAACCACTGTGCCACCAGGCCGGACCCCAGCAGGGGGAGGCTTCTTAGTGCACCCATGCCTCACGTTTGTCCAGGCAGGACATGCAGGGAGGCGCCGGGGGACATCCTCAGATCCAGACACCATGCTTTTGAACATCTCTGTACCAGAGTCCATGCCAGATGCACCGTCTCTCTCACAACACATGTCCCTGGCTCTTTCTTGAAACAAAAGAGAAGGTGGAATATGTATAACAACCCAATCCAGGGATCAGGGGTTTTGAAGCTAACCATTAAATGAACCCAAGAACATATAATTTTAAATAAATTTTGTAATAAAAATCATCTACTTGTTAAATTGGGGGACTAGTCTGAACATTTAACATCCAGCCCTGGGATTAGAAGTGTGGAAAAGATACTGAAGGCAGCAGCTCTGGGCCTTTAATTTCATTTAATCTTGTCATTGAAATAGCTGGAGCTGAAATCATGGACCCAGAAGTGCAGGTTAAGTTTTTTCTCACAGGTTGTCTGAGCAGCCCCATGTGCCCTGTACCGTGTGGCCTTGGGGGAGTCACCACACCTCTCTGCTCAGTTGTCTCATCTGTGGGAGGTGAACAATGACCCTAGGCTGCTGCACAGGGCGGAACTGATTGTGAAGAATTCTCCTTCCTTCCTCAAGCCTGTTTCTTGGCTGCTGTGCCGCCCACTCTCCAACTCCCCCTCCGGCCTGGCTACTCCTTCCCAGCCTCCTCTGTGCTGCTCCAACTCTTAATGTAGGCTCCGTTCTCACCCTCTGTCCACATCCTCTGCCCAGGTGAGCTGGTCCGTCCACTGCTTTAAATACCACACCCTCACTGATGCCGCCTTAGCTTTAACTCCGTCCCGGCCTCCTCCCTCAATGCCGGACTCATGAGTCCAACCAAGGGCTTGACCTATGCTCTCAAATCTTCAGTGAGATTCTTGGCTTTCCTGCGTCCAAAACCTAACTCTTGGTTTCTGCGCTCCACGGACCTGCTCTGCCCTGGTCCTGGTCCTCACATTCTCGAGGCATGCTACCTGCTTCTCCCAGTGCTCCAGCCATGCAGCCTTCCTCCCCCTCACCCTCAGAGCCAGTTTCTCCCCGTGCCTAGAACCCACCCACTTCTTTCCCCTTCCACCTCCAGCATCTCAGTGAGACACTTGCGCCTCCCTCCTGCACCACTGTGAGGGTTTCTGCCTCAGCTCGCTGGTGGTCCGTCCGGCACTCAGGAGCCAGTGGGATGCTCTGATCCCCAAAGTCGGGAACCCGCTCTGTGATGTCGGCTGAGGCTCTGTCTGACCTGTCCTGAACAGGAAAGGCTGTGAGGGGTTGTGTGAGCCCAGCTGCAGGGCCCATCCACCTCAAACGCTGTTTGTACAGACCTTTGCAATGTCAAGCTTGGGGTCTAGGACCGGCTAAGGGCTCCATCCTTCCCATCTTGTAAAATGGGTAGAGGCCAAACTGGACCCAGGCCTTCTGACTCCTGGCCTCTGCCAGGGAGAGGTGCTTGAACAGCTCTGGAAACAGACCATCAGGGCCCTTGGATGTGGTGGGGGAAGAAAGAAGGGTGACATGGCTTTTGCTTGCTCCTCTGCCAGCTTTGCCCAAAGCCCTGCGGCTGCCCTAATCCACCCTCTCTAATGGACCCCAAGCTGCTCAGGCCCACGCAGGACGAGCCGCTAATCCCTCCCGCTGGGAGCTCACCAGCTGTCTCCAGGATGCCCTTTGCTCTCTCGGCATCAGAGAGCCAAATCTGGGCTTCAGTATGATGAGGATGGTAAAAGCATCTCTTGGCCAAGCCCCTTCACTTTAGCCCCCAACATGATTGAGGAAGCTCAGGTTCCCAGAGCCTCACACCGTGGGGGTCACTGCTTCAGAGCCTGGAGCCTAGGAAGGCCTTATAAACCACCAGAAGGGCAACTCCTTAGGGTTCCTCAGCTGATGCAAGAGGTAGGGCTGGGAGCTGAAGGGCCAGTTGACCCTGTCCCCTCCCTCCATCAGAGGCACACCACCCTGGGTGCACATCCTGATGCTGACACATGCCAACTGTGTGACCTTGGGCAAGTAACTTGATTGATTGAGGTCTCTATTTCCGCATCCACAAAATGAGGCTGATGGCAAAAGTCTCTTCTTTGCATAGTTGTTGCGTGCAACCTAGCAGAGTCCTCACTAATATTAAAGGTCTGCCTGCTCACTGTTCCTGCCCGCCTGGCCCTGGTCTCCCTCTTCCTGTGCAGCCGCACTCAGTTCTCTCGGCCTGTGCTTCTCCCTCCACTCACTGGGTTCCTGCCGGGTTTGGGGGTTTTGCAAGGAGAAAGTTAAGTCCCTTAGGCAGCTGGAGCCAAGAGACTGGTGGCCAGGAAAGAGAAATAGAGCAAGACAAAGAGACAAAGAGAAATTGAGAGAGAGAGAGAGAAAGAGACTAAGACAGAAAGAGAAGAGAGACAGAAGAGGGGTGGGGAGAAAGCCAGAGACAGAGTGAGAGAGAAACAGAGTAAGAGAGAAGGACAGAGTGTGTGTGTCAGAGACAGCCAGAGACAGTCGGGGTCAGAGACACATCCAAAGGCAGGAAAGAAAAACTCAGGGAGTAGGAGAGGAAGGGAAAGGAGACGCGGAGCGCTGGTTCTGCGCACACCCCATGCTCAGGAGGGGGTCTCCGCTCTCAGGACGGCCTCTCATCCCTCCCCCGGAATCCTTAAATCCTCTCTCGATCAGGGCCCTCCGCATCTGTTACAGCCGTGCCCTGAACCGACAGCGGCTGGCGCAGGTGAGTGTGGCTACGGAGGGGCCTGGGTGTGCCCTGGGGAGGGGCCCCGAGGAAGGGCGGCCCATGCTGTCGGGGAAGGGCAAGACTGGAGCGGTGGAGGCAGTGGTCGGGCAGGGGGACCCATGTGATAAGGTTCAGAGGGTGTGAGAACAAGGTGGCGGCCTGGGAAGGCTAGGCGAGGGTAGTGCATCTATTCTGCACCTGGCTCAGCCGACATTTATTGCGCGCTTCCCCTCTTCCAGGACCCGGGGCTCCCTCCCCTCTCCCCCGACCCGGGGCACTCTTAGCGTTCTCCTGTCTGTTCCCCTCCTCGCCCTGTCTTCCCTCCGCAGCTGGCGAGCCCATGGCCCGGACCCGGAGCGCCCGAGCGCCGTCGCTCGTGGCGCTGCTGCCGCCGCTGGTGGCGCTGGCGCAGGCGGGAGTGGCGTGCGCCGCGGCCTCAGTGCGCGTGGCGGGCGGCCTCACGCTGGGCGGCCTGTTCCCGGTGCACGCGCGGGGCGCGGCGGGCAGGGCGTGCGGGCCGCTGAAGAAGGAGCAGGGCGTGCACCGACTGGAGGCCATGCTGTACGCGCTGGACCGCGTGAACGCCGACCCCGAGCTGCTGCCCGGCGTGCGCCTGGGCGCGCGGCTGCTCGACACTTGCTCCAGGGACACGTACGCGCTGGAGCAGGCGCTGAGCTTCGTGCAGGCGCTGATCCGTGGCCGCGGCGACGGCGACGAGGCGGCGGTGCGCTGCCCGGGGGGTGTCCCCCCGCTGCGCGCCGCGCCCCCCGAGCGCGTAGTGGCCGTGGTGGGCGCCTCGGCCAGTTCTGTCTCCATCATGGTCGCCAACGTGCTGCGCCTGTTTGCGGTGAGGGCCGCGGGGCCGTATTCGGGGTCTGGCGTCTCTCCCGTTCTCGCCTTCGGGGTGACTGAGGTCCAGTCTCCTTGCAGAAATCACTCTAGTTCAGAAAGATCGACAGCTGCTTCAGAGAAGCCCTGTCCGCTGGGCCAGACGCAAGCCTGAGTCTCAGCCCAGCCGCCTCGGCCTCCCCTGTCTGCTCTGCGCCCTCCCAAGGCTGCCGCCCGCACCGCCGCCCTCTGTGGGAATAAGGACGCTTTCCCTCTGGGCTGACGACATGCAGCCTGTGCCCGGGCCGACTGGCGAGAGCCGGCGGCCTGGACTTGAGCCTCCACCTGGCCCCTTGCTCGAGTGCCCTTGCTTTGGGCACGCCCCGCACAACCGTGCGTGGTGGTCCTGCCCCCCGAGCCCTGTGGAGAGCTCTGGGTGATGAGACGAAAGTTCTCCCCGAAATTAGGGCCCTCCTTCCGGTGGGGCAACTGGGACATGCCTCTGGCTGGTTGGGGGCGGGGATGGGGGGGAAGCGGGGGTGGCCCACAAGGACTTTACCACTCTGCTCCTTTTGATCATCATTTAAATCCAATTCCAAAACGTCTGCCTTCAATGGTCTTTCAAGGGACATTTGAAAGAGGCCACAGTGGGGTCTCCTTTCTAGAGGGCTTCCCTCCAGGGCCCTGCCCTGTGGGAGATGCCTGGGTGGGCCTGCGGAGCCCTCATCTTTAGGGAACTGTCTTCTGTGTGAGGCAGCACCTTCTTTGCAATCTAGGGGGCAGTGACTTGGGGGGCCATAGGAATCAGGGATTAGGGGCCTTTGGCATTAGCGTTTGGAGGTTTTCTGTCATTCACAGGGACAGTTTTGCTGGGGTTCTGTGAGGGGAGGGGATGTCTCTGTCTTCCCATCTTTCTGTGGAGAGAGGAAGGCTTTGCTTCCATCTGGCTAGGGGAGGGGACATCTGTTTCTTGAGAGTTTTGCTGATTCTCCCAGGAGTGGCCTCTGTTTCTACCCCATGCATGCTGGGGAGAGGTTTTATCTGGGCTCCCCTCCATCGTCTGCATCCATTTAATTCTCCCTACCCCAGTTTCCCCTGGATAGTAGCTTCGGTGTGGAGCACAAAGACACAACTTCTAGTTGGCAGTGGGAGAAGTGTGTGGCCTCCCTGTGTGTGTGTGTGTGTGTGTGTGTGTGTGTTGGGAGGGTGGGGGAATCTCTGTCTGGTGTCTCCTGCCCACGTCTGTCCATTTGTGTGCTCTGTCCCCTGCCCTGCCTGGAGCTCTGGTTTCTGTCCCTTTCCCTGTGTCGAAGGGTCGAGTGCAGACGTCTCAAACTCAAGGGCCTTCTGGGGCCAGCTGGGGACTGTAGCTGAGTGAGCAGGACCCTGTGAGCCCGGGTCCCACTGCTGCCTGCTCAGCCCAAGACTGAGGTGGTTCTGCAGCCCCAGATTTTAGACACTGGCTACAAATTCAAAAATTAAAAAAATAAAGGTGTAGAGCACAAAATGCAACCCTGGGCCAGATTTGTCTCCCTGGGGGCCGTTTTGCAATTCCTGGTCCAGAAGCAAAGATGAGGGTTTCCGAGTTCACTTCCCACAGTCGCGTGGCTATGAACTCAGATATTTTCAATGAATTTCCATAAGGAGTTTCCACCTGTGGGGGCATGTTGTTCTGAAGATTATCTACAGTGTCTGGACTGCCCAGAGTAACTGCACATCCATGAATGGCACTATAGCCAGAGGGCCTCTCTCTGCCTCCTTTTCTCTGATTTTCCCTCTTTCTTTGTCTGTCTTCTTGTTTTTCTCCTTCTGTCTCCTGGTCTCTCTCTCTCTCTCTTCCCCTTCCTCCTTCCCTCTCTCCTCTCTCTCCCTCTTGCTCTTTCCCTCCCCTTTCCGTACTGTCTCCACACTTTCTTTCTGCCCTGCTTCAAACAACCCTTTCCCTGAGACCAGCCCCAGCCCACTCTTTCCAGAACCTTCTCCGCCTCTGACCTTCACATCAGCCCCCACTGGCTCCCTTTTGCTCTCTGGCTTGTGAGTGTGTCCTTCTTGAACGTGGTTCTGATTCACCCCTCTCTCTGCCAGCCTCCCTCCACCGGCTTCCTCCGCCTTCTGCTCCCGTTCTCCTCTCCCCTTGCATACTCCTCCCGCTTATCCTGGATCAGCTCAGCTGTAATCCGCTGTCAGTCACTCTAACGCACAGATAAACCCAGTTCAAAACGGGCCCCTCCATGAGCCCAGACACAGCCTGGAATCAAATGCCCTTCCCCAGCTCCCCTGCCTGCTCTGACCCCTCCTGGGGCTGCCGACCACCCACACAGACAACCCTTTTGTAGGAATTAGGAAATCATGTCGTCCTCTGGGGCTGACAAGGGTGTTCCTTTCCCCAGGCAGATGCAGCCTGTGCTGAGGACTGGACTTGAGTCTCTACTTCCCCTTTGCTCAGGACACACCCTGCGCAACTGTGTATGGTGGCCCTGCCCTCTCCCCTAGACCATCAGACCTCGCATATTTCATCAGACCCGTTCAGAAAATGCAGATCTTCCCCCAACCTTCTGGCCTTTCCGTGTGGCAGTTCCAGCTGGCCCTCAGCACCCTAACCTCAGACTTCTATGCCTCCAGCCGTGTCCTGGATCCCCACTGCCCTCCCTCCCTAGGGTCACTGACCCTCCATCCACAGCCCAGGTGTCCTTCCCCCCTGCAGATACCCCAGATCAGCTATGCCTCCACGGCCCCTGAGCTCAGTGACTCTACACGCTTCGACTTCTTCTCCCGCGTGGTGCCGCCTGACTCCTACCAGGCCCAGGCCATGGTGGACATTGTGAGGGCACTGGGATGGAACTACGTGTCCACACTGGCCTCCGAGGGCAACTATGGCGAGAGCGGGGTTGAGGCCTTTGTGCAGATCTCCCGCGAGGCTGGTGAGTTGGGGGCAGGGGGTCCGAGGCATCAAGAAACCTATAGAGGGGTGAGCCAGGGGCCGTTGGACAGGGTGGAAGCCATGAGATGGGGCACTGGGTCCATGGTGGGGAGCCTGGATGGTGCCCCCCATGGGCAAGTGCCCCTTTTCTTTGGAGGACTCAGACCCAGTGATAGTCATGCGTGGCGGCAGCTCTGGTGGGCGGGTGGGTGGGATGAGAGCTGACTTTGGCATCCCCGACACCCAGGGGGGGTCTGTATTGCCCAGTCCATCAAGATCCCCAGGGAACCAAAGCCAGGAGAATTCAAGAAGGTGATCAGGAGACTCATGGAGACACCCAACGCCCGGGGCATCATCATCTTTGCCAATGAGGATGACATCAGGTGGGACGAATGGCGAGTTCAGTCGTAGTGTTCTTCAAAGGCTCTCCTTGAAGCCCCTGCCTCCTCTTCTCACACCCCCCCCGCCATGCTCATCCTCCCTTCCTCCCTTTCCCTCTTTCTCACCTGCCCTCGTCGGCCTGCCCCCACACGCTTGCCTGCTGCCGCCTCTCTGGTGCCCTCAGAAATGAACCAGG
Source organism: Ceratotherium simum simum (assembly GCF_057802395.1). Classification (NCBI taxonomy): domain Eukaryota; kingdom Metazoa; phylum Chordata; class Mammalia; order Perissodactyla; family Rhinocerotidae; genus Ceratotherium; species Ceratotherium simum. The sequence goes on from NC_141903.1 coordinate 2,277,872, forward strand.
CCTAGTCTGAATGGAGATGCTCCAAGTGTAGACAAGGGAAACACACAAGAATCCTTGTCTGTTTTTATAATCCACAGTGTGAGAGAGACCCTTGGGCAGATCTAGTGCAGAAAATGAGCTGTCAGGGAAGGAGCCCAGGCCAGTCCAGGGGCTATCAGCAGGAGACCACAGACCCGGCCTGAGCCCCAGCAGGAGGCTCTGCCAGAGGAAGGGAGGCCCTTCTTCCAGGCGGAGTGAAGTGGGCTACAGTGCACGGAACAGGAGGGCAGGCCTGGGGTCAGGGCCTGGCTGCCCTGAAGCCCAGGGCAAGTGTCCTAAACACCCTATGCCCCATTTTTCCTGACAAACGAGGGTCTGATGAGTGATGTGGATGTGACTGGAAAGATGGAGAGAGAAGAATGGGAAGTGCTGGGGTGAGTTGGAGGAGGATCTCGGGCCTTTGCTCACCCCCAGCCCTATTCCTGCCAGGAGAGTCCTGGAGGCTGCACGCCAGGCCAACCTGACTGGCCACTTCCTGTGGGTCGGCTCGGACAGCTGGGGATCCAAGATCTCACCCATTCTGAACCTGGAGGACGTGGCCGTGGGGGCCATCACCATCCTGCCCAAAAGGGCCTCCATTGATGGCGAGTGCAGGGAGCCCTCCTCTGTATCCCCACCTCTGCTGTCCCTCCCCACGTCCCCACCTGGGGGCATGCATTTTCCCCATCTGTAAAAGTGTACCTCAAGCCAGGTCCCTTCTAGATTCCAGAATTCTGGGACTCTGTGAACACATCCCTCCAGGAGTGTGTGGATGAGTTGGCAAATGAGGAAGAACACACCCCACGCGCAGGGTGAAGAATTGTTAGTCTTTTTTGTTTTAATTCGATGCCTGTCTTCCTGGTTCTGCCAAAGGCACTCTAATTTGAGGGCAGGGGTGGGAGGGAAAGAAACAAGGATGTGGGACACACTGTCCTGTTAATCAGATGGTGAGGCCTCGCCCCGCATCCACCTGTGAGATATCTGGAAGAATTCAGCGGGGATGTTCATTTTACAACAGGATTGCGCATTTTCCCACCCTTGATGAGGTGCTTCAAGGCTATTTTATGAAGCACAGATCCTTGTAAAGCCTGAGCCCTGAATCCCAGGGGCTCCCAACCTTTTGGGGGTACACACCCTCACACTCTCTCTTTCCCTTAGAATGCATTTAGTGGCAAGTGACAATCTAGACCAAGAGTGGTTTTAGCAATAAAGGTGTTTTGTCACAAGAGGTCTGAAAGTAGGTGACTTCACGTTCGGGGCAGTGAGTCACTGACGTTCTTGAAGCCCTGAGCTCTGTCCCCACTCTGTCTCTCATCCTCCGTGGTTGCTATGTGTCTTCACGATTGTGGCATCTTATTCACAAAGTGGCTGCTGAAGCTCCACCCATTACATCTTCACAGCAGCATCCTAACCAGGAAAGAAGGGGCAGCTTAAAAGTCTTTTATGTGGTGAGGCTCTGAGTTTTCATCAGGATGCAAATACTACCCTGGAGCCCCCAGATGGCTTTGAACTCACCAGCCAGAACTTGGTCGTGTGGGCACTCCTAGCTGCAAAGTGAGCAAGTGGTGAAGGGACACAGGAGAACCATGGCTGGCTCAGACAGTTGCCACCCCCCTCCCTCCTTCCTTTCCTCTCAGGATTTGACCAGTACTTCATGACCCGCTCCCTGGAGAACAACCGCCGAAACATCTGGTTTGCCGAGTTCTGGGAAGAGAATTTTAACTGCAAACTGACCAGCTCAGGTACCCAGTCAGATGATTCCACCCGCAAATGCACAGGTGAGAGCGGCCCAGGGTGGTGAGGGTGGCGAGGGAGAAGGTGGAGGCCAGGTTGGGCATCTGGGGGCCAGGCACACTTCCTCCCGGCCTCCCTGGGACAGGCGAGGAACGCATTGGCCGGGACTCCGCCTACGAGCAGGAGGGGAAGGTGCAGTTTGTGATTGATGCTGTGTACGCCATCGCCCACGCCCTCCACAGCATGCACCAGGCCCTCTGCCCCGGGCACACAGGCCTGTGCCCGGCGATGGAGCCCACTGATGGGCGGATGCTGCTGCAGTATATTCGGGCGGTCCGCTTCAATGGTGAGTGGGAGCCAGAGCCCCTGCTTGAGTGAGGGGAAGCCGGCTGGGATGGAGTTCTCTGCGGGACCTGGGATGATGCAGGATCCAAGGGACGGGAGAGGCAGAAGGTACAGTGGGGGCACCTGGGCCTGAGAGCTGGAGGCTCGAGCCAAGTTCTGGGGACCAGTTCTGAACACTCCTGCTTCCCCATGCTTCAGCACCCTTGCCCCAACTTGCAAACTTCAGGTGTTGGGGAACTTCTCTGTGACCTCTTCTGCCTGGAGCCCTCAAAGGGGCACACACAACTCTCCCCTCCATGGCACAGAGCGTGGAGGCATCTGGACTCTGGGTGCGTGGGGCCCAGTGCAGGCTGGGCAGAAGGTGCATTTGCTGCCCACTCTGAGTCTCAGGCTCCCAAACGCCGCCCCAGCAAGGCCCTGCACGGCTGGAGCACAGACGCGAGCCGGGTATGTCCTCCTGATGCCAGGAGAGCACCTGGCGCATGGTCAGGGCTCACATGAAGGCTTCTGAAGAGGCCCACAGGGACTCAGCTGTGCTCATGGTTTGTGGGGAGAGAGACACTTCTTATTCAATTACTGTCCTTAATAAAAGTAAAGGGGCCGGCCCGGTGGTGTAGTGGTTAAGTTTGCACGCTCCGCTTCTGCGGCCCAGAGTTTGCAGGTTCGGATCCCAGGCGTGGACCTACGCATCGCTTATCAAGCCATGCTGTGGCAGGCGTCTCGTATAAAGTAGAGGAGGATTGGCAACAAATGTTAGCTCAGGGCCAATCTTCCTCAGCAAAAAGAGGAAGATTGGCTTCGGATGTTAGCTCAGGGCTGATCTTCCTCACACACACAAAATAAATAAATAAATAGATAGATAAATAGATAAATAATAAAAAAAATACAAGTAAAAACTCTGTTCTTCCATTCAGTGTTGAGCACCTTCTCTCTGCCAAATACCGCAACTTAACATTACTGCAGACCAGCTCTACAAGCTGGGAGAACAAGCTTCTAAAAGAAATAAAGCTGAGGGTTCAAATCCGTACAAATATCATGCCACCACTCAGACCTTCATCCAAGTCTAAACCCATCCTCTCGCCTGAGCAGTTCAGCTCTTTCTTTTTTCTTTTTTTCATTGTGGTAACATACACATACCAGAATATTTACTGTCTGAACCATTTTTAAGCGTACAGTTTAGTGGTGTACATTGTTGTGCAACCAACCTCAAGAACTCTTTTCTTGCAAAACTGAAACCCTGTGCTCATTAAACACTAACTCTCCGTTAAACACTAACTCTCCCACTCCCCCAGCCCCTGGCAACCACCATTCTCCTTTCTGTATCTATGAGTCTGACTACTCCAGGGACCTCGTATGAGTGGAATCATACAGTATTTGTCCTTTTGAGACTGGCTTATTTCACTGAGCACAATGTCCTCAAGGCTCATCTTTGTTGTAGCATGTGTCAGAATGTCCTTCCTTTTTAAGACTGAATAATATTCCATTGTATGGATAGACCGTATTTTGTTTATCCATTCAACCCCCAATGAACACTTGGGTTGCATCCACCTTTTGGCTATTGTGAATAATGCTGCTATGAATGTAGATGTACAAATATCTCTTTGAGTCTCTGCTTTCAATTATTTTGGATATATACCTAGAAATGGAATTGCTGGATCATGTGGTAATCTATGTTTAATTTTTTGAGGAACTGCCGTACTGTTTTCCACAGTGACTGCACCATTTTACATTGCCACCAGCAAAGCATAGCGTTCTAATTTCTCCACACCCTCACAAGCACCTGTTATTTTCTGTTGTTTTGACAGCGGCCATCCTAATGGGTAGGAGGAGGTACCTCTCGGTGTTTTTTTTTTTTTTTTTTCAATTTTATTTATTTATTTATTTAGTGAGGAAGATCAGCCCTGAGCTAACATCCATGCCAATCCTCCTCTTTTTGCTGAGGAAGATTGGCCCTGGACTAACGTGTGTGCCCATCTTCCTCCACTTTATATGGGACGCCGCCACAGCATGGCCTGGAAAGCAGTGCATCTGTGCGCACCAGGGATCCCAACCCGTGCCCCCAGCATTGGAGCGTGGGCACTTAATTGCTACGCCATGGCCTGGCCCCCTCTGTGGTTTTGAGTTGCATTTCCCTGACAATGTTGAGCATCTTTGCATGTGCATTTGTTGAGCTCTTCCTTTGTCCTGGCTGGGCCTGGGCCCCTCCAGGAGGCTGGCTCTGATGGGCTGAAGAACCAGCTGGGCTGACAGGCTCTCCCCTCCAGGCAGCGCAGGAACGCCCGTGATGTTCAACGAGAACGGGGATGCACCCGGGCGATACGACATCTTCCAGTACCAGGCGGCCAATGGCAGTGCGGGCAGTGGCATCTACCAGGCTGTGGGCCAGTGGGCAGAGGACCTCAGGCTGGACGTGAGTGGCAGAGGCTGAGCTCCGGGGTCGGGAGGCGGCTCATGGTTCCTGGAGGCGTAGGTCACAGGTCCGTGTTTCCTGTGTCGCAGGTGGAAGCCCTACAGTGGTCGGGAGATCCCCGCGAGGTGCCCCAGTCTCAGTGCAGCCTCCCCTGTGGGCCAGGTGAGAGGAAAAAGATGGTGAAGGGCGTCCCCTGCTGTTGGCACTGTGAGGCCTGTGACGGGTACCGCTTCCAGGTGGACGAGTTCACGTGCGAGGCCTGCCCCAGGGACATGAGGCCCACGCGCAACCACACGGGCTGCCGCCCCACGCCCGTGGTCACTCTGACCTGGTCCTCGCCCTGGGCGGCCCCGCCCCTCCTCTTGGCTGTGCTGGGCATCCTGGCCACCACCACGGTGGTGGCCACCTTTGTGCGGCACAACAACACGCCTATCGTCCGGGCGTCTGGCCGCGAGCTCAGCTACGTCCTCCTCACCGGCATCTTCCTCATCTACGCCATCACCTTCCTCATGGTGGCCGAGCCCGGGGCCGCTGTCTGCGCTGCCCGGAGGCTCTTCCTCGGCCTGGGCACCACCCTCAGCTACTCTGCCTTGCTCACCAAGACCAACCGCATCCACCGCATCTTCGAGCAAGGGAAGCGCTCGGTCACGCCCCCTCCCTTCATCAGCCCCACGTCTCAGCTGGTCATCACCTTCAGCCTCACCTTCGTGCAGGTGGGTCCTCAGGCTCCCAAGGTGACAGGGTGGGCGGATCCGACCTGGGGTTGGAGGAGGAGCTGTCTTCCACTTTAGGAATCAGAGAGTCACTTTTTTCTATTCTGGCTCCTATGTTACAAAAAAAAAAAAGAAGCCGCAGGAGATAGGGCCCTCCTGTTCTCCTGTACCCAGAAGAACTAATTTAACGGCGGCCATGCCCCTGCCCGCTCCTTGAAGGAAAGCGGGTCAGCAAGTGCAAGCGTCCAGCTATTTTTCTGTAAAGCGGGGAAACTATTTTCGTGAACTGAACACGCTCTTCCACAATTTGGCTCCCGTATCAAACACAGTTCAAAGAACTCTCTGATGAATTGTTCTCAAGCAAAGAGTCTGTTTCCAACAAGGGAGCTCCTGCAGCCCTGTCACTGGGGTGACCTGGATCAGAGGCCTGGGCGCCAGGGATGTTACCGTGGAGGGGAGCACCCAGGTCCATAGAGGGCCAGGATGTTGTGAATCTTGTGCAGCAGAAGCAGACTTCCCTTGGGGCTTTCTCTAAGACGTGCTGTCACAGCACTGGACGTGACTCTCGTGGTCTGGCCACCACTGGCTGCCTTCTGTGCAGAGGGTACTAAGAGACAGGTGTGTGTGACATTGTGTGACACTGCAGCATCAGCCCAGTTCTCAGGGCCAGGTGGGGGGCCCGTGCTCAGCTCGTCTTGACACGGCGCACTCTCCACTCCAGGTGAGCCATTCTCCCTCCCCAGCTCTGCACGTTCATTCCCACCCACAGGCCTGGGTCCCTGCACTTCTCCACGCCTGGCAGGTGCCGCCGTCATCCTGCACATAGTAGGGCCTGGGCTTCCCCGGTCAGCCCAGAATCTCAGTGCCCAGCACGTCCTGAGAGGGCGCCTCACTGCTTCCCTGCCTGAAACCCCCATGGTGCCCCTCACCCCAGGATGGAGAAGCGTAGACTACATTCAGTGTCCCCCAGCTCACCTATGGACGCCCCACATGACACCCTCCTTTCTGGGAACCCTTGACCCTTTCAAAGAGGCACACCTTCAACTTCCCTAGGTTATTTACCAACATGATGACGTGAAATGGGATCTCGTTGCTTTAATTTGCCTGTACTTAATTCCCAGTGCACTTGGCCCTTGCAATTTCCTCTCCTGTGATGTACCTGTTCCTAGGCTTCACTCATTTTCTGTTATTTTGTGGGAGTTGGTTACATGTGCTGGATGTTGATTCTTTATCCATTAGCTGGATTGCAGAGTCGGTGGGGTACCTTTGGTTGCACTCCTGTGTATCACAGGCCTTGGGTTTTAGTTTCTGATAGGCAACGTTCTCCCCCTTCTAGAGCGTGTTTTAAGAGGAGCCTCTGTGCTGCCTTCCTGGACAGGGGGCGGGGTGTTATTTAACAGTCCCTTGTTCATGGAGCTGCTGCCTTGGGGAGAATCACAAAAAGGTGCTCCTTCTGGGGGTAAAAGTTATTTTAAAACGTCCCTTCCTCCAGGATCACACAGCCCTGCTCCAGGTGCACAGCACTGGAGTGTTGGTTAGATTTCAGCCCTGCCTGCACACCCCCCAAATCAGGCTCTCTTGTGCAATGAACAACCTGCCCGAATGTATGGGGCAGCCCTTCCAGGGTCCTGCCTTCATGCGGGTGTCTTAGTTCCCGCTCCCCAGCCTCCCTTGGCTCAAGGTCATGTCTCCTGTCACTGTGGGGGAATTGACACTCCATCTCCTCCCTGTTAGGGCCTGTGTCTGACTCTGATAACCTCCCAGGCTGCCCGTCATCAGCTCATATTCTTACTGCTCTCCATCGAGTGCCTCCTTATTCTCAGCTTCACTCTGCATTCACATATGGTTTCATTACACCTTGTTCAACAGTTCTCTGGATCGAGAGAAGGAAGGGGTTTTCAGGAACTAGATTTGCTGTGTGCTAGACAGGATCAAGCTAGTGTTCTCACGTCTACAGAATGGAGAGGATACTGCCCACCTGGAGGGCTGTGAGGAGACAACATCTCTGCTGGGATAGGCTCCGGCTCCTCCCCCAAGCTGGCATGGTGTCCTCACAACAGCTTATGAGGGTTCCCATTCTGTAGATAGAGAAGGTGTGTTGATTCCAGAGCCTGTGCCCGCAGTCCCTGCGCCTCACGGGGCGCAGTCAGTGGTCACTAATGTTTGGAATACAGGACTAGGACATCCTGGGGCCTCTTACCCAACCAACCCCGATGTTCCCAGCACACACCTCCATGCAGCCCTTCTCTCCCCAGCCCGTGGCACAGCCTTTGCCTAGCTGTCCCCTCCTGGACGGCCCTTCCCTTTCCACAGTGGCTCTCAGGCCTGAGCATCCCACTCAGTAAGCCAGGTGCCTCGAGGGACTCTAACCTGCCAGAGACCTCGGTCGGCGGCTGGGCTAGGTGCGTCTCTGATATAGTGTTGGCTCCTGCAGGTGGTGGGAGTGATGGCGTGGTTGGGGGCCCGGCCCCCACACAGCGTGATCGACTATGAAGAGCAGCGGACCGTGGACCCGGAGCAGGCCAGAGGGGTGCTCAAGTGCGACATGTCAGATCTGTCTCTCATTGGCTGCCTGGGCTACAGCTTCCTGCTCATGGTCACGTGCACGGTGTACGCCATCAAGGCCCGAGGTGTGCCCGAGACCTTCAACGAGGCCAAGCCCATTGGCTTCACCATGTACACCACCTGCATCGTCTGGCTGGCCTTTGTGCCTATCTTCTTTGGCACCGCCCAGTCAGCTGAAAAGGTAATCCGGGTCCCCCATAGGTTTCACTTCCCCTTTTGTTTCCTGCCCGTCCACGGAAGGGCTCCACTGTTCCAAGAGCCGGGCCACTCCTTTGGATGGTCGCTTGGGTGGTGGATTCATTCATGGACTGACTTGTTCGCTCATTTGTTTTTCCAGCTCCCTCTGCTTGTTCACTCAGTCATGCCTCTCTTCCTGTCTTTATTCATTCATTTGTTCATCCACACCTCTAACCGTCAATTTATTTGTCTTTATTCAATGACTTCTTCATGTACTTTATGTCTGCCAATCCATTAATCTGTCAGTCCATTGTCTCAATCATTATTCTGTCATCTATTCACGTGTATAGCAGAACATTTGTTATTCACGCCTATCGTCCATTTGTTTGCCCACTCGCTCCTTTATTTAATCTCGGTTCATTCCTTCATTTGTACATTTGAAAACAGGTCCCTTCATTCATTAACATGCTCTAGCCCTTTTTAGGCATATGGACTGTTTCCCCAGGCGTCATTCTCTGTGAATCAACCCCTCGCTTCCCTCAGTCATTTGTCCACTCAGTCCCTGTCGCTCCTTCCTGCCTACGCCAGAGCCACACCATGACTTCTTCAGGAGCTTCTTTATGCCTCAGAACCTTTGCTTATGCTGTTGTCCTTTTCTAAGTGCTCATTCCCATTCACCCGACTGAAATAGACTCACCTCCAGGCTACCTGGGGGCGGGGAGGTGGAAGAGAGTAGGGCTGAGTCCCACCTGGTCCCTTCCTCCACGGCTCAGATCTACATCCAAACCACCACACTGACTGTGTCCTTGAGCCTGAGTGCATCGGTGTCCCTGGGCATGCTCTATGTACCCAAAACCTACGTCATCCTGTTCCACCCGGAGCAGAATGTGCAGAAGCGGAAGCGGAGCCTCAAGACAACTTCCACCGTGGCAGCCCCACCCAAGGGCGAGGACACAGAGGCCCCCAAATAGCGAGTCGGGGGATGAAATGGCATAGTTGTTCCCTCTCCTCTCTTCATTTCTTTCCCTCGCTTCATGGTGGAAGCTGGAAAGAGTCCAGGTCTTCAGTGAGCAATCAGAGACAGGGAGTCCACGAAGGCCACACAACCAGGATGGGGCTGGTCTTCAGAAATACCTGGACCCACGCGCCACCTTTTATCCCTGCTCTTCTATGCATGTCGGCCTCATACTTCCTCACTGCAGACCAGACTTTCTACTCATGGTGGGAAGCAGCCACCAAAAGAATCCTACTGCAGAGAGAGACTAAACTTACACTCCCTGGTCTCAAGTTCAGAGATCACAATGAAGCCCTGGGCTTGGCCCAGTGTGGGTGAGATTTCCACCCCTTGATCAACCACCAGAGCCTGGGGGTTGGGCAGGGTGTGAAAATGTGCAGACGTCAGAGTGAAACACAGGGTTGGAGGCAGGGAGGAGCAGTTTCCATGAGAGGAGATCTGAGGAACTCGGGCTCGGGTCAGTATTCTGCCAGCACAGAGGGGCTGGAGCCTTGGCTGAGAGCCCCGTGAGAAAAGATGGCCTGCACAGGACAGGGAGCGAGCAGAGGAACTGGGATGTGCCTGTGAGGTTACTTTGTCAAGGTCTTTTCTTTGGGATCTTCTCCCCTGGGCTCTGGGAGATGCCACACTTAGAGTACAGCGTTTTCCTTTCCCATGTCTGCTCCCTTAAATGACTCTGAACCTTAAGAAAATCAGATACACTAGTGTGGTGTTAGTGGCATGAGAATAAAGCAACAGGGTGGCATTTGCCCTCCTCTGATGCCGGTGAGGGAGTATGTTCAGGAGTTCTAGGTTGGGACCAGTGACAGAGAGAGTTGCGTCCATGGTGAGGATTGATTGAAGTGGGTAACTCAGGATGGATGTAAACACTCTTCTCTCCCCATGTTTACTGGGAGGTCTTCTTTGAAAGGCGAGCATGAAGCAGCGGGAGGAAGATGCCTGGACTTCAGATTCATGGACGTTCATTTTTCAGTAATCTTTTTTTTACGAAAAGCTTGGTTTAAGTTATGGAATTTTATTTCCCTGGGGTAAATTTTAAATTTGTTAAATTGACTCTTTACTTATCAGTGTGAATTCTTTAGTATCTAATGTCTGGAACTGATTTTGAAGATCAGCCACACTTCGTACAACAGAGAGACCCTCCCCATACAGGCTCTCTGGTGCATAATAAATTTTGACCTGGGGACTGGGTGTCTCCACATGCTTCAATTAATAGGGCTTCTCCTCAGAATCCCCTTGTTGGTGTACAGATTCTCCTTGCTCGCATTGGCTGCATTCCTGGGGTTTCTCTGCATTGTGACTGATGAAGTTTCATTTATTGCTGAATGCTTTCCAAAATTCGTCCTTTCACAGGGCTTCTCTCCTGTGTGGGTTTTCTGATGTATAACGAGGTGTGTTTTCTTGCTGAAGGCTTTTCCGTATTAGTGTTTTTATAGGGTTTTTCTCCTATATTAACTCTTAGCAAGTCTGTGAGCTCTGATCTCTCAATGAAGGTTTTCCTATATTTATTGTTTTCTTGCTGTTTCTTCCAGTATGAATTCTCTGATGTGCAATGAGTCTTGACTTTTAGTTAAAAACTTTTCCACATTTTTTACATTTTTGTGGTTTTCTCCACTCCGAACCGTATGACTTGGAGTTCAGATGATTTCTTGGTAAGAGCGTTTCCACATTTGGAGGATTTCCCCAGTGTGAAGTTTCTGACGTAGAGTCCTGGCTTCCTGCTGAAGACTTGCCCACACTCCCACACTCATTCCTGCCTTTCTGCCAGATGTGAGTTCTTTGATGCACAGCAAGTTCTGTCTTCTTCTTACGGGCCATCTCCCATCAGTCCACCTGCAGATGGTCTCCACAGCATGCACCATTTTGTGTGTAGTGGGGCGTCCTCTATTCCTAAAGGTATATCATGTTCAGTACATGTGTGAGGTTTCTCTCCTTTCTGAATTCTCCAGTGTGTTCAGAGGTTGACTCCTAGGAGAGGGCTTTCCAGATTCCCGGTGTACCAGAAGATCTCTCCCTTCCATTGTGTCTTTGATGTTCCTTGGGGGTTGAGGGTTTTCCCGTGCTATTTGCATGCACAACTTTGCCTTCTCTGATGTCCAATCAATCAATTTGAACCCCTGAATAAAGTTCTTTTTTCAAATTTGTGGACTTTATAAGCGCTTCTGACTGTGTGGTTTCTTCTCTGTTGGATGAGACCTGGGCTCTACCTGAGGGCTCTCTCACATCCATTGCCCATGAATGGGTTCTCCCCAGTGTGGATTACATGCTCCAGTGAACTGGGGCTCTGGACGGGAGCTTCTCGACATTACAGTCTCAGCATCTCTCTCCAGTAGGAGTTCTCCACGGCAGAGTAGGATCACATTTCGATAAGAGCCTTTCCTCACCTATTCATAAGGGTATCACTGTGTCCATGGAGTTGAGACTTGTAGAGGAGGGCCTTTTTCATATTAATTATATTCTTATGCCTTTTCACTAGTGTGACTTTTTGATGCATTTATTACAGTTTTGCCACATTTAGTACATTTGTGTTCTTTGGAAATTTCCCCCAAATTCATTACATTCATTGTCTTTCACTTTACTCAGTGATTTCTTGTTAAGTAAATGTAACTGTTCCCAGAAGTTTGACTTGGGTTTTCTGTTGCTTTTTTATGTAGTCATCAACTTGCAAGACTCTTTCTTTTTTTTTTTTTTTTTTGAAGATTTTATTTATTTATTTATTTTCCTCCAAAAGCCCCAGTAGATAGTTGTATGTCATAGCTGCACATCCTTCTAGTTGCTGTATGTGGGACGTGGCCTCAGCATGGCCGGAGAAGTGGTGCGTTGGTGCGCGCCCGGGATCCGAACCTGGGCCGCCAGCAACGGAGCGCACGCACTTAACCGGTAAGCCACAGGGCCAGCCCAAGACTCTTTCTAAAATGGAATAAAATGCACAATTCAAAGTGATCTTTCCACCATCATTTTATAGAATGAAACCTCTTCAGAAATGCTCTGTTATGTTGACATCTTTGTTTCTAAATAGGAAGAATTCCCAAGTGTAGATATTTTCCATCTTTGGGCGTTGAGGGGGAAATCTGCCCCAGGTGGACAGACAGAGCGGAGTACTGAGAGCTGTGACAGGCAGGTGGGGAGTTTCAGAGATGACCTTTCAACCTGTGGAGCAAAGGGTAGGAACTGAGATAAGGGGATAAGGCTCTGAAAGGGGAGACACTGAATGTGAGGACTGGATGGAAAAGGCAGACAGGGGTGTGGAGAGGCAGATGAGTGAAGGGATTGGATTTGGACATGTTAAGCCTCCTCATGTCATTCATGGATTACTGTGGTAAGATACTAACTAGGCTTCCTGCTTCCTGTATCTTTCCCTCTCATCCTACACACCAATATCAAAATCCCCACTCCAGGGCACCAGCTCCCCACACTGGTGGGAACGTTGCTGTGGGCCCTGTCCTCTGCCAGCACCTGCGTCTGGCTGTGATTCATTCTCATACTCACCTGCAGACTCAGAAACAGAACTAGCAGGAAGGGCACGTTGGTCTAAAGGATCACGGGCCCATGAGCTGTTCACTGATATAATCTGGCAGATTAAGTACCATTAGGTTATTCTACTAGAGCAACTGAATATTGGACTTACCCATAGTGGCAACTTCTGAGTTATTTTTCCCATTCTGATCTGCCAGATGGAGATTTTCCAGGGTCCACAGACCTTGTCTCGCCCCTGCCACTGTATACTTCCTTCAGGCAGCTTTCACATCTTCAAATTGTACAGTGTTGAGGTTAACACTTGTTGAGATCAGTTCCAGCTCTGCTGCTTACTAGATAGGTGATCTTGGGCAAGACAATTAGCCTCTCTGACAGTCACTGACGGCCAGAGTCTCCTTAACAATCCCCACAGAGATGCCAAATCACTGACCCCATATACCTACACTGACCCTCCAGTCCTACCAATCACTGCCCGTGCAGACCCCACTCATTAAGCAAACCCCTCAGCCGATCAGTTCCAAGACCTCATCTTAGACTCATGGGCCCCCATTCATTGACCCCCACAGCCTGCTCATTCATTGTTGTTCCAACAAGTATCATCAGGTGCTTACTCTGTGCTAAGCACCTGGGATACATCAGCCTACAAAATAAACAAGGATTGTTTCCTGCCTGGGACTTACCTCCTAGTGGTGGAGACAAACAATAAACAATAGGTAGGACAAATACGTTACGTAGTATGTGAGAAGGTGACAAGTGCTATGGGAAAAAGAAAAGGGTAGAGCAGGGTAAGGAGAATGGGGCAGGAGAGAGGATGGGCTGCAATTTAAACTAGAGTGGCTCAGTGTAGGCTTCATTGAGAAGGCAAAATTTGAAGGAGGTGGGGAGCGAGCCATCGGGTTATATGGGGGAAGAGGGTCCCGCAAATGGAACAGCCAGTGCAGAGGCCCTAGGGCAGGGGCATGCCTGGTGTGTTTGAGGACCCAGCAGAGGCTGGTGTGGCTGGAGCAGCGTGAGGGAAGGAAACAAGGTGAGAGGGTAGGCGAGGTGTGTCAGTCAGGGTTCTGCAGAGAAACAGAACCAAGAGAACACATTGGTTTCTCTGGAAAGCCCCGATAGATAGACAGATAGACAGCTAGACACACGTAGATATAGATCCTATTGGATATAGCAGTATGTACAGATATAGGATACAGATAAAGTATAATGGATGTAAATAAAGGATATAGATAAATATATATTATATATATTATATATATATATAGAGAGAGAGAATATAGTATATACAGACATACGATAGAAAGGCTAATAGATATATTACATATATCTCCTATGTAGTATCTATCTATCTTATACCCAATAAGATATATATATATATATTTCATATATATATATATATGCATAATGTCAAGAGATATATTTTAGGGAATTGGCTCCCATGATTGTGGGGGCTGGCAAGTCTGAAATCTGTAGGGCAGGCAGCAGGCTGGAAGCTCAGGTAGGAGTTGATGCTGTAGTCTTGAGGTGGAATGACTTCTTCTCGGGGAAACTTGGATATTTGCTCCTAGGGCCTTCAACTGATTGGATGAGGCCCACCCACATTATTGAGAATAATTACTTCTCTCTCCTTTACTTGAAGTCAACTGACTGTAGGTGTTAAGTACATCCACAAAATACCTTCACAGCAAAACACTGATTAGTGTTTGATTGAATGCCCTAGCTAAGTGGACACATAAAACTAACCATCCCACAAAGTAATGGGGTATATCATGTGGAGGGGCTGCACAGGCCATTATAATTATGGGCTTGCTTTTATTCTAGGGGAGATGAGGACATTGCAGGATTACACTGGGGGGACTTAAGAGAGGAGTGAGATGGTCTGACAAGTTAAAGCTTCACTCTGGTGACTGTGTTGAGAATGTCCTAGAAACATCTTTCGTGCATGTGTCTTTTCAGAGTATTACAGGCAGAATAGAGTGGTGGACACATTCGTTCATTGAAATAACACTGATGTCAATCATGCATGCACTAGCATTCTTAGAAACACCTTCTGGTGTGGACTTATATTTTAGGAAAGGGATAAAAAGGAAGAGAGAAAAGAGGTAAGTAGAGGACTCTGGCAGCCAGGGTGACCAGTTCTCCAAGACCTATGGCCGTACAGCTTAGTGGTTAAGGGTTTGGTTTCCAGAATCAGAAAGATTTCACATTTAAAACGCTTCTCTTACTCTAACACTGTGATCGTGGGCAAGTCACAGATTCCTTACCTATGAAGTGAGTACGATAACCATATCTAGCTCACAGGTCATCTGCCCCCACAGACATGGGGTTCTGGTATAAATTTCATGGCATATTGTAGGCTGATAGAAAGCGCTCAGTGAATATTACCTATGATGTGAACATTATCTATCATGCTAGATGGTAGGAATAAAAACCCCTAGAAAGGGTAAGAAAAGTTGATGATTAAAGAAAGCCTAAAAGATGAGGAAGATGAAGATCATGACTTACTTCTCAAGGAATAGCCATTGACATTTCCTTTGCCTATATTATCATTAACTCAAATGAATTATTGTAACAGCTGCATAACTCGACTCTCAAGATCCAGTCTCTCCCTAACTTCAGATATCCATAATATTTTCCTACCGCAGAATCTGTAGGACTAGGGCCAAAGACACAAATAGCTGCATTTTTGAACACCTCCACAGGTAATCCTGATAACCATCTTTGGTAACAGACCACTTTCCTAATGAATATGTGTAATCATGACATTCTCTTCATCTCGTCATCCCAGTTCCCCCCCCCCACTGCCTACTTCCTAAGTTCAAACACATAACATTGGTAACAAAAGCCCTTCAAGATTTGTATTCAGCCTACGTACTCATCGACACAGAATGGCAGAAGTAACATAACTGGATAGGATCTTTAAAACTTTCCAGTCTACTCCTTTTTTTTTAATCAGTAAAGAAACTAAAAACTGGACGATAAAAGATTTGCTGCAAGTAACACAGCTAGGAAGTGGCAGAAACGAAAGGCAAGTCTGTCCCTGTGTGCATCAGCCCTACAAGAACACCATAACCTTTCCAGAAACACCCAAGCTTCGCTTCTTCCGTGTTCCTTACCTCTCGATTCTGGTGTTAAAGATCACTTACTGTATGTAACCACATTTCCTGATGTCTCTGCCAAAGCTTCTGTAATTTCTGTGAATTCCGACAACAATTTGTTCTTATCCCATGGGGCCATCGGACTTCTGTCATGCATTGTAGCTACTTATTACTGTGGAACCAAGTGACCCCTAATAGTTCATGGCTCATTCATCTTTTTTTTTTTTTGTGAGGAGGATCTGCCCTGAGCTAACATCTGCCAATCCTCCTCCTTTTGCTGAGGAAGACTGGCCCTGGGCTAACATCCGTGCCCATCTTCCTCCACTTTATATGGGATGCCACCACAGCATGGCCTGACAAGTGGTGCATCGGTGTGCACCCGGGAACCGAACCCCGGCCGCCAGCAGCGGAGCGCGCGCACTTAACCGCTATGCCACGGGGCCAGCCCCTAAACAAATCTTTAAGGCAATTAACTTAGGAAAAATACAATGCTGTATAAAAATAAAAATTTTATTCTAGTTTTCAGTTTTGGGTAACATGGAGGAAGTAGATTCCATCCTGTCTCTCCCACTGAATGCTGCTCTAGAACCTGGACAGAACACATGGAATAGCTATTTGAGGACTCTGGAAAATAAATGGTAGCAGGCAGGTTGGGGGAAAAGTCCAAAATTTGAAGTGCTGCTGAACAGGCAGCAAGTCCCCTTCCCCCCTTCTTCCCCTCTGTTACCCGCTAGTCTGCAACCTGGACCTGGGCACCAGGATCCAGACATAGAGAGCTCCACAAGGAACCTCTAGTTCTGGATCAAGATCAGGAAGGGGGATTCCTAATGCTTAGAGAATAGGGAAATCCCCCATATTCCTTCTCTTTCCTTTGTTCTCTCACACCTCAGTCCCAGGCAGATTTGGAGAGGAAAAATAGGAGCTCCGTTTGTATGTGTTAAGGTTGAGATCTTGATTAGACATCCAAGTGGAAATTTTGAGTAGGCTATTACATGCATGAGTCTGGATTACACTGTAGATGCCCACACTAAACATGTAAGGTGGGGAGTCCTCCATCTATGGATGGTATTTAAAGTCACTCATTTGCATGACATCACCATGGGTGTGACTGTAGGAGAAAAGAGAAGAGGTCAGAAGTTGAGTGGTAGGATACTCTAACATTAAGCAGTCAGGGAGATGAGAAAGAGCTAGCAGAAGATATTATTACCAAGGAATAGTAGGAACAAAGTAGGAGGAAATAGCAGCCCAGTTGAGGAGGAGGAAAACCAAGAAAACGTGTGGACCTGAAAGCCAAGTAAAGAGAGTAATAGACGATGTCAGATGCTGCTGGTAGGTGATGTAGGAAGTGGACTGGGAACTGACCGTCACGGCCAGCAAACGCGTACAGCACTGATAACCCTGTCAGGAGGAGCAGCTTCACTGGAGTGGGGGCACCTGAGGGGACCGGTGTGAGAGAGCAGAGCGTTCTATTTATGGGACGAGGGAGGGCAAGTTTACTGAAAGCAAAATCTCCTGGTTAAAGTATGTAAAAGACATAATAAAAATATTTTTAAAATCTTCATTGAAAAGCTGAAAAGATCATAAAGAGTTATCAGGTCAAAATCTCAGTGAAAATATGATCTCAGAGAGGTGAGTGACCGAGGAAGCTGCTTTCTCCCTGAATGGCATTTGGAGATTCAGGCAGACTTGAAAGTCGGTTTTTGACAAACTGCTGGGGCAATGTTGACAGAGTTCAAAGGCCAAGGTCAGCTCCATGGGGAGCATCTAATGGGAGACCCTCCCCTTTTCAAGCTGGAACCTCAGAGGGCTGCACACTTCAGGGTAAGGAAGAAACCAGAAGTAAACTTGTCCCCCTCTCTCTAGCATCCAGAGGACTGCAGGGACATTTGTCTTGTGCCTTTCAGAGCAAGAGAAAAATGAATCAATTCTTAAGATGTTATAACCACGTGACAGCCCTCACGTGGACAGGTAGCCCGATTCACATCCCCTGAGTGTTCCACAGTATCCCAGCCATAAATTGAAGTGTTCCCAGAGTGGCACATGAGGGGCTTTGCAGAAGCACATGCAAATCTTCCCTGGAAGAATGCAACTTCATTTGGGCTTTAGAATTCCTCCAACATAGTTATTCAAAGACAAGGAAGAGCACGGCGTCAAAAGTAATCAGTCAAAGAGGGGAAAAAAGGCACTAGGATAAAGAACCAGCAAAAACAAAGGCAACAGCAACAAAGAGACTTGCAAAGACTTCAGATGCTGAAATTATTGGACAAAAATGAAAAATAACCTGCCACACTCCCCCCAAATCACTTTGAGCTTGGGAGATAAGTGCCCCCCCCCCAGTATCCCTTCTTTAAAAACTGCTCTCTAGAGAAATCTGCACTTTCACAAAAAGTAACAAAATAGCCTGCTTATGACGGTGAACAAACTGAAGACAAGCTTGCAAACATCTTCTGTGAATGGGATCACACTGTAAAATGTGGTCTAGCATCTTGAATGGAGTAAAAGATCTGCTCTAGTTTGATATTTGGTATTTTCATACCCTTCAGCTTTCTGCAGGAGTCAGCGCTGCATTTTGGGTCTAGTTCCACAAGGGCAAGTTCGTTAACCACGCTGTTCAACTATTCTATGTCATACTGACGTTTTGTCCAATGAGTCAAGTAAAAAAATAAGTAAATAAAGACAAGGCAAGAAAAGGGGCTAAAACCACATCGAGACAAAGGCATACGGACACCCTTAAACACGCCAAAGCAGTGACTCTTAAGCTCCACTCAGAGGCGCTCGGAGACTAGGTGGGTTGTCAGGGAATTCAATCAGGAAGGAAAAGGACACGTACAAAGGACTTCAATACAGCCTGAAAAATTAGGTCTAAAAGGTAAACTGGAAGGGAGGACTCTTTAAATCTTCATTGACATACTTCCCAGCATTAAATCAAGTTCTCATTATCCTCTTAAAGTGAAAGAAGATAAGGGCTGGCCCTGTGGCTTGGTGGTTAAGTGCGCGCGCTGTGATGCTAGTGGCCCAGGTTCGGATCCCGGGTGCGCATCAAGGCACCACTTCTCCGTCCATCCTGAGGCCGAGTCCCACATACAGCAACTAGAAGGATGTGCAGCTACGACACACAACTATCCACTGGGGCTTTGGGGGGAAAAAATAAAATAAACAAAATCTTTAAAAAAAAAAAAAAAAAACCATTCTAAAGAAAGAAGATAAGATTTTGAGATAAGAAATTACTTTAGAAAAATATACATAAATTTTATTATCTATATTTTAGGGTCAGTCCATATTTTTAAAAGTCATATTATTATCAGGCTATAATCATTTAAAGTATTGGCTCATAGATCATAGATAGACTAATGGGACAGAGTAGTCCAGAAAAAGATGGAAAAATGTGTGAAATGTGGTAGAAGATAAATATGGCATCTTAAATCAGTGGGGGAGAAGACAGCTTAGTTAATAAATGGTGTTGTGACACCTGGATAGCCATCTGGAAAAAAATTAAATTCATCCTATAATCTCACATCTTACATCAAAATGATTCCAAGGGATCAAAGATTTTAAAGTAAAAAATAAAACCGGAAAAGAGTGGACAATTTAAAAAGTAATCTAGGTGTGGGTAAGTACTTTTTACCTGTGATTTAAAACTCAGAAGCCATGAAAGAAAAGATTAATCAGTTTTGTATAAAAATCAAAAGCTTTTGTAACAAACAAACAAAAACCCCATTATGTACACTCAAAAGACCAAAAAAAGTCTGGGAGCTAAGGAGCAGCAGGGTGACTACAGCTAATGACACTGAATGGGACACTTGAAAGGTGCTAGGGGAGCAGAGCTTTAACTGTGCTCACCATAAAGATAACAGCAAAATGGTGACTACGTGAGGTGAAGGGTGTGTTAACAAGCCTTATTGTGGTAAACATTTCATAATATATATGTGTATCAAATCATGGCACTGTACACCTTAAACGTACACAATGTTATATGTCAATTATTTCTCAACAAAACTGGGGGAAAACCACTCTGAGACACCCTTTTATCAGACTGGCAAAGATCAAAGAGTTAGCTAAGGGTCCGTGCTGGCAAGTTTTGGGGCATAGCCCCCACCCCCATGGCACATAAGGTGGAGTGCACACTAGTTCATCCTCTACGGAGGGCAAGATGGCACTGTTTTTCTAAATTAAAGATGCACGCACCCTTTGAACCCAGCAACCTGCTTCAGGGAGTTATTCCCTACAGACATACTTACCAGGGTATGAAATGGCATATATCCAAGGACATTAATTGCAGCATTTTTGCAATAAGGAAACAATCTCACTGCACCTCAATTTGGGACCACATTTAAATGTTTTATGGTGCATCCATGCAATGGCATATTTTGCAGCCATTACAAGAATGAGGCAGTTCTATATTTAGTGGAATGAAAAGGTCTTTGAGGTATGTTGTTAGATAAAAGTAGCAAAATGCAGAACAACTATCTAGTATGCTACCATCTGTGTTTACAAGACGTGGTGTTGTGTTTGTCTAACTGTCTCTGGAAGGACACACAGAGTCTGGTAACTGTTGTTGCCTCTGGGGAGGGAAATTGGGGCAGGAGGAGGGATGGGAGGGAGGCAGTTACCTTTCACTGTATATGCTTTAGAGTTTGTACCATGTGTTATCAAAAAGAAAAAATAACATATTAAATCATTTAAAAAATAGTTACGTATTTATTGAATAACACTTAGAGGATAAAACGACAACTCTCCCCACCTTCTTTCTCCTTTCCAACAGTTATACACAAGGTCACTGGCTGAGTAGGGACTTTCCCTTATAACGTGGCCCTGGGAATAGACGTGCCCTTTATAACCCATAAGCCAATTGAAGGCATTTTCTTTAAAGAGATGTGTATGTGTCATATCCTCTACAGGCCTCGCAAATATTTGTTGGAAATAGTGAGGTTCACTTGTTTATTAATTTCACACACATTTGTTGACACTACTATGTGCTCAGCTTGAGCTGGGTGCTGGGCACAGTGGGCTACATTGGGCCAAGTCCTTGACATTGAGCTCACAGCCTGGTTGGGGAACTAGACAAATAGACAATTACAAACCAGTCTTGGGCACCAGGAGCTACTGGCAGTTCCATTTCAGCAGGGGGAGGGGGGAGGGCAGAGAAGAGGCTGGAGAGGCTACACGGATCTGGTTGTGAAGGGTCTTGACAGCCTTGCTTTCTAGCCCCGGTCAAGGGGAGCCACTGAAGGGATTAAGCAGGCGAGCACCATGGCTGGAACTGTGGGGTGGACAGGTCAGTGGTGGCTGGAGTGGGAGATGGACTGCAGGGGACCAGAAAGATTGGTGATGAGCCTGGGGCAATTCACCAGGGGGAATCTGGCTTATCCCCGCGAGTAAATGTTTATAACTCCTTTATTTTTCTTATCACAATGGCTAGAAATTATAAAATAACATTAGGTAACATTTGTGTCAGAGAGCAACCTTGTTATCTTGGTTGAGGTATATTAGCGAAATAAATTAGTAATTGAACTTTAGGTGGTTAAACAGTTTTTTCCAACTTTGGAATTTCTTATTCACTGCAAGGGAAATTAATTGGGAAAGAATAAATTAATTGGAAATTTTTCCACCTTTTATGCTCTAGTAAAATTTATATATCAATAGAAACTATCTGTAGCTTGGAAGTTTGAAATACAAAATTTGAAACCTGGAATAGCTTCCTCGGTGCATAGAGTGCCACCAAAGCTCACCGCCCGTGCTGACCTGGCCTTCCTACCGACCCTCATCTTGCTCACCTGGGTCCCGACTCTCTGGGCTCCACTCACACCTTTTTAAACCAGCCCAAGCTAGTTCCTGCCTCTGAGCTTTCCCACACCCTGTTCACTCTGTCTAGATCACCCACACCTCTCTGCCTGTCTCTCTCATCTATCCTTTGTATCTCTTGTCACCAGTTAATTCCTCAGTGAGGCCTGCTCCAACCACACAATCTAAAGCTGGGCCCCTGAACTCTGATTCAGAGTATCCATTCTATTGCCTCATTGCATATACTACAATTATTTGCTAATTCTTTCTATGTCCTTTTATAATACCTGTCTTCCCCATTTAAGGGTCACGGAAGCAGTAACTACATGCATCTATAACCACGTATACTACGATTGGGAGAAATTATTAAGTCAATGGCTATGGCCCTTTACGTTCCTCTGGCTGCTAGCCTCAGCTTTCCTCTTTAGGGACACCTCCAGAAGGGGCATTCCTAGTAACTCTCTCATTGGGTCTGGGTTCACGACCGGCCATGGTTATCACAGGCTGTGCCCATGAGATGTCCAGGACTCAGATATGAGTCCGTGAACTCATGGTCCTGCACCCTCACGTTGGAAGAGCAACCTGAACTCTTCCCACCCTGCCAACCTGGGGCTGAAGAAAGGTCTTCTTGTGGAAAAAGTGCACATGGAAAACCATGCCCAGAGCACGGGTGTAAGACTGGGGACTTGCTACATAACCTCCCACCGGCCGACAGCCACAGCAGCTGCACCCAGCGCCTGGAGCCAGGTGGCTCTCTAGGGTGGCCCAGAATGTGTCATAGAGGTGCCAAGTGCAGCAGTGTGTGCCCTGGAGCTACACCACCTGGGTCAAGTCCTCGATTCACCATTTACCAGCTGTGCGACTTCTGACGTTTCTAAACCTCTTTCTTCCACCTTCAAGTGGGGATGGCAGTCTCATATAACTGTGAGGGTTAAGTGAGTTAATACATGCAGAGTGCTTACAACAGTACCTGGCACAGAGTATGCCCTCAGACGTTAGCTGTTATTCCCAGTGATGGGGGTACAGCTCTTTACATCCCACAGCCTGAACAGTAGGCTTTCTGGGCCAGGTAGGTTTGGATGGTCATTGTGGAGAGCCAGGACCAGACTAGCCATAAAAAGCTAAAAACACTTGGAAGCACCACTCTGGCCACGTCTTAGTGACAGCTAATTAGATAAGCAGGCAACACAAATGCAACTTGTACATCTTAGAACACCAGGTACTTTCCTGATTTTCAGAAAGACACACTGATGAATAAGTCTTATGGCAACAATTTTTTAAGGACAGTGATGTGTGGCATGCAGGGTAACACACAGAACAAGGAGGGGTGCATCTGGGCGACCAAATCTTGGCACTTGCAGAGAAGCATTAGCACAACTGAGAAGTCCTCAAGTGATGGCAAACAATCAAGCCTTGTATTTTTTTCCCTTCATAAACTGGTATAAAAATATTAAAAGTAAAAATATTACCAAAAATATATTTAGCAGAAGTTGAGGTGGGCCAAGAAGCTGGGAAACCTCCCACTGCAGGATGGAGTAGGGCAGGCGTCTTTTGTCTCCATGTGGTCCTGCAGGCTAGTCCAGCAGTACACGGGAGGGCAGTGAAAGGTGCAAAGGCAACAGGAAGGAAAAGAGCGCAATCAGACAGCTGGAGGCTGCCCACTCTTGGATTAAATTCATGGTTAGGGGAATTGTTTTCTCAACCAAAGGCATGCATGCAGTTTAGGGCTATTTTTTTCCAAGACTGCAGCTCAGGCACAGTAATCTGGAAGCCCGAGTCTGCTGCAGGGTCAAGGTGCCACTGTAAAAGCAGTTACTGGATATGGAAGGAGGCACCATCTCAGGGCGATGCTGCTGTCAAAGCTGGGCAAACTCAGGTGGACGGGGAGAACCTAGGTGCAAAACCAATCAGCTGGAGATGAGGAAGACCTGACGGGAGAGAGGGACTCGAGGGACTTGAGAGGGGAAATGTGGAGCAATTTTTTTTTCCTCAAGAGCAGACGGTTTCAGTGGCTGTTCATGGGAGCCCGCAGGCATTGAAGAATATGACAAAGCCAAGATGCTAATCTTATACTCAAACCCTTCCTCTGGGCAGAGTGGGACTGGTACCTCCAGTGGCTTTGCCCACTGGACAATTCCAAAGTATGCCAGGAGAGCTCTGACGTGGGAGGTGGGTCCCAGGTCTGCTTCTCTGGCTCATAGTTTTTCCTTTAGTCCAGAGAGGCAGGTGAGGAGACTGGCTCGCACATAAGTTCAGCAGTTCCTCTGCCACACACAGATTTGTCATCTTGAGATGGCATAATTGTGGGTGTGCTGGCAAGTTTGTGCACTATGTGGGGTAGGAAGGAGTGGGGCATCGGCTGGATGTGCTGAGGATGGCACATTACCAGCTTGTAAACTCTGTAACCCTGAAGGGTCCCAAACAGTGGTCCCCACCTTCTGTCACAGTCAGTGTCTACGTGGTCAATCAGTAAGATTAGAAAAGTGAGGTATGCAATGAACGGCTTTTCCTAGAAATCTCTGGATGTCTTAGGATTAACATGGCTGAGGGTGGGCTAAAGTCCCTCCCAGTAATTGCTGAAATCTTGCCTAACACCATGCAGATCAGTTGGCAGAAGAGAAGGTGGCTGAGGATCTCTATTTCAGGGTTTTCAAAAATGTATTTTTAGGGGTGAGCCAAAGGCGATGCTGGGGCAGGTCAGACTGCCCAGGCAGAGAGCCATACCACTTCACATTAGAAAAGTACAGAATAGCACCCAGGAAAATGCTGATGCCCTCAGATGAGAAGGTCACACAATAAGGTGCTAATCATACGGCAGAATATCATAAAGCCACTGCTAACTGCCTGCTCCAACAGCATTACCATGAATGTATCCAGGTTGGCCCAGGATCATCTAGTAGGTCGTTTGTTTACTTTTTGCCTTCCCAGACAGGGATGAGTGAATCGGCATCTCAGAGGTCTCCTTCCATGAAGACTCAAGCCTGACTGGAGGTGGGCTCAGGGACATGGACTGCAATCTTGGATGGAGGGCCTTCGGACTGCACTGACTCTGGGGGAGGAACAGCTCCTGGAGCTCTCACTGGGATGAATGAGGCCCTTCCAGTGGCAGCAGGTCTTGGCCCAGCTCAACTGCAGGCACAGACCAAGTGGCAATAGCTCTTATTAAAAACAAACAAAATGAACCACAACTCGGCTTAGAAACGTGTTTCTCAGGGACTCAAGGTGAGAGGGTGATGGGTGGGACCAGGCAGGCCACATGGATAGTACTGAAGGCAGGTATCTGTAGCAGTGAGCAGCTTCTCAAGTTTACTGTGGAAGCTGGGCTTGTCAGCTGTGAGGCTGCAGATGAACACGTGTGGGCTCAGGGCACAGACAGTCCCAAGGAACCTCTTGAAAGGCTGCTTCACCTGTGCAACAGGGGAGAAAGTCTAAGTTGCTGATCACCTAACAGGAGATGCCTGCCCACACAAGTGGCCTTTATTAGGTGGAAGACGAATTTAAGGACTTTGGGCTTTAAAGATGCTGGAAGCTTCCAAGTCTATACTCACTCTGGAGTTCACTGATTCCATCATGATACAGAATATCCTCTTCTGTAACTTGGAGCTGAGATGCAGCATTTGTAGGAGCAAGCAGACTGCCCAACCTGATGGATAGCACTTCCACAGATCAGACCTGCCACTTCACCTCCCAGAATGATAGTTTACTTTCTCTTCCAGCTTCATTAGGTGGTGTGTTCCAGCCTGCAGTAGTGCGGCCTCCCCACGGTTTGTGGAGGGGAAGGGGAGAGTGCCACCAGAGGCTATGTGTGAAGGCACAGAGACGTTATTTTATCTGTGATTTCCACTGAAAGCACTGAAGGACTAAAGACGGTGAAAGAACTGTACCTGCAGGACTAGAGTCTCACTCAAACTTCTGGGCATGGACACTGCCCCTGCCAGAGAATGTCACAGTGCTGTTGACCACTTCTTGTCCCGTGGAATTACTCAACATGTTGCCCACCACTGTCAGGACGGGATAGTTTTTAAGTAGTGGAATACCTAGCTGGAGGAGAGGAAATGGCCACTTTCAAATGCAAAAGCAGAAATTCAAAGCTCTCTGCTTTTCTTGTGAACATAGAATTAATACCTTCAGAAAACTGGACAAAAGCAGGGCAAGGACCAGGATGCAGCAGTTCAATATTCTGGGAGCAACAAATACACTTTAATGCTGTGGACACAGAGGACTGCCCAGCTGAGGGAAAGTAGGTCAGAGCCTTCTGAGAACGGGCCTTGGGACTCCAACCTTTCATGTCAGTTGCACATCAGGAAATGGCAAGTCACAGAAGTGGAGGTGGCCTAGGACACCACTAGGTGTTTGGGATCATCACACCTGAAGCTGAGCATGCCCGTCTGCTGTGTGTAGAGTGAATGCAGTGCAGAAACGGAGGGTAATGTCCACACAGACTAAACCCCTACTTTAGGTATCACCCCAGGGTCAGAGTCGAGCTGAGGCCCGGAGGAACTAGGTAACTGAAGAATTTTAATCAACCTCTGCCTCCCAGACAGAGGTCCCAAGTTATGAAAGCAGAGTTTGGCTGCAATATCCAGAATCATGGACTGTATATGAGATGAGATCACCACACTCCCCAAGGGCAAATGGGGTAGTAATAATGACACAATGTTACTACTTAGGAGTTGCTAAACCAAAAGAGGGACATGCCATTCAAATGAATTGTCCCAGAGGAGAATACAGGTGAGAAGCAGTGGACACATAGACCAGGGAGATCTGACAACAGACGGCTTGAAGCTGAAGGTCGGGAGAATAATTTATATAAGTCCTGAGCGGACCATGGGTGACTGCACTTCTTTACACTGGGTGTCAGGAGTGTGGGTGAGGAGAACAAAGGGTTCTACTGAAGGTGGAAACCCTCTTATATGAGAGAATCAAGTAGAGTAAAACCCTTGTAGACCATTTTCTTACTTTTTTGTTCCTTTGCATCTCAACTTTAATTTTTACAACTTTATAATTTGTCTTAATAGTTAAAATGTAAATTTGATAAACCATTTTCTAGGTTGTTAATGAAGCTCCATTTTGATTCTGATACTTGGTAATTCAAACTAATTAAACAGTACTGCTGTTCAGTTGAGGCTGTACTGAATTATGGCGTGTTTGCCATTCCTAAATTGTGAAAACCCACAATATTGTGAAGGTTGACTCTCAGTAAATAAAATGACTATCCCCAGGTAAGCGTTCATAGTTATTCTCTAGAATGGATTCTCTTACATTAAATACCTAATATATTCAGTCTCAAAGCTTCTCCATCTAAACTGCAGTCACATCACTTTTCTCCAATATGATGCCTCTGATGCTGAATTAGGTTGGCAGTCTGGTTGAAAGCTTTCCCACATTTATTACATTTATAGGGTTTCTCTCCTGTGTGAATCCTCTGATGTTGAGTAAGGTGTGTGCTTCGGATAAAGGCTTTCCCACAGATCTTACATTTGTAGGGTTTTTCTCTCGTATGAATTCTCTTATGTTGAGTAAGGGCTGAGTGGTCACTGAAGGCTTTCTCACATATGTTACACGTGTAGGGTTTTTCCCCAGTGTGAATTCTCTGATGCTGGGCTAGGGCTGATTGGTCCCTGAAGGCTTTCTCACACAAACCACATCTGTAAGGTTTCTCTCCAGTATGAATTTTCCGATGTCGAGCAAAGGATGAATTATCCCTGAAAGCTTTCCCACATTCGCTACACTTATAAGGTTTCTCTCCAGTATGAATTCTCTGATGTTCAGTAAGGGAAGAGTTCACTCTGAAGGCCTTTCCACACTCATTACATTCAAAGGGCTTCTCTCCAGTGTGAATTCTCTGATGCTGAAGAAAACTTGTACTCTGATTGAAGGCTTTCCCACATTCATTACATTTATAGGGTTTCTCTCCACTGTGAATATTCTGGTGTTTGGTAAGATGTGCCCTGCATACAAAGGCTTTGTCACATATGTTGCATTTAAAAGGTTTCTCTCCAGTATGTATTCTATGATGGTGGGCAAGGTGTATGTTTCGGATAAAAGCTTTTCCACATAAGTTGCATTCGAAAGGTTTCTCTCCAGTATGAATTTTCTGATGATAAGTAAGCGAGGAGCTCACTGAGAAGGCCTTGCCACATTCTTTACATTCATATGGTTTCTCACCAGTGTGAATTCTTTGGTGATGGATAAGGTGTGTACTCTGGTGAAAGGCTTTCCCACATTCTCTACATTCATATCGTTTCTCTTTAATAAGAGTTTTCTGATTTGCATTAAGTCTTTCAGTATGAATTTTCTGATGTTTATTAAGGGTTGAACTTTTAGTGAAGACTTTTCCACACTCACTACACTCAAAGGCTTTTTTGCTAGATTGAAATCCCTGACTTTGAACGAAAGATGAACTCATGGTGTGCTGCTTCCCAGATTCATCACATTCCTGGTCCCTAACCGCAGATGAGGTTTTCTGGTGAAAGGGTACCACTTGCTGCAACTTTATCTCCTGGCCTCCATGCTGCCATTCCGACAGGCTGTCATATTTCCAGTTACTATCTCTAGTGAATCTTTCCTTTATAATCCACTGATCCAATTCTTCTCCAGGAATATCTGCCTTGAGAGTAGATTTCTTACTCACAGGCATAGTCATCCAGTCTGAAAGACACCAAAAATAAAAATGTCTGTTTTATCCTAGTAAAATTTCTAGTTGGGATAAGAAGATGAGCCTGTTTATAATGTTAACCAAGAGGTTTCAGTTTTGAAGATTTCTTGAAGTGAAGATAACAAAGGAAAGGAGAGGAGATGTGAACAGAGGACATGGCATGAAGGGGGTGAACTAATGTATAATGTATAGAGCAGGAGACCTCGAGAGCTTGAGTGCAGAAGTCACAGGCCTGGTTGGGATCCTGAGTACAATACTTATTCTCTTTGTGATTACAGAGAAGTTACCTGACTTCCTAAGCCTCAAAAAAAATCTATTCAGTCCACACTGTGCTAACAGATAAGAAAAAATGTACCTTGTTTATTTTAGTGATATGGTCTTTAAAGTAGCCCAGATATGGCCTTAAGAAACCATTGAAACTAGAGGTCAACACTTGGTAGGAAAAAATTCAGTTCCAGACTAACTGGAAACCAACATTTTTATATTTTATACTCATTTTAGCAGTCAGGTGGATAATAAAAAGGCTACTGTAAAGGCTATGTGAAACACTCATATCTACTAACAATATTAGGACCTCCTGCTACTGGTGAGAAAGCAATGTTTTCAAATCTATATGAATAATGTGACATCCATATGAGGAAAATGTACTGTGAGGACATATACGTGAGCACAGAAAATCAGGAAGAAAGCAGCAAACCTGCCAGGATTTCCAGCATGTCTAGGAGGGAGAGGCCCTGAATCTGGGGAAAGGACTCCACTAGTCACCAGAAATCGGACTCTTCTACTGGGCTAGGAGCCATAGTCCCATGAATTATCTGACAAAATGACTCCTCTCCCCACACACAAATTCCACATTTACTCGACAACTGTCTCACTTGGTTTCCTGGGTACCTCGATGTTAAGAAGTAGAGTTCTGAATTGCACATCAGTTTTCCATATGTATTTGTGAATATCTGCCTTTTTTTTTATTGATGTTTTAATGGTTTCTAACATTGTGAAATTTTTGGGTTGTACATTTTTGTTTGTCCATCACCATATATATGACTCCCTTCAGCCCCTGTGCCCACCCCCCACCCCCACTGCCCCTGGTAACCACAGTCCAGTTTTCTCTGTCCATGTGTTGCTTTATATTTCACATATGAGTGAGATCATACAGTGTTTGTCTTTCTCTTTCTGGCTTATTTCACTTAACATAATACGCTCCAGGCCCATCCTTGTTGTTGCAAATGGGACGATTTTGTCTTTTTTTATGGCTGAGTAGTATTCCATTGTATATATATACCACATTTTCCTAATCCAATCATCAGTCGAGGGACACTTAGGTTGCTTCCACTTCTTGGCTATGGTGAATAATGCTGCAATGAACATAGGGGTGCATAAGCCTCTTTGGATTGTTGATTTCAGGTTCCTTGGATAGATTCCCAGTAGTGGGATGGCTGGATCATAGGGCATCTCTATTTTTAGTGAATATCTGGCTTTTATGTCAAGTCTTTTAAGACTTTGTACTAAGAAATGCAAGGATAAGGACTAGATACTAAACACAGATGATGCAGAGGTTCCTGGGAAATCCTATCAAGAACAAGCCTCCTTCATCACTTTTTTTCCTACTTACTCCAGAAAATCTACAAAGAGCTACAATCAAAAAAATAATCTCCTTTATTTATCTGAATAAGAAAGACAAATAGGTGTATTTTAAGGCTAAAATTCTGGTGAGCTCAGAATAATATATCCTTGCTCAGAATAAAGAATGGTCAAATTACACCAGTACTGCCAAATCTGAAAATCTTAAGGACTGACTTTCACTTCTGGACCTGACAAAGTAGCCTGTGGCAAACCAACATTCTTGCAGAAAACATAGGAAAATCTGAATTATAAAAAAAAAAAAAAAAAATTCTGTCTAAAGGCATGAGATGTCACTTGAGGCCAACTTGACAGGCTAACATTTGGGAGAGAAGGGAAACACAGAGAGGTGATCCCAACACTTAGTGGCTTTTTCCTCATAGAATTTGCTGAATTCTTATGCTTCTCAGGGCAAGAGACTAAAGCTAAGCAGAAATTCAGAATTTTCTATAGCCTCATGCTACTGTGAAGCCAAAATTTGGAGTTCAGGACTCTCTAAAGAAGGAGGGTAGTGGTCACAGGAAATGTGATGCTCTCCGTTGGGACTCCTGGAAGGCGACGACCTAGGAGTAAGGGCAAACAAGAGAAGGGCAAAGCTTTACAAACTCTGCAACCCAGTCTCCAGCCAACAAGTCACTGGTGGGATTAAGGTGGTTTGCGTGCACTCTAGCTGCCCACCAGAGGAGGAGGTAACTCTTCTCTGGAGGAATACAGCATCATCCAGAGCCTCTTCACTCCTTCACATATATGTCACACATAAGGGATTCAATCCAAAAGCACCAGGAGTACTAAGAAACTGAATCAAGAGAAAAAACAGATAATAGAGCAGGACCCACAGAACTGAGATACCAAAGTTATCAGACACGGATTTTATAATAAGTATAATTAATATGTTCAATAAAACAGATAAGAATGAGAATTTCAACGGTGGATTGGAAACAAAGAATCAAATGAAAATTCTAGAACTGAAAAATATGATAATTGAAATTAAGAACTCAATAGATTGATTTAACAGTATACTGGACATAGCAGAAGAGAAGAATAGTGAACCAGAAAAACACATAAGCAGAAAATATCCATGGTAAAACTTGGAGGAAAAAAATTTAAAAAGAGACGTATAAGTCATAGTGAAAAGGTTGAACATATGTGTGACTGGAGTTCTGGAATGGGAGGAAGAAAAGAATTGGGCAAAAACATTATTTCAAAAAAAAAAGGCTAAAAATGAATTTGAGAAGCAGTCTAGACTTCAAGCAGAATAAACACAAAGAAAATCCACCTAGGCACATCACAGTAAAACCAATGAAAACCTAAGACTATCTTGAAAGTTCCTTGAGAGAGAAGAATACATTACCTTTAAAGGAGGAAAAATAAGACTGACAGTTGTCTTTTCAACAAAAACAATGGAAGCCAGAAGACAATGAAGTAACATCTGAAGTGTTGAAAGAATGTAATTGCCAAACTACAATTCAACAGAAAGAAAATATCCCTAAAAAGTGAATATGAAATAGATATTTCCATATGAATAAAAACAGATTGTGTCACCAGAAGACCCATATTAAAAGAAACAATAACAAGAGTGCTCCAGGCAGAAGAAAAATAATCCCAGGTGGAAATGTAAGAAGGAACGAAAAGCAACAGAAAGAGTCAATATGTGGGTACATGAAAATATTTTGGCACAAGACAATAATTATAATGTCTTGAGATGTTGAAAACACATATGTTAACTAAAATACATAGCAAAAATAACACAAAAGGTGGAAGGAAGAAAATGGAGTTAATGTCTTAAGGTACTAGCATTGTCTGGGAATTATTAAAAGTAAAAATTTATTTTGGATAGTAATAAGCTGGTTTTACTTATTAGACTTACCTATAAAAGACTAGTTAAAGAAAGTATATAAACGGGGCCAGCCCTGGGGTGGTTAAGTGCGCACACTCTGCCACTGGCGGCCAGGATTCGGATCCCGGATGCACACCGATGCACTGCTTGTCAGGCCATGCTGTGGTGGCGTCCCATATAAAGTGGAGGAAGATGGGCACAGATGTTAGCCCAGGGCCAGTCTTCCTCAGCAAAAAGAGGAGGATTGGCATGGATGTTAGCTCAGGGCTGATCTTCCTCACAAAAAAAAAAAAAAAAAGGAATGCTAAAAACAGTTAATTCAAGAGAAGGTAAGATAGAAGACAAAAAGGTATTTAAAGCAGATTTTCTATTTTTTAAATAGAAAATAAATAGTAGATGTCCAATCCCATACATATTAGTAACTGGTCTAAATTATCTTACTAAAAAACTAAGATTGTGAGACTGGAAAAAAAAATACAACTAAATGCCACTTAGAAGAGAAACACCAAAAATATAGACACAGAAATATAGAAATATAGAAAACAAAAGAATGGAAAAGGATTTATCATATAAGCACTAACCACAAGAAAGCTGGTATACCTAAACTAATATCAGACAAATCTCACAATATTAGAGAAAATAGACTTTATTCATATTGACAAAACGGTAAATTCTTCAAGAACATGTAACAAATCTACATTTGTGAGATATGTTCACATACCACTCTCAATAACTCAGTAATCACACCATTAAGAATAAGGATTGAGGGCCGGCCCCGTGGCTTAGTGGTTAAGCGCTGCGCGCTCTGCTACTGGCGGCCGGAGTTCAGGTCCCGGGCGCACACTGGTGCACCGCTTCTCTGCCCATGCTGAGGCCGGGTCCCACATACATCAACTAGAAGGATGTGCAACTATAACAGTTTACAACTATTTACTAGGTCTTTGGGGAGAAAAAGGGGGAAAAAAAAAGGAGGAGGATTGGCAATAGATGTTAGCTCAGGGCCGGTCTTTCTCAGCAAAAAAAGAGGAGGATTGGCATGGATGTTAGCTCAGGGCTGATCTTCCTCACCAAAAAAAAAAAAAAAAAAAAGAACAGGGATTGATCTCAACAACCTGAAAAAAAAACTTGACTTCATTGATATACTTAGAACACTATATTCAACAATGACAGAATACACATTATATTTAAGTGTATACAGAACATTTACCAAGACTGATCACATACTGGGCCATGAAGCAGTATGAACACATCTCACAGGCTGAGATCATTCTGAACATGTTCTCTGAACTCTGTGGAATTAAGCCAGAAATGAACATCAAAATACCAAAAAGATAATTAGAAAATCCACAGGTATTTCTAAATTAAGCAATACATTTCTAAATAACTAATAGATCAAAGAAGAAATCACAACAAGAATTAGAAAATATTTTAAACTAAATGATAATAAAAACATGAAATGGAACTTATAGGATGTAGCTACAGCCATGTTTAGAAGGAAATGTACAACCATCTACCTGTTTATATTATCAATCTCAAGAAATTAGAAAAATAGTAAATTAAACCCAAAAGAGAAGGAAAGAAATAATAAAGATAACAGAAATTAGTAACTTAATAAAAAACTGACAGACCTCTAGAAAGACTAATCAAAAGAAGAGAGAAGGCACATATCACCAATGTCAAGAATGATAAAGGTGACGTCAGCACAGATTCCACAGAGATTTATAAAATAACAACATAATGAGGAAACTTTATACCAATAAATTTGACAGTTTAGACAAAAGGCTCCAGTTCCTAGAAAGGTACAATGTACCAAAACAGACACAAGAAGAAACAGAAAACCTGAATGGTCCTATATCTAATAAATAAATTTAATCTTCAATTTAAAACTTTCTCACAAAGAAATTTCCAGGCAGAGATGGCCTCACTAGTGAATTCTTCTGAATATTTAAGGAAGAAATAACACCAGTCTTACACAAGCTCTTTCAGAGCACTGAAAAAAGGGAACATTTCCATCTGGTTTTATGAAGTTAGCACAACCTACCAGAATCTGATGAGGACAATTAAAAAAATATAAAATCACAGACCATTCTCTTGCATGAACACAGATGCAAAATTCCTAAACAAAATATTAGCAAAAGGAATACAGTGACATAAAAAAGGATAATACATCACAAATAAGTTGAAATTCAAGGTTGTTCTCACATTTCAATCACTCAATGTTATTCATCACATTAACGAAATAAAGGAAAAAAACCACATCATTATTTCAATAGATGCTGAAAAGGCATCTGACCCAATTCAACACCCAGTCATGATAAAAATTCATAGCAAAGTAGGAGTAGAACAGAACTTCTTTAATCTGATAAAAGAATATGCACAAAAAATCTACACCAAACATCACAGTTAATTGTGAAATACTGAAAACATTCCCCTCAGACTGAAATGAAATAAACATGTCTGCTGCCACTATTTCTATTGAACACTGTAACAGAAGTCTTAACCAGTACAAGGTTAAGAAACAAAAAATAAAAGTTTGGAAAGGAAGAAATAAAAATGTCATTATTCTCAGATAATACGAGTATGTTCATATAAAAATGCAAAATACTCTGGACAATCTATTAGAATTAATAAGGGAATTCAGTGAAGTTGCTGGACACAAGATCAATATAAAAACCAATAGTCTAGCCATATACCAGCAACAAATAATTGGAAAACGAAACTTTCAAAAGATATTTATAATTGCATCAAAAACAACATATAGTTAGAAATAAATATAATGCTATGAAAGATGTGTAAGAACTGCACACATAAAATTACAAAAAAATTCCAGAGAAATTAAAGAAAACCTAAACAAATGTAGGGGTAGACCATGTTCATAGAATGGAATACTCTCAATTCTCCCCAATTAATCTACAGATTCAGGCCAACTCTTATCAAAATCCCAGCAGGAATTTTTTGGAAATTGAATAGCCAATTCTAAAATTCTAAAGGCAAAGAAAAGAACAAAGCTGAAGGACTTATATCATCAATAGTAACTCATTATAATGTTGGAGTAACTAAAACAGTATTGTATTGGCACAAGATTAGACAACAAGAATGAAAGAGAACAGAGTCCAGAAACAGACCTGTACACAGACAGACCTACGGAACAGACCGTAGAACCAGAATCAGACCCACGCACGCACAGTCACCTTATGTATGACAAAGGTGCGATGTCACTGCAGTACAATGGGGAAAAGACAGTCTTCTCAGCAAATGATCCTGGGTCAACTGGATACCATAGGGAAAACAATGAATAATGAATCTTCTGTGTGAACTGTAGACCTAAGTATGAAAGACAAAAGAATGAAGCTGCTGGAGGAAAACACAGAAGATCTTCATGGCCTTGATGTCTTAGGTAGGACACAAAAAGCATTAACCACAAGGGGAAAAAAACCTCTGATTAATTGTACTATCTTAAAAATTTAGAACTTCTGTTTATCAAATGACACCATTATCCAGAGTGGGAAACAATGTTTGCAATACATATATCTATATGACAGAGGACTCAAATCCCAAATATACAATCTACAAATCAATAAGAAAAGATTAGACAACTAAGTAGAAAATGGGGGAAAGACATATACCTAACAAAAGAGGGATATTTAAATGACTAATAAAAATTAAAAAGATGATTAACTTCATCAGCTATAAGTTGAGATGTAAGATAGTCCATATATCCTCTAAAATGGTGAAAATTAAAAAAAATAACAATACTAAGTATATAAGAGAATATGGAACTCTCATATCCTGCTGGCTGGTGTATAATCTATTATGACCACTTTGGAAAACTATTTGGCAGTGTCTACTAAAGCTTGCCAATTCATGAACAAAGTACTCCTAGCTACATACTCAAGAGAAATGTATATATACATTCTTTAAAAGACCTACAAGAATGTTCATAGCAGTACTATTCACGATAGGCTCAAGCTAGAAATAAACCAAACGTCTAGCAACAGTAGAACATACAAGTAGTGGTAGGTTTACACAGGGAAACATTGTACATCAATGAGACGAACCAACTATTGCTACACGTGACAACATGGATGAATCTCAAACACACTGTCGAAGGAAAGAAGCCAGACACGGAAAAGTATACTGTATGATTCCAGTTATATAAAGTTTAAAAATAGGCAAAACAAAGCTACAGTCAGGGTAGTAGTTATCTGTAGGACAAAAGAAACGGAGGGGATGGAGGTTTCTGGGATGCTGGTAACATTCTAGTTCTTGATATAGGTGCTGATTATACAGATGTATTTACACTGTAAAAATTTGCTGAGTTGTACACTTATGATTTGTGTACTTTTCTGTGTTAGTATTACTTTAAAATTTAAAATTTAAAGTAAAAAAATGTTTACTTTAAAAAATCTAGGAGATGGCTTTCAAAAATAATAATTTGGCTCAATAAAAATAACCAATTGCTAGCTTTCTCTTCTAGCAGCTATTGGATAGCCATGTCTAGTAAAGCCTTCTCTTGATTGTGATCATAAAAACACATCATCTGTGAGTTCTAGAGAATATTTGTCTTCTTAATGTTTTATGTTATAGGATATCATTCATCTAACTGTTTCTCAAGAGAGGAGGCAAATGCACCCTGGTTTTTCCACACTGAAGAGCACCTGAGGTGTGGAAAGACTGGACGCACGGAAACTGTCATGTGACAGAGCAGGCTCGGGATGGGCACACAGGGCCCAGGTTACTTCAGGGTGGGCTGAATTAAGGAGCCACACCCCTAGCTGCATTGGCCCACATTAAAAAAAAAAGGGTATGGTTCTAAAGTATACAACCATACGGGTTCAAGCGAGGCATGCAATAGTATGATCCAAGCCCCTATACAACGCAGTCAAGAGGTCACCCCCTCGTTTCCGGGAGGGACCAGAAATGAACTCAATTTCCTTCCAAATCACCAAAAGTTTCAAGAATTGGCACCATCAGGTACATCTGGAAGTAGGGGTGTGGGGCTGATAAAATAAGGAGGAGTGGTTTAAGGTCAGGTTATGAAGCCTGTATGCCCCCAGATCCCTCCCCAACTCAGAGGAGCTGGAGGAGTTCCCTCTCCCAACTTGGCAAAGGTTGGAGGCTTTTTCTCCTGGAGAGAGTAAGTCAAA
The DNA here is from genome assembly GCF_057802395.1 of Ceratotherium simum simum. NCBI lineage: Eukaryota > Metazoa > Chordata > Mammalia > Perissodactyla > Rhinocerotidae > Ceratotherium > Ceratotherium simum. Next base: position 2,314,464 of record NC_141903.1, read on the forward strand.
GCTGCTCTGGACTGAAGGCACCAGGGCCATGGGTGGCAGGAGAGCCAGCTGAAGACTCAAGCCCCACTTACCCACCCACACAGAGCTTCCAAAAAGGACTTCAGTCCTCCCACTGTTGAGTGGGGCAGACGATAAGGAATTACTAGATAAGAAAGAGATAACAAAATAATCAAAGAGAAAATTTGAGAACATAGAGCCTATGAAGAGAGAAGAAAATGCTTTTGAAAATCGTTATCTTTAGAGGTAAAATATTTTAACTGTAAAACACGAATAAGAGTTTATAAATATTTAGAAATATTTGGAGCAATAGTCAGAGAAACAAGAGTTCTTGGAAATTAAAAATGATGGCAGAACTTGAAAACTCAATAGAGAATTCCTGCCTGAAACAATTAGGAAACCAGAAAAAAAAAAAAAGAAAGAAACAACTGCTTTTAGGCCCTGTATAAATGACAGCGAAAGAGGGAGACCCTTGGGAGAAGGGAAACAAACCAGTAATGATGCCCTAGGTGAGCCCCTGGAGGCAGGTCCAGGTCAGTGCACAGAGCACACAAAACAGCCCAGGAGTCTCAGTGAACTGAAGTGACAGAGAGCAGGGTGTGGGGGGCCGAGGCAGCTAAAATCTGTGGCCACTGAAGAGCAGAAAGCCGCCAGAATTGAACTTGTAGTTTAACACCTTCCCACAAGGAAAACCCCTGGCCCAGAAGACTTCACTGGTTCTACCAAACATTTAATGAAGAAATAACACCAATTCTACACAAATTTTCCTAGAAAATAGAAGGGGAAACTTCCAAATTCATTTTATGAGACTAACATTACTCTGATACCAAAAGCAAAGATAGGACAAGGAAATAAAATTACAGACTAATATCCCTCATGAGAATTGATGCAAAAGTTCTTAACAAAATGCTAGCAAATTAAACCCAGTAATATTTAAAAAGGATAACAAATCAAGACTAAGTTGAGTATATTCCAGGAATGCAAATTTGATATTTTAAAACCAATCAATGTAATTCACTATATTAATTAATTCACTATATTACACACTATATAACATTACATCATCTTAAGGATTCAGGAAAGCATTTGACAAATATTAAACATCCATTCATGTTAAAACTCTCATCAAACCAGGAAAAGGTATAAACTTTCTCACCTGATAAAGGGCATCTAAACAAAACCTACACCTGACATACTCAGTGATGAAAGACTGAATGCTTCCCTGTAAGATGGGGAGAAGGCAGGACGGCCCCTCTCACAGCTGCTACTCAGCATTGTGCTGGCGGCCTAACCAGGGCAGCAAGAAACACCTGGACCTCGAGTACCTCACTGTGGGAATGCAAAATGGAATGGTCACTGCAAAAGTTTATTATAAAGTTAAAACACACATTTAGTATACAACCCAGCAATCCTATTTCTACGCATTTACCTTAGTGAAAACACATGTTCACAAAAAGCATATGAACTAAAAATACCTCCACACTTGTACCAGAATGTTCATAGCAGCTTTAGCCAAAACCTGAAAACAACTCAGATGTTCATTAAAGATGAATAGATGAACAGATAGTGGTATAGCCATACAACAGATGCTACTCAGCAACAGTAAGGAACTACTGACAGATGAAACAGCAAGGATGAGTCTCAAAGATAATGTGCCAAGTGAAAGAAGTCAGACACGAAAGAGCACATACTGTATAAACCCATTCCTATGAAGTCCTGGGAAGGTAAACCCATAGCAACAAAAGCGGATCAGCAGGCAGGGAAGGCGGGAGGGGACCAACTGCCAAGAGGTAAGAGGGAACTTTCAGGGATAACAAAAATATTATTTTTCTTGATTTGGTGATGGTTACACAACTGTATAAATTTGTCAAAACTGATCAAATATTACACTTAAAATTGGTGAATTTTATTGCATTTTTAATCAGCTAAAAGATTAAAAGTAATTTAAAAATATTTTTAAAATCTCAGTAGAAGAACTGGAAGAAAAAATTGAAGAACACTGTCAAAAAGTACAACAAAAAAGAATAAAGATGGAAATTTTAATACAAAGATAAAATTAGAAGATCAGTCCAGGAGATATCAAGCATTCTATGAAGAGAATATAGAGAAAACTAAAGGTGGAAATCAAACAATGCTAGAAGAAAATGTCCTAGAACCAAAGGGCAGGAATTTCAGATGGAAAGGCTCACCAAACGCTCAATTGCAGGCTGGCCGAGACTCAACGATACAAATACAGAACCAGGGTACATCCCCGAGAACCTTAGGAACATGGGAGTAAATGAGGAGATCCTGCCAGCTTTCAGAGAGGAAAAACAGGTTACAAGTGATGAAGAATCAGAATGATTTTGGATTTCTCAACAGCAGACTGAGGTCCAGAAAACAATGGAGTAATGTCTTCAAAATTCCAGAGGAAGAAGATTTCTAGTGCTGAATTCTATCTAGTCAGACTATCCAGGAGTATCAGGGCAGAAAAAAGACATTTACAGACATATTAGGTTGCAAAAAATGTATTCCCTTGCATCCTTTCTTAGGAAGCTACTGGAAGATGTGTGCCACCAAAAGAAGTGGGTCAACCAAGAAAAAAACGACATGGGACACGCAGACCAGGAGAGGGGGGATTCGCAGGAGGATGACAGCTGGGCACCAACCATTCCAGAGTGGAGCAGGTCAGATGGCTCCAGAAGAGACTTTTCCAGGAAAATGAAATTATCAGACTGACTGATGAATCATCTGAAAGTCCTGAGATATAGATAGGTAGAGAAGGGCTGAGAGTAAATTAGTGCTCATTACAAATGAACCTAAGAACCAATGAACTCGGGGAATAGATTGCTTAGGAAAGCAAAAGTTGTCATAATTTACTCTGGATCAGTTGTGAATAGCGTTTGACAATGTAAAACAGTGATTATTGCTCTGACCAAAATTACACTACAACTCTTCTGGGAGGACAGGGGGTGGAGGAGGCAATAAGCATGAGTAGTTAGGGAGGTGAGTTTAATCCTCACTTTCTATAGAAGGAATTCATAAGTAACGTCTAAAACCGCAAAGTCAAGAGGTAGCAATACCAACGTGTTACTTGGAGACGTGGAAGCAAATATACCAAATAATCAGCTAAAAGAAGAGAAAGTGGTTACTTCCAAAGAGGGAAGAATGGGGAAAAGGGGGGACAAGGGGCCACTGTTTTTCATAGTAAACATTGTAGTTTCATTAAACTAAATGCATGTATTACTTTGATAAAATTTACTACTAAAAATAAAGAAAAAGAATAAAATCCAAAAAAGTTAAAGGAAAGAAATGACAAAGAGCAAAAATTAATGAAATAGATTAAGACAAAATAGAAAGAATCAGCAAAGCCAAACATTATTCATTAAAAAGTCTATTAAAAAAGCAAAACTCTGACAAGACTTATCTAGAAAAAAAAGATAAAAGTAAATACTAAATAAAGTCCTGCTTTCATTCAACAAACACCTCTGGGGCTCTGGTGTGCTGAGGATACAAGAGGAAATAAGACCAAGCCCTTCTCTCACAGATCTAAGGTAGAGATGATGATTTACACAGGACACAGGAAGCACGAAGATAAAGATCACAAAGACAGGACTGATATATTTTACTTCATTAATTAAGAACTTCTGTTAGTAAAGAAAGAGAAAAGATAAGCTATAGACTGACATACGTATTAGCTGATAAAGTATTCGATTCCTGAATACATATAGAACTCCTACAAATGAATAAGAAAAAGATAAACCATAATAGAAAAATGGGCAAAGAATATGAATATGTAAGTCACAGAACACAAATAATCAACATATGAAAAGATATTCAACTTCACGAGTAAACAAGGAAATGCAAATTAAAACCATGGGATACCATTTCTCAGGACTGGGGCTAATTTTTAAAAGTCTGACAGTTCCAAATTTTAGCAAGAATGTAAAGTAACAGGAATGTGCATCAATTATGAATATAATTTGGAACAACTAATTTACTCAGCAATCTGGGGAAATCTAGAAGAGTTGAAGAAGCACATACCCTTAAACCCAGTATTTCTACACCTGTGAATGCACCTACAGAAACTCCCAACCAAGGCCCGTGTGTATAAGGAAATATTACTGAACCATGACCACCGGGTTTTTCATGTCATGACCTGCACCTGACTATAAAATCCCTTCTAAGCATAAAAGTCCTTCTTTACCTTCCCAATCCCCCCACCAAGTGCAATAAACAACTAGCATTGACGAACAAATGGAAGAATGAATGATGTTGATAGTGCTCAGGGCAGGCCACCCCAAGAAGGACCACTCTGGTATGTGGATTATTTCCAGCTGAAGACAATAAAGACTCAGAAAACTCAGGAAGAACATTTGAGTTTCCCCTCCCAAACTGCCTAAAGAATTGAAAACAAAAGATCTGTTTCAGGAAGGAGTTATCATCATGATGGCTGTAATAATAATGTAAAATAGATGTTACAATAGGAAAGGCACCAAGCCCCTCTTATCAAAAATTCTGTCTCGCCCTGGCCACATTCTCTATAGGTGGCCCTGAAAAGAGTTGTCAGACAAACATTTGCATTTCTATCTCCATGTGAATTGTCTTCTTCCCCTCTGAAATCCCAAACCATTACCCACTCCCAACACCTTCCTCGCCTTTAGCTGCAATACTTAAGCAAGCAACTTACACAGAGGGACGAGCTGCTCATTTCTGAGTTTCTCCCATGTATACATGTTATTAAACTTGGTATTATTTTCTCCTGCTAACCTGTCTTGTTAATTATTTGGCCAGCCATAAGAACCTTAAGGGAAAGGGCAGAGAGGGATTCTCCTTCTTCCCCCACAGTTTTGGCCTAGTTGGCAAGATCCCCACTGGCTGGCAAGTTGCCTTCTCTGGCTGGAAGAACTGCCTTCTCCCTGGACTACTGCAGATGATGAGATACGGGAAAGCCAGCAAAAGGTAAGATTTCTTACCACATCAGCCTCCCGGAATCTCTATCTGCGGGGTCCGGTGGAAGCAAGTGATGAGAATTTTTTTCTCTTTCTAAATTTAGATTGGCAGGAGAAAATATTTGGGAAACTAGTTTCTTGTGTTTTTAGTGACTCTGGTCAATTTGGTAGAGTACTCTTGGTTTTAATCTTGATCCCCTTTCCTCCCAGGGATAGTCTCTGTTTTTCTCTTTTGTCTCTATCTTTTGTGTCGTGTGTCATAAGAAGGAAATATCATAGGGTAGGACGCAGGCATAGGCCCTATAAGCCTGCTGTCTGGGCCGGCCTCACAGACTGGTGAGTTTGTGGGTCTCACCAGACCGGCGTCTATTTAGACAAACTTTGCTGTGGGTTAACATGCACATGAAGTGAAGGCCATTGCCAAAGGCATCTTGGAAGCCAAAAAGGCCACAAATTTGGTGGGCACAGGTCAAGCAGTTAAGAGCCATTAGGGCGCTCTCCACCTTCAGAAGACTCCCCGTGAAAGGGTAAGTTGGGTCACGGAATGGGGTAGATGACACAGGTCCCCCGCCAACTGCAAGAAAATATCTGTGCAACGACGAGGTACTCTGTAAAGCACACAGTCCCCAACCCTGCGGCACCTCCCCCCAGGTATTATTCTGGCTCTAAGAGACCTAAGGCGTGGCTAAAGCTGTCATTGTGCATATAAGAAAAAAACTGGATGAGGTTTTTCCTTCTGTCTTGTTTTGTGTCCTGAGAACTTGGCTTTGTGACCAGTGAGAATATTCTCCTTGGTCTCCACCATACGGAAGGTCCATTTATCGGGGTGTACCTTGGTGGCCAGTTGAGTAGACTGGGGTTCTGAACTGTCTCTTTGTCTGGCTGTGCCAAGCTCTCAGGGGAGTTTGTCTTAAAGGGGCCAGCCCATAAGGGCTTTTGTCATCTTAACCTTCACTGCTTGTTAGTGCTGGAAAACTCCCATTCCAGTAGTGCCTGCCCGGTGTCACAGATTATCGGGTCTGTGACTGGAGGCGTCCCACACTATTGTGGGAGACTGGAGACACCGTTTTCACTACACCATTCTTACCGCCTGTGCAACGAAGGTCTTTACTTTCTCTGAATATCTTTGGGAATGAATTCTGTGGATCATGGAAGCTACATCATCTGCGCCCTCACCAGGGATACCTCTTGCGTCCGTGGTAAAGATTTATTCTAAGTGTGAAAAGTTACCTCTGGGTCTTTCCTTAAACGGGCTTATTGGATTGAGTCACTATTGTAATAAATATACAAATGAAGATCCTACTCGTCAATGGCCAGACGATGGATCCTTTGAATTGGAAACACTTCTATATTTGGAAAATATTTTAAAGAGCTGTCATCCCAAGCAGCTGCCTTATTGGTATTTGTGGGATGATCAAATTGAAAACAAAACCCAGAAAAATATAACAGCTAGCCTTAGGGAATCTCTTAACAAAATGCAAGAACAAAAGTCAGAGTTAGAACAAAGATTGAAAGCAAATTTACTGAAAATTCCCTTTCTCCTCCCTCCTACACTCCCTTATATCCCCAACTCCCTGCCCCTGACTCCCCAGAAGATCTTTTGGATCTCTGTGCCCCTGGTCCAAACCCTCCCCCTCAAGACTTAGCTCCCCAGCCACCTCCTCAGCCAGTTCCCTTAGGTCCCAGAAGTCCAACTTCTCTGAAGGGCATTCAGCTGCCTATTTTAACTTCTCGCACTGTTGAAGACTTACAGGGTGCGTTTAGGCTTGACCTCCAAGTGAGCGGCGTACAGGTGACTTGTGTAAATGCTGAAAACCAAGAAGTAAATTTAGTAGAAACACCCAGGAAGGACAGGAAGGTTCGTTTTGCTGTGTCTTACAACTCCTCCTACTTGCCAGGGCTCTGTAATCAGGCTCTGTCAGCTTCAGACATTGCTATGCAGTGTCCATTGAGGATGTACCCTGGACCTCTGCTGCAGAGAATTCATGTCCCCTGGACAGCAGCTGATCTATTAAATTATACAATTCTCCTGCTCCATTGTCAGAAGACCCTACTAAATTTAGAGAGGAATTAGAAAGATTAGTGGCTATTCAAAACCCCACCCACAGAGACCTTGACTGGCTGCTAAGGGGCGTTCTTCCAGCCCATGACTACACTGTAGTTATCAGACAGGCCAGACGGCCCCCTGGAGAAAACCCTCCTCGTAGAGGAAATAGATGGCCAGACCCTCTCCCAGGCCCTCCTGCAGATGACCAGGAAGTGGCACAGCTACAGGCTGATATTCAAGGTTTAATAGGAGCGATTCTAGAGGCGTTTCCTCCTCAAGTTAATTGGTCAAGAATTGAATTATGCACTCAGAACCAGGGGGAACATCCTAAAGCTTTTGTTGAGCGGTTTATTCAGACTTTCCAAAGACACACTGCATTAAATCCGGAAGCCCCAGAACATAGGAATCTCCTAATTTCTGCTTCAGTTGGAAATTTTCTTCCTGATATAAAGAAACAAATTCAAAACAGTGTGGTTGGTTGGGCAGGGCAACCATTAAGTGTAATAATGGGGGCTGCTACACAATTCTTTGAAAATTGTCAGCAGGAAAGCAAAAGGAAAAGAGAATTAAAGACAACTCTTCTTGCTTTGCAAGGTGAATCTTTTGGAAAGCAAAAATTCAACCCTGAAAGTAAACTAAAGCCCACTCAGAGGTCTCCCTATTTGCCTTCGGACAATTGTAGGTATCGCAAGAAACCAGGACATTGGAAAGGGGTATGTCCCACTCTTAAGAGAAGGGAAAGTTTAAAAAATGTTCCCGCTTGGCCCCAGCACCCCCAAAAGGCTCGTTTTTCTCCGCCTGAGGGGCATTTCTCCATCAAATCATGGGGTCAGCCGATCCTCAGTTGCACCCCTGAGCCTACAGTTAAACTTAAAATAGAGGATCGGGAACTGGATTTCCTAATTGACACTGGTGCGACACTCTCTACTATCTGTTCGAAGGATTTATCTCTACCTGTTACCTCTGATTCTATTCAAGCTGTTGGAGTCTCTGAACAGCCTATTTCACTGCCCATATCTAAGCCCACTCCAATATCTTTAGGACCCCTTAACACTCATCATGCTTTTTTAGTCTCTGACTGTTCACCAGCAAACCTCTTTGGCAGAGATTTATGTAAATTCAATGCCACTATAAATTGTAATGAAAAAGGTGTTTTTATCTCCTTGCCTTCTGACCAAGCCCCAAGTCTCCTACTTCCCATGATGGAAACTTGTCCTGATTTAAATCCTTCTGAGGAGGATGAGTCTTTAAAGGATGTCCCAATTAGTCTCTGGGCTGCACATGCAAATGAGGTAGGATTGTTGCTTAGTGCTGAACCGATACACATTGCTTGGAAAAAGAATAAACTGTTTCCATCAGTAGCCCAGTACCCTCTCTAGAGATGCCGAGTGGGGAACTGAACCCATAATAGACTCTCTTTTGCAACAGGGTGTACTAGTTTTTACTTCCTCACCCTGTAACACTCCAATCTTGCCAGTAAAAAAGGAAGGCAAATTTGACTCACACGGGAACCAAATCTACAGATTTGTACAAGACCTCAGAGCCATAAACTCTTTTGTAATTCCTCGGCATCCTGTGGTCCCTAATCCAGCTGTCATCCTGACCTCAATACCTGCTGATGCAGTCTGGTTTACAGTAGTTGACCTCTGCTCAGCTTTCTTTTCAATCCCATTGCACCCTGACTCACAATTTCTTTTCGCATTTACATTTAAAGGGAGACAATTAACATGGACTCGCATACCTCAGGGATATTGTGAGTCCCCCTCAATATTTCCCCAGGTCCTTAAAGCTGACTTGGATTCTGTAGTCTTTACTCAAGGCTCCACTCTTGTTCAATATGTTGATGACGTTTTACTCTGTAATCCAACTAAGCAGGGGTCTCTTACAGATTCTCTCATTCTCCTGAAAGCCCTAGCTGAACGAGGCCATAAAGCCTCCAGATCTAAACTTCAGTGGGTGCAAATGACTGTTACCTACTTAGGGCATGAGATATCTCAAGGCATTCAAAAGCTAACCCCCAAACGCCTTGAGTCAATTTTATCCATCCCTCTCCCCAAAACAAAGAAACAGCTACGAAAATTTCTAGGAGCTGCTGGTTACTGCTGCCAATGGATTCCTATTTTTGCGGCCCTTGCTAAACCTCTGTATTCTCTTCTCCCAGATATCGCCCCAGAGCCTATTTCCTGGCCCTCAGAAGCATTAAATTCCTTTGAGGCCTTAAAAATAGCTTTGTCCATGCCTCCGGCTCTTGGCTTACCTAATTTTGACAAGACTTTTCATCTATACTGTCATGAAAATAATGGAATTGCTGCAGGCATTCTAGGACAATCTTTTCCTCTCAAATGCGTCCTATAGCATATCTCTCATGCCAACTAGATCCTGTGGCATCAGGTATGCCCCCATGCTTACGTGTGGTGGCTGCAGCTGCCACCCTGATTGATAAAGCTAGTACTCTCACATTAGGCTCTCCCATTCACCTCTACGTTTCACATTCTGTGTCAGCTATTTTGCAAGTTCATAGGACACAACACCTCTCTACACGGCGACAGACCACCTAGGAGCAGGCTCTTTTAACTAACACTTCCACCATCTTACATCGTTGCAACACTTTAAATCCAGCTACTTTACTGCCCCTTCCTGATGATGGAGAGCCCCACTCCATTCCACATCATTGCCTTGCAATTATAGAAATGGTCTCGAAGCCACGAGAGGATCTCTCAGACATCCCTTTAGACAATCCAGACTTACTTCTGTTTTGTGACGGCTCCTGTAAACGAAATTTCTGGGGAAGCATAATAACTGGTTATGCCATAGTTTCTCCACATGAAACTCTTGAAGCTTATTCTTGGCCCACCATAAAATCAGCCCAAGCTGCTGAATTCATAGCTCTCACTAGGGCCTGCACATTAGCAAAAGGAAAAACTGCCACTATTTACACAGACTCCAAATACGCTTTTGGAGTCTACCACGCTGTTGGCACAATTTGGAAATCCCGTGGATTCTTAACTTCTGCAGGAACTCCTATCGCTAATGGACACCTAATTGCAGCCTTATTACAAGCTATTCACTTTCCTTCTAAAATTGCCATTGTTCATTGTTCAGCCCACACTAAAGAGACTGATGTCATATCTTTAGGGAATGACAGGGCTGACAGAGCTGCTAAACATGCAGCTCACTATGGACCCCCTTATCCGTTTTCCACCAAATTTTTAAACCTTCCTTTATGTCTGACTGATATTATTAACTATCAGACAAATGCCCCACAATCTGAAAAAGACAATTGGATACAAAATGGTGCCAAACAATTAGCAGATGGATTGTACATTGGGCCAAATGGACTTCCAGTAGCTCCCTTTGACTTTTTGGCTTGCACTTATCTCCCACCAAATGGGACATATGTGCAAACAGGGGATAGTTAAGGAACTAAAAGACAATTGGTTTTGCCGTGGCATCCATAAAATTTCTGACCAAATTACCTCCCACTGCACAACTTGCAAATCTTACCAAGTTTCTGGGAGAAATCGGTGTGCCCCAGGAAGTCCTCCCAGGCCCACGCTGCCCTTTGCGGCACTCCAAATGGATTTTATAGACTTGCCCTCAGCTTTGGCTACTCTCACTGTTTGGTTATTGTCTGCATGTTTAGTGCGGATGGACTGAACGCTATCCGACCAGACATGCAGATGCCACAAGAGTGGTAAAGAAATTAATACCTGAAGTTATTCCTCGATTTGGCATTCCTTTATGGATTGAATCAGACCAAGGAACTCATTTTACAGCAGAGATAAACCACTTGCTTGCAAAAACTCTGGGGTACTCATTAAAATTTCATACCCCATATCACCCTCAGTCATCAGGGCAAGTGGAACGTAAAAATCTAGATATAAAAAGATTAGGAAAAGTCTGTCAAGAAACTGGACTTAAAAGGCCAGAAGCTCTGCCCTTGGCCCTTATGAAGATTTGAAATACTCCAAATAGGAGGCATGTATTGACTCCTTTTGAAATAGTTTTTGGACGTCTGATGCTTACTGGCATCTCTAAACCTTCAATTCCCGGATTAAGTGAATATTATGGGAACTTAAGTGAACAATTTGATGCTATGACTAGTTATATACAAAAATTAACTAGTATACTTGAAGCATATCATCAACAGGTAAAAGAGGCGTGGCCCCCACCTTCTGACAAGCCTTGCCATCCCTTTCGACCAGGAGATCCGGTGTACATCAAGGTCTTTAGAAGAAAACACACACTGTCACCTCGCTGGGAAGGACCTTATGAAGACTTACTGACGACCTGCACTGCCATCAAAATAAAGGAAAAATCTTCCTGGATCCATGCAAGCCAAGACAAAATAGACCCAGAACATTGCTCTCAACACAACTGAGAGAGAATCCCCACAGGTGACCTTAAACTAAGGATTTCGAGGGCCAAAATCCAGGCCCCAGAAGCAGCCAACATCACGAAGTAGACAGCTTTTCCCAAGATCACGGATCAAGAAAACCTACTTTGACCCATTTTCTCCCCCTTGCTTTAAAACTCCCTATACACACACACACTCACATGTACACACAAACTATTAGTGGATATTTATTTATTTATTTATTTATTTATTTATTTATTTATTTATTTTTTGTGAGGAAGATCAGCCCTAAGCTAACATCTGCCAATCCTCCTCTTTTTGCTGAGGAAGATTGGCCCTGGGCTAACATCTGTGCCCATCTTCCTCCACTTTATATGGGACGCTGCCACAACACGGCCTGACAAGCGGTGCGTCAGTGCACGCCCAGGATCCGAACCCAGGCCACCAGCAGCAGAGCGCGCGCACTTAACCGCTACGCCACGGGGCCGGCCCCTATATATATATATTTTTAATCATTTATTAGAAAGCTGACTGGAGAGTGCTGGTCTCTATCTGTCCCTCTTCCCCTCTCTAAGTCTCCGCTATGGGCTCTTTTCCAATCTGTGTCTTGCTTTTACTAACCCTCTCCTTTTCAACAGGTCAAGCACAGACCAAACACCCCTTTATGCCAGTTTACCAAGCCCTGGCCACGCTAACTAATCAATCTGACTGTTGGTTATGTCAACAGCTAGACAGCGCAAAAAGAACCTGAACTAGTCTTTGTTCCTGCTGATGTGAACACCTGGTGGACTAAGTACGGAAGATGGCTGAATAACAGGGTATGGTATCCACAAGGGAAACTTCACTCTGCCTCTTCTCCTGGTGAGTCACTTGGGCCCCAGAAAGACTCCTTAGAAGCTCAAGGACTGTCCCTTGCCCAAGTACAGGCAATAGGTGAAAGTTTTTCCCTCTGCATTGAAAGTAAACATGGCACTGGACCTTTCCTGGGTGACATACTGGGACAATATTGCAATCAAACTTTGTGGTTTGATTCTGCAGGTGGCATCTTCAGACTTCTCAAGGGAATTGTAAGTGACTCTATCACTACTCCCTCTGGCACAAACATGTGCCAAATCACCAAGTGCTCTGGATGGCTTACGAGCCACCCACGTACAACGCGGGGTATCACAGTTGCCCTCATGGTTAAGCTGCCCAATGCCACAGACTACATATGGGTGGATCAAAAAAATCTGGACTCACCTGGTCAGGTGACAAGACCAGGCTTTATAGCTGGCAAAATCAAACTGCAGGCCTCCGGTACCAGCTATTCTGCAATCTGTTCTGTTCTCACAGACTGACAAGAGCGCGTGGAAAATGGAGATGTTTAGGTACTAACAGTGCCAGTGGCAAAGATCATGAAATGGTCCAGATCCTGGGAACTACAGACTCAATTCTAACCTTGTCTTTGAACTACACTGGTCTTTTCATTTTATGTGGCAACAAAGTATACAAAGGATTCCTACCTAACTGGTCAGGACGATGTGGACTTGGATACCTGGCCCCTTCTGTCACCAAACACTCCACCTTAAATGCCAGCCAAATTACAAACTTGGGTTCCTTTGTTCATAAGATTGTGCCACATAAACATGCCAGTCAAGAAACTGTGGAAAATCCACTTGTGTATCACAACTCCAAGTTCTTTTCAGCCTTGAGAGTCCTATTCCCCAGCTTTGGAGATTACGAGTTGGAAAAGGCAATCTTAAATCTCTCTATGGTAATGGAGCAAGAGTTCAACACCACCATGCAAACCGTGAACATACTCCAGTCAAAGATTAACAGGCTAGCCTCTGTGGTGCTCCAAAATCGACGTGCTCTGGATGTACTCACTGCCCAGCAAGGAGGAGCGTGTGCAATCACTGGCGAAAAATGTTACTTCCATGTGAATCAAACAGGGCAAGTAGTATCTAACTTACATCTACTAAAAGAGAAGATTGATATTTTCCATCAGATAAATGAAGCTCACACATTTTATTGGACTGACTTATTTCCAGGATTAGGGGACTGGTTTAATGGAGTGTGGGGATGTGCTCTGATTTGTTCTTTGCTGCCTGTTCATCCTCATTCTATCTATGTTCTTTTCTCTCTTTGCAGACTTCTTATCACTCAGATACTAACCTGATTTCTCTCTCCACAGTCACCAGCTCAGCTTTTAATATGTGAAACTTCTAGGGAAGTTTCAGAGGAGGGAACTGATGGTGCTCAGGGCAGGCCACCCCAAGAAGCACCACTCTGGTATGTGGATTATTTCCAGCTGAAGACAATAAAGACTCAGAAAACTCAGGAAGAACATTTGAGTTTCCCCTCCCAAACTGCCTAAAGAATTCAAAACAAAAGATCTGTTTCAGGAAGGAGTTATCATCATGATGGCTGTAATAATAATGTAAAATAGATGTTACAATAGGAAAGGCACCAAGCCCCTCTTATCAAAAATTCTGTCTCCCCCTGGCCACATTCTCTATAGGTGGCCCTGAAAAGAGTTGTCAGACAAACATTTGCATTTCTATCTCCATGTGAATTGTCTTCTTCCCCTCTGAAATCCCAAACCATTACCCACTCCCAACACCTTCCTCGCCTTTAGCTACAATACTTAAGCAAGCAGCTTACACAGAGGGACGAGCTGCTCATTTCTGAGTTTCTCCCACGTATACGTTATTAACCTTGGTATTATTTTCTCCTGCTAACCTGTCTTGTTAATTATTTGGCCAGCCATAAGAACCTTGAGGGAAAGGGCAGAGAGGGATTCTCCCTCTTCCCCCACAATATTATGATGTGAGAATGGCAGGATAGTGCGTGAATTTATTTTAATTCTCCTCTTTTTTTTGTTATATCACTGCTTGTATAATACAGAATGAAATATTAAAAATGCCTTAGTTTGGTGGTAATGGAAACTCAGAACATTATTGGGGTAAGTTAAAAGATTTTTTTTGATAACTGAGTTTTGGATTTCAGATATTTAAATTCCATAACACATTGGGTCCTTGACATCCAGGTACAGTGATGTGCTGCATAATGACATTTCAGTCAACAACCGACTGCATATACGATGGTGGTCTCACAAGATGAGTACGAGAGAGCCTAGGCGTGTATTAGGATATGCCATCCAGGTTTGTGTAAGGACACTATGATGTTCGCACAACAAAATTGCCTAACAACGCTTTTCTAAGAACGTATCACCATTGTTAAGTGATGCATGACTGTATACAGTTATTTTATTGTAGGACAGAAATTCCTGCCTGCTTCATTGGGCTACTGTGAAAAATCACTAATAAAAGGTTTTAAAAATATTTTACAGCCTACAGAACGCTAGCTGAAGGTGAAATTTGTAATGTCTCAGATAAAGCAATAAGCTCTCTAGAACATTAGGCAGGGGAGAGAGGCACCCCTACTCCTGCTCTTAAGCTACCAGACCCAATGGGCTCCTCAAGACAAGTAACAGCCATTAAACTGTCATGTTCTCTGTATCCCCAGGCAAAAAGTCCATGTCACTTACTAGATGCCAAGCATTGTGCTGGGTGTGAGCGATACAGCAAAACCTACCATGACCCTGGCCGTGCTCTCATGGTGCTTACAGCCCAGTGTGACGCCAGCAAAAAGGGGAGAATAATGAAATGCTGGCTGAATGTATGTACACGTGGATAAACAAACATGAAGGTGGTTCAAGAAATGTGCAATGTTTAGCTAGAAGAGCTGCCTCAGAAGGCACACGGTGACTGGCCCTGAGGACCAGAAGCTGCCCTGCTGTGTGTACCCAGGGTGGTTCCTCCTCACTGGAGAAGTGCGAACAGAGACTGCACTGTCAGGTGCTGAGCAGGACAACAGGACATGCAAGCAGCGGGGGAAGCTGTCCAGATTATATTTGAGGTCTTTTCCAAACCGGAGACTATTAATCTGTGCCAAATAGGGAGAGAAGAAAAATTACAGAGAGAAGGGTCCAGGGAGGCACAAACTGCCACAAGAAAGGAGTGCCACATGCACGCAGGGACAAATGTGGCAACAAGGTATTGAGGTGAGCAAGAAGGGGAAAGAGGCTCGTTTCTCACTCCAAGGCCTGGTGCATTTGTGGAGTTCCTCCCAATGCCTCCCACAGGCAGGATTCTTACCAAGACAGAGGCCTCTCAAGGTGTCCTCTGGCATCCATTCTTCCCCTTTTCCCAGCTGGGAAAACATATCTGGTTCGGGTCCTAAGAGTCCTGTTTTTAAGGGAAAAAAAAAATGGACCATATCTGTTGACACCAGAGAGAAAATCACTGCAAGGACGACATCTGGTCTCCGAACTTCCTGGAAAAGGTGACTTAACAGGAAGGCCCAGGGTGGAGATGAGTTCCCAGAAGGAGGAAAAGACGGCTCAGGCCTGACACAGACAATCCGTTCCCATGTCCTCCTCCCTGCCAGAGGGAGGAGGATTCGACCCCTAGTCACCTTTGAGGCATCTGTACTTAGACTCCAAAAGAGTCTGTGCAGTCCCTGTGCCCGGGACACCAAGGATAGGCATGTAGTAGCCTTGAAGATAACATCCTTAGCCCGTTCCCATCCCAACCCAACCTTCTTTTTTATTTTTTTTTAAAGATTTTATTTATTTATTTTTTCCCCCCAAAGCCCCAGTAGATAGTTGTATGTCATAGCTGCACATCCTTCTAGTTGCTGTATGTGGGACGCGGCCTCAGCATGGCCAGAGAAGTGGTGCGTCTGTGCGCGCCCAGGATCCGAACCCGGGCCACCAGCAGCGGAGCGCGCGCACTTAACCGCTAAGCCACGGGGCTGGCCCGCAACCCAACCTTCTATATGGAACCAGTTTAAGGGTCTCAAAGAGATCTCCAAATGTGAAGATAAGCCTTCGGAGGCTCCCCACTCACCCAGTGAGGCCAGGTTGCTGTAGTTCTCTAGCATCACATCCCTGTACAGGGCCCTCTGAGCAGGGTTCAGCTGTGCCCACTCGTCCTGGGTGAAGAGCACGGCCACATCCTTGAAGGTCACCGATTCCTGTAATAGCAAACCTGTCCCTGTTGACCAGCAGCTACCCCTTCACATGGCTCTCTGGGAAATGCTGAGACCAGGGGCCCCCAGGAGCTGGCTGAGATCTGCTGGATGTTAGCCTATAGGGGGCCAGTGTTCTGTGACCAGGAAAGCATTTCCTCAGGGTCTCCTAGGGGTTGAGCTTTTATTAGACCCTGTTCCCTGCTTTGAAGAAACATATCGTGGAGAAGGTATGTTTCCTCAGCACTGGAACTTCACACTTGCTGTTCATTTTGACAAAACGTTTTCTCCCATCTCCCTCAATCTGCCCAGCCCTGCCTCTACCCACACCCCATGACCAAATCCTCCCCACCTCTCAGCTTAGACATTACTTCCTCAGCACAGCCTTCCTCGATTGCTCCCGTATCACCCACGCAGGCCCATCAAAGCTCTGTCCCACTGGATGTGAGTTTTGGGTTACTTTTGGTTCCCCCACTAGACTGTTAACTCCAGGAAGCTATGGACCATTTCCACATCTCCCTTCTCCCCAGCACGCCTTCTAGAACATGGCTCGTGTACCCAGCACCTATTATATGTTGCTCAGCAACTTCTGCTTCTCTCCAGCTGCTCACCTGCCCACCCCCAACACACACACACGGTTCCCATGAAAACAGTCGTTCTGGACATTGTGACTTTGTCCCTCTGCTCACTATTCCCTTCCTTGGAAACTACTGGCTGAGAGGCCAAAGGAGCTGGTGTGCACTGAGAAAGAAGAATGAAGCAGAAGCACAGCGAACAAAGCCAAGGGTCCAAGAGAAAGGACTTTTAGATTATTCTAGACTCCACTTCCATACAAAAATCCAGTTGCATCTTTGCCCTTGGAGAAATACTTGGGAGATATCTCAGTATCCTTCCAATAAAAGCCTGCTTTTGCTTCAGATGGTGTGAGTTAGGTCTCTGTCACCTGCACCCAGAGCCTTGCACAAAGTAGGCACCAAGAAACACCTGATGGATTGAACCCATGAACCAATGTGTCAGGGACATTGTTCACCTCTGCATCACCAGCATGGATCATAATACCTGGCACATTTTACATCCCCAATATAGGTCTGTTGAATGGCAACCAAACTAAGGCAGCCTGTAAACACAAAAGACAAACTGTGACATCAACAATGAATTTGAGAAAAAGGCTAGGGCAGGGAAATATCACAGTGGACTGGCATCGTGGGGACAGGTTTCACAGAAAAACTGGTGCCTGAGATGGGTCTTAAGGGACAAGTCAGAAACCAGCAGGAGGAGGGTGAGCAGCTGGTGAGCTGTGACTGGGTTGAACATGGCACTTCAACCGGCTACTCATCCCTTCCAACGATTTCTGCCAGATTCCTGTCCTGGACAGGTTTAAATGTGAAGGAATTAGAACAATTTTACCAAATTCATCAGAATTTATGCACTCAAATGCTGGCTCCTTCAAAGCAGAGTCCATACTCTTATTCTTAAGAGGCTGACACTGCTCAAAGCTTTTTAGTAACTTACTGAAATTGAAAACATATCATTTGAATGATTTCACTGGTACCCACAATTCCTCTGAAGTAAAAGCCAAATGTCATTTTAAAAGAGTCCAGTCAATCTCACCTCCTCAAGAAAGTGTTACAGTTTCTCTCTTCTCTCAACTGCTGCCTTAATGCTTTACAATCCTCATCTTACTCCTAGTGAAAAGAGCGCAGGTTTCCATTTTGGACCAACGTGTGGTCCAGTTCCAGTCCAGCTGTGTCACTCATGACACCTTTAGCAGGATATTAGCTCAAACATCCACCAGGATAAGCCCAATATGGGGGGCAGGGGGGAGAAAGGAGCAAGTGGGTCAGTCTCTGATTGAGACTGGATTGGGAGAAAATTCTGGCCAGGGGAAAGAAATATGCTCACACTCTTCAAACCTCCGGATTCAAATCTTCTCATGCAATTTGTGGGGGACCCCACAGCAACTCCCCACTCACCTGGACCCTGGTTGGCAGGTGCCTGACCGCCATTCCTTGTTCTCTGATGAGCCCTTTTAAGGACAGGGAGAGCAGGACTCCTCAAGCTGGAAACTCTGAGGAGAGGACTGTGTGAAAAGACAGTACACAGCAGTCCAGAGTGAGGCTGTGAGCATTCACATCTGGGAGTCCTACAGTACCCCAAGCAGTGAATTCTTAGTCTGTCTTTGCTTCCAATTCTCTCCGCTCCTTCTGAGGGCATTTCTGCAGGCCTCCACTGTAAAGGGAATCACTCACCATGCTGCTACTTGCCCCCACATCTTTACCCCAGCATCTGAGTCAAATCCTCCATATCCCCTTTCTGTATCTTAAATACATAGACTTCCCCTTGCAGAAAGCACCCTCCAGCCCCAGTTCTCACGCTTTCTACCCACCCTCCGGCCTTTGCCCCTAAGTTATGCTGAGAGGTCTCAAGAGAAGTGTGTCTCCTGCCTGGACAGCTGCCTAATCCTACCAGCGGAGGCCAGGAAGTGGGCAAGGAGAGTCGTCTTCTTTCTCCTCAAAAAAAGAAGCTAAGAAGGCTGCATCTTCATTGTCGACCTGTCTCAGGCCAAGCCCTTCTCTGGCCTCAGGCCTCTCCCTCTCTGGGGCCCAGTTTGGGTGACCTGGAGTCAAAGGTGGGCGAGCAGCAGTGTATCTGTTGGGGGGGAGGAGCAGGGGCTAGCCATCTAATTCACACCCCACCCCCGGCCCTCCGTCCTGCCCTCTGCCAGGTCCCCCGGGGAGCGGCTGCAGAGACTGCCCAGCGCTGCCCCGGCCCCGGCAAGTTCCGCATACAGGGCTCCGAACCCTACCGGGAGCATCTGTTCCCGGAGCGTAAACGGGCTGCCCGTAGTCGGCTCCAACACACACGCCAGAGGCCCTGACCGCATCCTCCTCCACATGCACTCGCAGATTCGCACTCTAAATCCGAGACCCCACACCTGGCCGTCCTCCTTTCTTCTCTTTGGAATCAAACCTCAGGCATACATCCCGGGAAGTTTGGGGCATCAGATCAGCGTCCTCCAGAAGGGACCACGACCCAGACCTACTCGGCTTTCCCTCCGCCCTTGTCCCCGGGCCCGACCACTGCACCGCCACTTCTGCTCTCCGATGCGGCTGCGGCCACCGTGCCTGGTCACCACTGGATTGCCCTTCGAGGAGCCTCTGCCCGCAGCGAGAGACGGCAACCGCAACATCGCAGGCAGAGCACAATGAGCTGGAGTCTGCAGCCCGGGTCTGAACTGCGCTTGCGCGTTGCCCTGGGAACCGCAGAGCTGAACGCCCACAAGACCGAGGGCCGCAGCACCCTGCTTCCCAGACTCCACTTCCCAGAGGGCGAATCGGCCGCGACCGCCCGCAACAGCGCCGGCCGAGAACGTGACATTGCGCGCCTGCGCAAACAGGGCACCCTTCAGCCCCCTCCGCGGCACCCCACCTTGGGCTAGCGGTTTTCGCTGCTGAAACTACATTTCCCAGGGGCCTCGGCGGGGCGCCCCCGTTGCTCCTTTCAGATTAGTCCCCTTGCGCTAACCCGCACATGCGGATTTGGTTCTGTTCTGTTTAGTCTTGGACTCGGTCTCTGCCTAGAAAAAACGCCCAAGAAGATAGAGACTAGAGAAAAGTTGACCGTGGGATGGGAAAGGTTAGTCCGGAGGAGCAGCGCCTGATCCGTGAGGACAGAGGATCGGGGAAGGCCCCCGAGGACGGAGGAGGCGACAAGCCAGAAAGGCGCATTCCAGACGGGGGACCGCGCAGAAAGGACTTGGGAACGCGGCGGGGCCGCAAACAACGCTCAGTGCGGGCCGGGGGCGGGCGGCCTGGCGCGCTGCGGGACAGGACGGGGCGTCGGGCCCAGGGCCGACGCGGGGGAGGGGGCTGCGGGGCAGGACGGGGCGTCGGGCCCAGGGCCGACGCGGGGGTGGGGGCTGCGGGACAGGGCGGGGCGTCGGGCCGAGGGTCGACGCGGGGTTGGGGGGCGGCTCCGGGCAGGGCGGGGCGTCGGGCTGAGGGCCGAAGCGGGGGAGGGGTGCTGAGGGCCGACACGGGCTGTGGGGACAGGACGGGGCGTCATGCCGAGCGAGGGCCAACTCGGGGGGTCGGGGCGGTGGCTGGAGCCGGGGGTGGCCGGCCCCGAGCGCGGCCGTCAGGTGGGGCAGACGCGGTTTTCGGCGCCTCCCGGGAGGGGCTGGAGGCCAGGGCCTCTCGGACAGCTTCAAGGAGAAGGCGGTGTTTATCTTTGTGGACGGCAGTTCGCAGGGAGGCAAGGACGAGGCGATACATGGAAGCATCCGACGGGAGATGTTCCTTGCACTTGAACACATTTTCATGGAGCTCAGGAAGGAGAAATGAGAGGGTTTTAACTTTGTCGGTGGTGACAAAAAAGCCAAGAATGTGCCTGAGGTCTGTGTTGGCCACCTTAGGAAGCAGTGACGGTGACTTTATGTGACACTATGGCATCTGGTTTTGGTTTTATTGACGATTTCATTCTGTAGCCACTTGGAGCCACTCAGTTCTCGGGGCTGGAGAAATAGCTTATGCAGATTTAATTCTACTGGGGGAAGGAGTCAATAGAAAACAAAATATTTATCAGGTAGTGATGACAGTGAAGCTGTGTTAAGGTTTTGGGTGTGGGGTTCGGAAGTTCTCTCTGAGGAGGTAACATTTGAGCAGAGACTAGAATACAGTGGAGGAAGCCATGTGAATATCTGGGAAGAGCGTCTAAAGGGGAGGGAACAGAGATGCAGATAGAAGTGGGCCTGGTGAGTCTGAGGCTCAGCAAGGCCAGTCTGAGTGGAGAGGACTTGGTGAACAGGGGAGTGGGAGATGAGGTCGCAGGGGTAAGAAGGGGCCTTGAAGGCCATCGTAGACACATTGGATTTACTCTGTGTGATGGGAAACCACTGAAGGGGTGTGAGCACAAGGGTGGCTCGGCTGAGCACATTCCAACAGAATCACTGGTCAGCTGTGGAGAACGGACTGTGGTGGGGCTGGAGGGAATCCAGGGAAACCAGGTAGGAGGTTCTGACCACTGTCCAGGGGAGGGACAGCCTCCCCCAGTTATATAAGCTGTCTACAAGGCATCTGCTTTGAGAGTCTAGTGATTCTAAGAGAATTAAAGTTCTGGATGCCGTGCTAAGGAGTTTGGATAATCTGTTTTCAGGTATATGAGGATGATGATATAACATTTATTCAGCACTAACTACATGTTGGGCACTTTTGTAAGCACTTTACATTAGTACTGAATGTAATCCAAAGCTGTGAGGTTTGCACTATTAACAAATACGAAAACGGAGGCACTGATACGTGAAGTGCCTTGCCTGAGTTCTCATGTCTAGGAAGTGGAACCGGAAGCCCTGCCCCTGCTGACAGAGGAAAGGTGCAAAGGTTGTTCCCTTTACTTCCTGCCCAGGACTGCTGAGAACTGACATACAAGGGCTGAAGGCTTCCAAAACTCCTGAAAAAAGAAGTGAAACCTCCATTTATCTGACCCATTTCTTCTGGTGTGAGCTCTAAGGGTTAATATTTTACTGATTTTGAGTTATTGCATCCATCTTAGGCTTCAATACACTTCATTTTCCCTCTCCCCATTGTCCTCTGCCTTCCTTTCAAGCCTTTATTTTGCTGCTGTCTTTATCACTTTCATCTATTGTCTACCTATCTCTGTCCCTTTTATTCTTCCTTTCCATTTCTATCTCTTGAGATCAGGAGGGGAACAAGAAAAATAAGTGAAGGGAAAGGAAGAAACTAGGTGTAAGGGAGATACATTATTAAAAACCTAAGTTTCTAAGGATACAATTAATTCAGTGTTTCATTCCCCCTTTGTCCTTGCCTGTTCTAACTCCAAGAGTTAGACCATAGAGGTTCCATAGCCCAAAGAGACTGAACTGCTCAAGGTCCAAATACTCAGGGTCCATAGGGAACCTCCTCCATTGCCACCCACAGACATCTGCGCCCATCATTGATTCCCGCCTCTCCCAGTGGCAAGTTTTCCTCCTCCTGGCGAAAAAGATTCCTATAGTCTCTGCCTGTGCCCCAAATCTTATTTTCCCACTTTGAGCTACCCATTCCCTCCCATGCCTCTTCTTTTCAGTGATAAACGTGCTCAATTCTTCTACTTTAAATCATACACACTCTCTGGCAGATTGTTGGTTGGCTACATCAGCACCGTTCTCAAACCCCCTTTTCATTGCCTGCCTCCACCATAGAGGCTAGAAGAGCTAAACACTTATTTTCTCAGTCCCCTTTACTACTAGCCTCCATGTTACACAGCAGTGGTCAATGAGGTGTAAGCAGAAGTCTGCTGAGGGGCTCCTGGGAAAACATTTTCTGATAAAAGGCACAGATGTCGCAGGTGCTACCCACTTCCTTTCTTCTTGCCTTGAATGCAGATACCTTACCTGAAGCTGTGGCAGCCATCATCATGTGACCATGATGGAATACTCAAGGCACTGAATTATTTTGTCTCTGAACCAAAGCCAACCACCTCCAGATTTGTTATGTGAGAAAAATAAATCTCTATTTGCTTGTAAACCATTGTTAACTGGGCTTTCTATTATTTACAGCCAAATCTTTTCTAATCCATAGACCCTCTCTCAACCCCAATCTCCCTCTAGTTATCTTTCTAAATCTCTTCTTTCTCCGTCAAGCTAAGTCCTTTTCAACCTTTAACTCACTCTTCAATCCACTAAAATTTACAGAGGGTATCAAGAACCAAAACCAAAGGCTATATTTCTATTTTCACTTTACTTTAACCCTCTGGGATTTGAAAATAGTAACTATTCCTATCCATATGCTAAAATTCTCCTTTTACTTCTGTGCTACCACCCTCTCCTGATTTTTCTTTCTGTTTTTCTTTTGGCTGTTGTTTCCTCTCAGCTTCTGCGGCTTCCACTTCCTCCACTTACCCATTCAATGACAGTCCTCCCCAGGGTACCTTTTATCACTGCCTTTCTACTTAGTCTCCTGCTTGTCAGGAGTCTTCACTTGGATACCCACAGACTCAGCAAAATGCGCCGAAAATCAACTCATCGTTGCCCCACACAATTGGTTACCTTTATGTATTTTTAATTATGGCACCCCTATCCAATCAAATAAGAAATTCAGGTGCCCATATTTAATCAGTTACCATGTTATCTAGATTCTGCCTCATTATTGCTTGAATTCTTCCTTTGCTCTCCCATCCCACTGCCAATTTCTTAGGTTAGGCCTTGGAAAACAAAGAATATGTCTCACTCATTTTGATTTTCTAATCATGTCTAGCACATATAGCACTTATTAAATGTTAAATAAATGAGATTGTCTTAACTACTATCATAACTATAGATCTATAAAATCTCCTTATGATTTATGTTTTCAGCTGCAAAGATTTTGTTAATATGTCAAATTTTCAGATCTATTATTGTTCAGCCTCACTCTTCTCCTTTCCACTTTGATAAGAGTATGACACTGAGATAGGTATTTTGAATCCTTTGTACTTAAAACTGTAAGTTACATTGTTTTCTAAATAATTAGCTTATTTAACAGTTTAATGACTGTTAATTGAGAACTCAAAACAGCATGCTATTGCATTAAGATTTGTACAATTACTCCATCACCTAGTAGCAACCAGCCTGTATTTTAGGGGAGAAAATAACAATGCAGGGAAGGGCAATGGAGGAATAATAGGAGTTGGTAGAGGTAGAGCATTTTGTCTCAGAACATCCAGGGAAACCAGACTGTGGAATAGGAGCATCTAGATAACATATATAACATTGTAAAAGATCAGAGATTTCCCAGCATTCATTATATTTATAGGTTTGTAGCATTTCAGAGCTAATACGGATCCTGGAGACCTTGTAAGTCTCAAGTCTCTCATTTACCGGATAAGGAAACTGTGACCTGGTCAAAGTAGGTGACTTTTCCAAGTTAGTGGCAGGTCAGGACTACATACCAGGTCTTTGGGTTGTCCAGTTAAGCACTCGCACGTTTTCTCTCCAGTGTGAAGTCTCTGATGTCCAGAGGAGAATCTGCAGTATGATACAACAGAACTTATCTTCAGCATGAATCCTCATTGTTTAGAACATTAGCTACTTAAACCTCCTGAGATAAAGGAAGTTTTAAATTTCTGAATCAAGATTTCTCCACTTTCATATGGTTTCTCTGCAGTGGTCTGTATTATCTGATATGGTATATTGTACTTCAACTCAAAGATGCCTACAATTATTACATTAATTAGGTTTCTACATTACATAACTTATCTGATTATCACTGAAGAATTAATCATGGGTCCAGTGAAAACTTTCCTCACGTATGAGTTCTCTGATGTCGTGTAAGGTTTGTACTCCGACTGAAGGCTTTTCCACATTCATTACACTGATAGGGTTTCTCTCCTGTATGAGTTCTCTGATGCACTATAAGGGATGAATTCTTAATGAAGGCTTTTCCACACTGATCACATTCATAGGGTTTCTCACCAGTATGAATTCTTTGATGCTCAATAAGGTAAGCACTCTGGCTGAAGGCCTTTCCACATTCATTGCATTCATAAGGTTTCTCTCCAGTATGAATAACTTGATGTACAGTAAGGGATGATCGCCCAGTGAAATGTTTTCCACATACCATACACTCATACGGCTTCTCTCCAGTATGGATTCTCCGATGTTGAGTAAGGGATGAATTCTTACTGAAAGCTTTTCCACACTGATTACATTCAAAAGGTTTTACCCCAGAATGAAGTCTCTGATGTTCTATTAGGTATGTACTTTGGCTAAAGGATTTCCCACATTTGTTACACTTGTAGGGTTTTTCTCCAGTGTGATTTCGCTGATGCAGGGTAAGAGTCGAACTCTTACTAAAGGCTTTTCCACATTCACTACACTCATAGGGTTTTTCTCCAGTGTGACTTCTCTGATGGACAATAAGATGCATGCTTTGACTGAAGGCTTTTCCACATTCATTACATTCGTAGGGTTTTTCTCCTGTATGAGTTCTTTGATGTACTGTGAGATTCATGCTTTGGGTAAAAGCTTTCCCACATTCATTACATTTGTAGGGTTTTTCGCCAGTATGAATCCTTTCATGTTGAATAAGGGATGAATTCTTGCGGAAAGCTTTTCCACATTCTTTACACTGATAGGGTTTCTCGCCAGTATGAGTTCTTTGATGAACAGTTAGGTTCATGCTCTGACTGAAGGTTTTCCCACATTCATTACATTTGTAGGGTTTCTCTCCAGTATGAATTCTTTGATGTACAGTAAGGGAGGAGCGTTCAATGAAGTGCTTTGCACATACATTACACTTATAGGGTTTCTCCCCAGTATGAATCCTCTGGTGCTTAAGAAGGGACGAGCTCTGGCTGAAGGCTTTTCCACATTCATTACATTCATAGATTTTCTTTCCTACAAACATTCTTTGAGATTTTATTAATTCAGAATTTTGTTTGGAGTCTTTTCCATGTGAATTCTGATTATGGGGCCTTTCTCCCATAGGAATACTTTGTTGTGTATCAAGGATTGAACCCTGACTGGAACATCTTTCAAATTCATTACCTCCATACACCCTTCTCTCAGTGGGGGTTTCCTTACGGGTAACTGCCACTTGGCCCAGATGTCTATCCTGGTTTTTCTGTTGCCCCTGTAACCAATTATCATGTTCCCAGGTTTCCCCTAAAGAAGAAAGCCAGAGACCTTCCCTTTCCATTATTACCCCATAGGATAAATCTTCAGTAATGCAGGGCCTTGTAGTTGATTCTTTGGTTTCAAGTTGTGTCTCCCAGTCTGAAAAAAATAAAAAATTCAAATGCACATTTGTTTCTGAGCTGGGAGACTGAAAACTCTATTAGGTGGGAATGAGAGAATAAAACTGAGAATAACTGTAGGGCACATTTGAGAGCTTTCAAAGATGTTCCTACAAGTAGGAAGAGAACTGGAAGGGAGGGAAACTGAGCCAGAACAAAGGAACAGTGAACCAGTGATAAATAATAGGGGAGCTAGACATGGGATAAGCAGAGAAAAGAGTGAGCCTGTGCAGGAAGGATAGACAAGAAAATCATTGACCACTGGACAAGGCTAAATACTGAAGATGGAACTAAGGGAAAATATACAGAAGAGCCGGGATTGGATGAGGCAGCTCAGAAAGCCCTGCCACACTGTGCCTGGTGTTCCTGCCATTCTCATCCCTCCTACAATGCTGCCTATAATTCTGACACTAAATCTTCATAAAACATCTCAGTGTGACAGTGAAAAGATGGTTGACTCTGGAGTCAGACAAACTTGGGTCCAAACCCTGGCTGTTAACACTTACATCTTAACTAGTTGCTTGTTTCTCTGGGTCTGAGTTTTCAGATATAAAATGAGGATAAAAATAACCTGATAAAGATTAAGTTAAGATAATGTATATAAACTACCCTTTGAGAACATACTTGTCTGGAACATAAAATACCAGAACATACTTGAAACTTAAACTCTTATGGGAGGATGACACTATGTAAAAGCTTTTCCCCTGCAAACTTTTAGCAGGCTGTAATTTTCTCACAAGAGAGAGTCCTAAAGGGCCCTGCCCTTTCCTAAATATCTATTCCTTAAAGATGAGAACTGGTGGCAAGGGCAGGCAAGGGAGAATCTGATGAACTGCTTGGGAGGGGGCTGAAGGAAGGACCTTGTAGCCATTCAGACTTTATTTTCTCAGATCTGACTTCTTATCCCAGACAAAACGGCCTGGAGGCAGTGAGAGGCTGAGGACAGGAAACTGTAGTCTGAGAATCAGCTTCTCGGCCTGATCAAACTCAGCAGAGCTGAGATCAACACTGAACCAACAAACCAAAGGCCTTTGGGCAGGAGGCTTTGCTGTGAACAAGAGGCATGCATTAACTGGACCTCCTCCTTCCAAACTGACCTGCTTACCTAAAAAAAGAGAAAAAGTGGAAAGCTAAGTAGGCTCCACCTCCAAAACATACACCACCAAGTAACCTCAGAGAGGACCTATTCCATCAAGTAGGAGAATAATAGGCAGCACATGAACTAGAGGTGGCCACTGCCCCCCTCACTATCAGCACATCCAGCTATCCACTAAAGTTCTCTGAGAACATTCAAAATGCTACCCAGTAAACAACATGAAGGGCAAAGGGTATCCATTCACACTGTTAGACAAATAAAAAGTCCAGGCAGAACTGCCTCTGTCCAAAGATGAGTGATACACAGAAAATATCAAGTTTGGAAACTAATAAGTTCAAGAGATAAATTTTTAAAATAATAAAAACAGAACGAGAAGAAAAAAGCATAAAAATTAAAAGCAAATAAACGTTGGAAGAATAATTAAATGCTTCCAATCATCAAAAGACACTATAAAGAAAGTAAGAAAAAAAAAGTTACATTCTGGGAGAAGATATTTGCAACACATGACCCACAAAGAACTAGAACTTAGACTTGGAAAACAGTATCTATAGTATCCATTAGAAAAATGGGCAAAAAACTTGAATAGGACTTAAGAAATGGGAACCTGAATGGTTTAGCAAGTCCACTACTAGGTATGTATACCTAGTATACTTGGTATACTATACCAAGTATACCTAGTATACCTTGCAAAGGTATACCACGATTCACAATTTTAAAAGTAGCATTGTGCACAATAGCAAAAAATTGGAAACAACCCAAATATCCATCAACAACACAATGGATAATTAAACTGTCAAATATTTATACAATGGAATAACTGACAACAGTGAATGTTATGGACTTCATGTTTGTGTTTTCCAAAAATTCATCTGTTGAAGCCTAATGCCCCATGGGATAGTATTAGGAGGTGGAGCCTTTGAGAGGTCATTAGGTCATGAGAGTAGAGCCCTTGTGAATGGGATCAGTGTCTTTATAAGAGACTAGAAGAGCTTGCTGCTTCTCTGCTCTTTACCATGTGAGGATACAGCAAGAAGGCAGCTATCTATGAACCAGGAGGAAGGCCCTCCCCAAGAACCTGACCACGCTAGCACCCTGATTTCCAGTCTCTAGAACTGTGAGAAATAAATGTTTTATGTTTAAGCCATGTAGTCTATGGTATTCTGTTACAGCAGCCCAAACTGACTAAGACAGTTAAAATTAATAAACTAAAGCTAACACATTAATATGGATGAATAAATAATTTAAGCAAAATAAAAGAAAAATATATATATTAAGAGTCCATTTAGATGAATTTTAAATATTGTTTAGAGATTCATATACAGATGGCAATACTATAAAGAAAAGCAAGGGAAGGGAATTATCACAAAAGCGAGAATAGCAGTTATGTTTTGGGTAGAGGTCAGAGGATGGGAATGACGAGGCGCACACAGAGCGTGTCTCAGATACTAGCAATGTTCTGATTCTTACTCTGGGGTGTGGTACCTGGGAGTTTGCTTTCTTTATTATTCACTAATCTTTATCATTATTAAGTACAAAAAGAAGCAGTATGGCATAATGGTTAAGATGACAACTCTGGAGCCAGACTACCTTTATTCTCCATCACTGTTAGCTGTGTGACCTTGGGCAGGTTACTTAACCTGTCTGTGCTCCAGTTTCCTCATCTGTTAAATGCTACCTTATCTCATAGTGTTGATATAAGAACAAAAATTAGTTAATATTTATAGTAGAAGAGTATGTAGGTTTTTGTTAAATAGTACCTATGTTTTATACATTCTTCTGTATATATAATATTTCAAAAAACAAATGAGAAGAACAGCAAAATATCTGCTATTTTGGAAAATATTAATCATTTTAAGTTGAAACATCTTTATGTACTGCAGAAAACTTAATAGTAAGACTCATTCTATCTTCATGGAATTGAGAGACCTAATTTAAAAGTTAATTCTGAAGACTTGCTACTTAAGGAAAAAAAGTAGATTACCTACAAATTTTAAAAATAATTGGTTGATATGACTCAAGAATTCAACATGGCCAGTACTCTACACATGTGTGAAGAAAACCAAAACACATTCTTAAACATGAAAGATTCAGTAATTACAGTACTCTTAAACCATTCCTGAAATGTTACTTAAATATTCAATTTGAACAAAGCATTTATCCAGGAATTCCAGAATGTTCACTATTAGGACTATATTAATACCATATTAATACATTATGGAAAAAAGGACATATGATCAACCTGATAGATACTTCAAAAGTATTTGATAATATCCAACCTCCAATCCTGATTCAAAACCAAAAATATTAGTATTGTACCAGCCATAAAAATAAAACACTACAAGAATTCACACTAATACCAATCAAGGAGAGGGTGTTTATTATTCCCACTACTATTTAATATTGTTCCAAAAGTGTGACTAATAAAAAGTAGACAACTGAGAGGGGAGGACATTTTATTTTCCCCAGATTACATGACTGTCTCTTTGGAAAACATAAAATCGTTAGGGTAGCTTTACTCAGAATTAGTGAAATGTTGTGGGCTGGAACCTGAGCTCTAGGGTCAAGAACTGTATTGGACATTTCAGATCCTTGCCATTTTGTTATCTCTTTAAATGAGGACTCAGTAATGCTCACAGCATTATGCCTGGCTATAATAAGGGTTCAATGATTGTTAGCTGTTATTATTACCATTATTATTTTATGTTAAGCAATAGACAGCTCTCTGCCTTGCCTTTTTGCCTAACCAGGGATTTATTTATTTTTTTTGTGAGGAAGATCAGCCCTGAGCTAACATCCATGCCAATCATCCTCTTTTTTTCTTGCTGAGGAAGACTGGCCCTGGGCTAACATCTGTGCCCATCTTCCTCCACTTTATATGGGATGCTGCCACAGCATGGCTTGACAAGCGGTGCGTTGGTGCACGCCCCGGATCCGAACCCGGGCCGCCAGCAGCGGAGTGCGCGTACTTAACCGCTACGCCACGGGGCCAGCCCCTAACCAGGGCTTTTGAGTGACGGCCCATATTCCTTATTGTCTTAGAATGCCTAGTCAACTGATAGGATTTATACAATTTTGGTACTCATCAGGACATGAGCAAGAGTCCCCAGGATCAAGGGGTCTGGGACAGCACAGGTCCTTCAGTATTTATGGCTGGAACAGGCCATAGTGAGGCCAAGAGCTTGCAGAGTATGGGGCTGGGTGTGGGGGGTTGGGCAGCAGGTCCCGCTCTTCCTAGGACAAGTGGATTTATTTATTTTCTCCTTTTCTATTGCTTCCATTTCCTGTGTAACAGTTAAGCTACTCCTTCCTCTCAACCAGGTATTTCCGTATTCACCTGACTGGACTTCCCACTTATACTCCTGCTCCCTCAATGGCAGCCAGACTGATCTGAACATGAGGAATCCTTCATTCAATAACTATTTATTAAGCCAGGCACTGTTCGAAGTGCTAAGGATAGAGCAATGAACAAAACACATTTCTGCCCTGAAGGAACTTGTATTTTAGTGAGAAGAAGACAGGCAATCACCATAATGAATAAGTAAAATACTTAGTATTTAAATGGTAAACCTTAGGGAAAAAATAAAAGCAACAGTATGGAAATAGAGAATAGCATGGGAGGGGAAACGTTTGTAATTTTAAATAGAGTCTTCAGGAAAGGCCTCACTGGAAAGGTGACATTTATGCCAAGACTTTAGGGCTAAGGGAGGGAGTCAAAGCACTATCTAAGGGACAGCGTCCCAGACAGAGGGAAGAGCCAGCGCTTAGCCCTGAAGCAGGAGTGGGCCTGCCCTATGCAAGGATGACAAGCTTTTTGGATACTCCTACATTTATTATAGTCTTTTAGATCAGTTTTCCGACTAATAGAAGCAAAAATACGTGTGTGTACTAAACATTAGTGAGGCTCATGTTAGCATGAAGGTAGACAGGGACGCGTTCACAGTACATAATTCTCTCTCTGTGTGTGTGCACATACATATATATTTACACACACACACACACACAGAGGTAGTCACTCAGTCCATCTCTGAGAATGATTCAAAATCATGCATAAAACCTATCGTTTTTAGTTGGGGTAGTTAAGGGTAGCTTCCTGGAGAGCTTAAAATGTTATAAAATCCCTAACTATACCTTATTTTTAGACATAATCTTTGATAATAGATTTCTAATACTTATACATATTCCTAACTTTTGTTTGTTTCCTTCATAACTGAATATTATCAACTGATTTAAGTCTAATGACCACTGATTAAAGGCTAAAAATTCACTGCTTTCCATATTACTAATAATTTCCATCTTTGTTTCCACATTAACAAGTTGACTAGTATAATGCTATCACTAGGAACAGCACCTCTGTCTTTACATTTTCTATTCATTTTTTATAAAATAGGAGGAAAATCTACTGAAGCATTCAACTGCTGTCCACACAAAAACTTTAGTACGGAAAAAGAAGACAATGATGCTGAAAAGAAAATTGGGCCAGGATGTAGGAGTTCTGTTTTTACTAGATAGACTAGGAAATAAGAAGTCACAGCAAGGCAAGCAAAAAAAGTTATGGTTTTTAAAAAAAATTAGCCTTAAAATCAAAGACAGAAACAAACAAAACAAAACAAAAAGGCTGCGTTCATATTCTGGCCCATCACTTCATCTCTCTGAGCTGTTCTCTCCCCCTGTGAAAGGGGCTGACGATACCTACCCACAGGGTTGTCAGGATGAGTGCTCAGATGCTGCCTGAGGAAGAGCTGAGCACGGCACTTGGTCGATGCTCTCTCATCTTGGTTTTGGATAGGATAATAAGACTAAATGGTGGATTAATCTGGCAGTAACATCGAAGAAAATCTGGAAAGAATAAGATGTGGGGTTTGCACGTCGTCCTGTTTTCTGGGGTCCATGCTCCTCCTCCACTTTTCTCTGTCTTTAGTTCCCCTCTCTAACGGACACCCTCCTGCTCTTGTAAAGACGTTCGAGTCTCCTCCTTGGACCAGAAGCACTCTACCTCCGACTTCTTTCGGTTCTTGCCCTCTCCTCCTTTTTCCTTCAGGCTGACTTTGTTGAAGCGACGGTTTGTACCTCCAAGTCTCTACTTGTTTGCTTCTCCTTCGCTCTTCTACCCACAGCACATTTCCCTGGTCACAGGCCGCTTCCTTGTCACTAAGGCCAATGGCACTTTTCACTTCTTACTTAGCACTGTTGCACTCTCCCTCTGCTTTTCTCTCTTCCCTTGGCCCAGCTCTCCCTAAATTCTCTCCTCCTCCTCTGACTAGTCTCCCTGTCACCCCTGCTAGAACATCTTTGGCCCTCAGCCAAATGTTATTGTTCTTCTGGGTTCCACCCTTGGTGCTTTGCCCTTCTCACTCACTCTTCCTGATAATCACCTAATACTCATTGATATGTCAATACTCATTGATATGTCACAAGTATGATTATAACTCTCAAAGCTATATTTTCACTTGATTTCTAAAAATTCTACTTGATGTCATTCAATATTCACTCAACAAACATACTAAATATCTACTCTGGCAGGCAATGTGCTAGGCAGGGGATATACAGAAAGGTAAGCTCAGTCATGACAATTCAGTGAGCCTATAGACTAGTGGCTAGACAGACATTCAAAGACACAAGGAAAATACAGTGTTAAGTGCAGTCACAAATAGGTGAAGAATCTTCAGGATTTAGCCCAATGGAGAAGTCTGAAGGTGGGTGAAGAAGCAGGAGAGGAAACAGTACCAAGAATACATGTGTTTGCCTGTGCTGCCTCCAGAAACCCACCAAAATGGCAGTGGCATAATGAAAAAGCCATAAGTAAACCCAGCAAAATAATATATAGGGAACAAGGAAAAAAATGCTGCATACACATACCCCAAAAAAACCTAACCAAAATTACTTAATTATCCTTATAGAGAAAAGTTAATGCATGCATTAAAAAAGAAGGAACTCAGATAATGAGAAGGCTCATAGAAATTAAAAAAAAAATGTGATAGTAAAAATACATTTTTTCACAGAAGGACTAAAGGACAAAGTTTAAGGAAATCGTCACATCTTCTCACACTGTTCCCTTCAGACAAGCCCATGCAATCCCCCGCAGGGTCTTTGCACCTGCTGTTCCCTGTGCCTGGGATGTTCTTCCACATGACCTACCACTTTATTGAGTATCTGTTCAACAGTCACCCGAAAGGAGAGGCCTTCCCTGGTCACCCCTATGAAACAGCACTCCTGTTAACTGGTCCATGTCCCGTTCCGTATGCTGCTTTGTCTTTCCACACAGCACTACCACTCTGCGATGTTCATTCCCTCCTTCTGCCTTCCTTCTCTTTCCCTTCTCCCTCCCTGCCTTCTTTCTTTATTAGTTTATTGTCTCCCCAACTAGGCTATAAGCTCCATGGGGAAACTCTGCCTGTTTTGCTTATTGCTGTTTCCTTGGTGCTAGAAACAGGGACTAGTGCTCAAAAAATACTCCTTGAATAGGTTATTTACATAAGAATAAATACAAATAACAATAGTAATCAGATGCATAGACATCTGTAATAAAGGCATTTAAGGCTACCTTAAGGGATTATTTTATACTTAATAAATTAGCATTAAAAAACAGAATAATATCCAAAGTTGTAAAATATGTAGCAAGAGCCATAAAAATGTGTCCATCGTTTGTCTCAGTGATTCCTCTCCTAGAATCCTCTTCTTTAGAAAGCTTACTGGAAACCAGCATTGATGTTCATCAGATTATTTTTTTCCCATCAATATGTTCTTTTACTGCTTTCTTTTATTACTTTATACTTAGCTGTACACTATCCATGGATCAAATAAATATTTGCCTATCTCTTTAATTTTAAGAAATGTATAAAAAGAAGTGGTGTTCAACACTTTCCCACAGAGTAGAGAAGATAAAGGTGTAAGAGGCATTTTTTCAGAGAAAAGTCAGTGATAACATCTACAAGAGGAATTTCATTTGTGATGGAGATGAGAAACCAGATAAAGATTAAGAAGCATTAAAAGTTTAGAGGAGAATGGGATTGAATAAGTAGTAGATGCAGATTAGAAATCTGAATGAGAAAGGAAATATATAAAATGGAAGATTATTAGTAAAAATAAGGCTAAAGTCAGTTTTCATTTGTTTTTAAATGAGGACTGTATAAAACACCGATACAGAGCAGAGGAAGAGAAATGATAATTTCCTTTAAAAAAGCTTACACATATTTAAATGAATAAGGGAAAGGAGGCTATGGATATAGGTTATGGTGGAGACTCGGGAAAGAGAGTGAAGGCCCAAAAAGAGACAGCAGATGGGATTCAAGTAGAGATGAAGATGGAAGAGGAAACAGGAACTGCGAGCATTTACTGCATGCTCAGTATATTCCAGACAACAGAATACGTGCTACAAAGGTAGTGACTCTGTAATCATAAGGCATGACCTCCCTCTAAGGTAAAGACATGCAAGACCCAGGGAGGATGGGTGACATCAGTAAAGTGGAGGCATTTGAGAGAATACACATCAAATGTGTACTCTGGTCTCTCCAGAGACCCAGGATCTCTGAAGTGATTTCTCCCCAAGGTGACACATGCATGTGACAAGTCCTTGCAGCCTGATACTTACTTACCTGGAGAGATGCACCCTGGAAATTCTTTAGTTATCAGGCTCAGTTCTTCTTGTTCCAGCTGGGAAATCACATTTGGTTTGGAAAGCTGATGCCCTGCTCAAGAGAAGACACACTAAATTTGGGTTCTGAACTGATTATAAAAACCAACCCCAGCCATATCCTTATCCCTTCTCCTTTAGGGCTTCTGAAACAAAGGAAGGTGTGGCTTCAAAAGTTTCCCATTTCCTAATCTTTACAGAAAAGACCTTTCAACTTGAAAGAGAGAACACCAAGCAAATACCCTAAAAGATAGGGATTTCAAGTCTAAATTCATGAATTTCAGAGGTGGTAGAAGATGTCAATAGCGGGGAAAGATATCAATAGGTAGGTTTTGAGTTACAAGGAAAAATCCTTACCCAGCGAAATCAGGTTCCTGTAGTTCTCCAGCATCACTTTTCCATACAAGTTCCTCTGAGCAGAATCTAGATGAATCCACTACTCCCAAGTAAAATCCACAGACACATCCTTGAATGTCACTGACATGAAACTATAAATTCCTGCTCAACAAAGGACTGTGCCAGTAAAACCCTCTGAAGGAACTGAAAAAAACAAGCAGCATTAGAAGAAACTAGGATACAGAGATCTGTGTGAGAAAAACGTGTAACCTCCCAAAAGAAACAAAACATCAAGAATAGACACTATACTATAAGGATATATATAACAATATAACAAGAATAGACATTATCATGAAATAATCATAACACAGAAAGTGCTTTGGCATTCAAGGATAGGAAGAGGAGGATAAGGGAGTAATAGGGAAAGGTGCTGAAGGCTGCTCTGGAGTACTGCTGGAGAAGAGAGGGTGGTGCTTTGATCACCTCCTAGTCACCCCATTGGTAAGGGAGGGACTCCCTGCCCTGAATAGTACAAGATGACCGAACACACAACGCTAGGCACCGGACAGACAAGACTGACGGTGGTTTATGAGTCACATACATTCACAGCCTGGGGGAGGAGGACACCATACACCATGCAGGGCCCCTCGGGGCTGCACTCAGGAACAGGGAACCAGCAGGGGCTGGGGAGGCAGGCTTTGTGCTGACAAGAGGGTGAGGTGACCTTGGCTACCGTGGGAGGATGTGATTGGCTTGTTTGAACAATTTTGTGGGCTGGTAAGGAGGTAAAATCTGTTAGGTTGAGGCCTGGGAGGGGTGCACCTGGTTGGGCTGATGGGGGAGCTAGGTGGGTGGGGAGCCTTTCCTGCTGGTGGAGACATATCAGATGAGAGCAGGGGAACTCACAGCTAGGTCTTTGGAGCCCGTGAGGCTCAAAGATGTCAAGATAGCACATGGAATTTCAAGCCTTACAATACAGGTGGGACTCACAGTTGATGAGGGGAAAGCACGTGCAAACTGGATACAGATCTAGGATGTGGTTGGTCTATAAGAGGACCAATGAAACACCCAGCTTGACTTGAAAATAGCATTTCAAATTTATAAGCCCATTTCAGCCTTGTTCTCTAGCCATTACACTAGGAAATAAAACACCATAAGCATTTAATATCTGTTTAACAGGTATCATGGTTAATTTTGTGTGTCAACTTGACTGGGCTAAAAAAATGCCCAGATCACTGTAAAGCATTATTTCTGAGTGTTTCTGTGAGGGTGCTCCCATTTGAATCAGTAGTCTGAGTAAAGAAGATCAGCCCTCACCATGGTGGGAGGGCATCACTGAATCTGTGGCGGGCCCTAATAGAACAACAAGGCTGAGGAAGAGAGAATTTGCTCTCTCTGCTTGAGTGGAGCCATCTTTTCCTGCCCTCAGACATCAGTGCCCCTAGTTCTCAAGGCTTCAGACTGTGACTGGGGCTTACACCACTGGCTCTCCTGGTTCTCAGGCCTACGAGTTTGGACTGGAACCACAGCACTGGCTTTCCTGGGCCTCCAGACTGCAGACAGCAGATTGTGGAGACTCATCAGCCTCCATAATTGTGTGAGCCAATCCCTCATAATAAATCTCTTTCTCTATATCTACATATATCCTATTGGTTCTGTTTCTCTGGAAAACCCTGACTAATACAAGCAGGGTACACATAACTGAGTGGTGGTTACCATGAATAATAACTCACATTTGTACTGAGTTTTGCACTAAAAGGAGATTCACACGCCTCACCTCATTTAATCCATACAATAACCTGCTAGATTGAGAGCACTGAAATCATTTTATATATGAGGAATCTAGGGATCAAAAAGGTTAAATAACTTATCCCAGATCACGCAGCTGGGACTTGAAACTAAGGCCATCCAACTCCTCATGTTGTGAGAAGGCCAAGGAAAGAACCGTAGCAAACCCCAGCAAGCAGGAGAGTCAGAGAAGGACAAAAAGAGAGATGGAAGGAGGTTCAGGATTGAAGTCAGGGGAGAGAGTTTCAAGGAGGGAGTGGTCACAGAAGATGGAGAGGGTCAAACAGAATGACTGAAAATTAGCTAATTTCAGCAGAGTGCCGGAGGCACAGGTCAGCTTACAGAGGACAAAAGAATAATGGAAGATAAGGAATCAGATGAAATTACTTCAAACTTTTTGTGAAAAGATGAGAATAAGACTGTATGGAAAGAAGTAAGAAATGGGAAATGGAAATAAAGTAATGGAAAAGGTTTTCATTGAAGGACAGAGAGTATTTTAATATGTAAACAGGCAAAGGGGAGAAAATTAGTGGAGAGAGAAGGACTGAAGAAACAGGAGATAGAACAAAACCAATTTCCAAGAACTTTGTGTGTGTTACATCCTATTGCCTATGAACTCAGAAAAAGTGTCAACACTGAGGCACAAAGTTCATTATCTTTTTTTCTGCCTCATTTTCTCCTAATATTTATTTAATAAATATGTCAAAATGACAAAAAAAGTGTTAAAATTCACTGACAAAAATTGTCAGGAACACTAAAGGTAGCTACTAGTAGGATATAAATACATGGCAGAATTTCCATTTTATGAAAGGAAAAAAGGAACCAAGACAAATCATCAGTTCAACAAATGTAAACAAAGGAGAAAGGAAACAAGACAGCACAATAACCATAAATCATTAAATAACCAGAAAAAGACCTAATACATGTATAACAACAAACATAAATGGGTTGACTTTCTTTGTTAAAAGATAAAAACTCTAAAATTGGTTTAAAATCCAGTTATATGGTACATACAAGAGATATACCTAAAACACAAACCAAAAAGTTAAAAAAAGGCATAGAGACAAAATATAGCACATGCAAATAAAAAGAAAGCAGGCGGATAACATACAAATATCAGATAAGGTAGAATATATCTGGAAACAAAACATAAGCCCCTTCCTGATGAAAGAAGATAAATCATAAATAATGAGATTCCTTTTCCAAAAATTAATCCACTTTTCTTCAATAAATTGCCTTGTTAGCTGAATATATTGGGCAAAATTAAAAGCCCAAATTCAGATTGCTATGTGCTATCCACTGGTCTTCCCCATTTCCCTAGATTCTCATCACCCTAAGTGCAGAGCCCCGAGCGTGCCACAGAGCTTGTCTCTATCATGAACTGTAGTGTGGAGCCCTGTGCTGGCAATGGGCTTGTGGAGCACTGATTGAGATAAGTACAGAAAGGCATTTTAAAATGCTAAAGTGAAACTTAACAATATCACTCATAAAATGTATTTGTTGTTAATCCCTTAGGATGTTTTCTCCCTTTCTCCTTTCCACTTAGTCTGGGTCTTTTTCTCCCCAGCATTACATTAAGCACAGGGTAACTCATGGTGTTTGAAATAAACACCTTCATGGGTTTATCACATTCATGCAGAGGTTTTCTTAAACCTAAAAATCGAGTATGGAGTGACATCAGCATTACGGCAGAGTAAGCTGTTCCCTTAGTCTCTTCCCCCTATGATACAACCAATAGGACATTCACTAACCAAGATAAGATTCCCTACAAAGCACAACAGGATGTCTGAGAGATCCATGCAGACATACATCTGAAAGTGGGGGTACTGCATCCCAGGAAGCAGTGGAAGGAGGTGAGCTGATTCCCCCCCGTCCTCAGCAGCAGTTAGCTACATCGTGGGTCCTCATGCAGCAAACAACGTGTGACTGTAAGAGGAGGCAGGGGAGCAGGCAGGCCTGTGTAAGAAAGCTTTTGCTTTCATAGTTGCAGTTTGGCCCAAGAGAATGCTCCACACCGAGTGGCAGGGCTCAGCCACCATGTGGGTGCCCCCACCAAGCACAGCAGCCCAGACGAACCTCCTATGAGCACAGAGCAGGCCCACGTGCATGAAAGAAAGCCCCCCTCCCCTCCCACCTAGCGCACCAGCTCAGCCGATCTCCAGCCAAGGCAGTGGTTCCGCACCAGAGCACCTGCACGTGCATGTGACCTGCCAAGCAGCTGCGGCCAACAGGCAAATGCAGACAAGCCCTATCAGCACAACTTCCAGCAGACGCGGAAGGGAAAACACAGCTCTTGCCGGCAAAGGATCACTTCATCAAACATATGAAGAACTACATTAATGCCCCAGAGCAGAAGGAAAATGACAAGT
Organism: Ceratotherium simum simum; assembly: GCF_057802395.1. Classification (NCBI taxonomy): domain Eukaryota; kingdom Metazoa; phylum Chordata; class Mammalia; order Perissodactyla; family Rhinocerotidae; genus Ceratotherium; species Ceratotherium simum. The sequence goes on from NC_141903.1 coordinate 2,353,796, forward strand.
CTCCAGAAACCAATCCTGAATGTATAGAAATTTCCAGAAACCAATCCCGAACTTACAAAAATTTATAGTCTAAATGACAGAGAATTCAAAATAGTTGTCATAAAGAAGCTCAACGAGTTACAAGAAAACTCAGAAAGACAGTTCAGTGAACTCAGGAATAAAATTAATGAGCAGAAGGAATTCTTCACCAAAGAGATTGAAACTCTAAAAATAAAAAAGCAAAAAAACAGACATTCTAGAGATGAAGAACACAATGAATGAGATAAAAGACAATCTAGAAACCTTAAAAAACAGAGCTGACACTATGGAGAACAGAATTAGTAATTTAGAGGACAGAAATATAGAAATGCTTCAGGTGGAGAAGGAGAGAAAACTAAGATGTAAAAAAAATGAAGAAATTCTTCGATAAATATCTGACTCAATTAGGAAGTGCAACATAAGGATTATAGGTATTCCAGAGGGAGAAGTGAGGGAGAAAGGAGCAGAGCGCTTGTTCAAAGAAATAATAGCTGAGAACTACCAAAACCTGGGGAAGGAACTAGACTTAGAAGTATATGAAGCCAACAGAACTCTTAATTACATCAACGCAAAAGGACCTTCTCCAAGGCATGCAACAGTAAAACTGGCAAAAGTCAATGACAGAGAAAAAATATTAAGGGCAGCAAGGCAGAAGAGAATAATCTACAAAGGAATCCCTATCAGGCTTCTAGTGGATTTCTCAGCAGAAACCTTACAGGCTAGGAGAGATTGGAGTGATATATTCAAAATACTGAAAGACAAAAACTTCCAGCCAAGGATACTCTATCCAGTGAAACTATCCTTCAGATACGATGGACAAATTAAAGCTTTCCCAGATAAACAGAAGCTGAGGCAGTTTGTCGCCACTAGACCTCCCTTACAAGACATGATTAAGAATAACCTCATACCTGAAGAAAAAAGGCAAAGGTTTACAAAGCCTTGAACAAGGAGATAAATAGGAAAAAATCAGAAAATTGCAGCTCTCTATCAGAACAGGTTAGCAAACAATTATAACATAAAAGATAGAGTGAAGGAAAGCATCAAAAATAACTATAAACACTTCATTTTAATGACAAACTCAGAACACAAAACCGCATAATTTGTGACAGCAATAAGTTAGAGAAGAAGAGGAAAGGGATGGAACAAGCTTAGGCTAATGGAGATAAGAGGCTATCAGAAAATGGGCTATCTCAACTACAAGATCTTTTATACAAACCTCATGGTAACCACTAAACAAAAAATCAGAGCAGAGACACAAATCATAAATAAAAAGAAAACTGAAAAAACCATCCCAGAAAACTACCAAACTGAAATGGCAATCAGAAATACAAGGGAAGAGAAACAAGGGAAATATAGAACAGCCGGAAAACAAGAGATAAAATGGCAGTATTAAGCCCTCATATATCAATAATCACTCTAAATGTAAAGGGATTTAATTCTCTTATCAAAAGACACACAGTGGCTGGATGGATTAAAAAACAAGACCAAACAATGTGCTGCCTCTAGGAAACACATCTCAGCTCTAAAGACAAACACAGGCTCAGAGTGAAGGGATGGAAGACGATACTCCAAGCAAATGACAAACAAAAGAAAGCAGGTGTTGCCATACTTATACCAAAAAAACAGACTTCAAGATAAAAAAGGCAATGAGAGACAAACAGGGGCAGTATATAATGATAAAAGGGACACTCCACCGACAGGAAATAACACTTATGAATATATATGCACCTAAAACAAGCGCACCAAAGTATATAAAGCAACTATTAACAGACCTAAAGGGAGAAATTAAGAGCAACACAACAATAGTAGAGGACCTCAACATCACTTACATCAATGGATAGATCATACAGACAGAAAGTCAACAATGAAATAGTGGATTTAAATGAAACACTTGAGCAGATGGAGTTAATAGACATACAGAGAACATTCCATCCAAAAACAGCAGAATACATATTCTTAAGTGCACACGGAACATTCTCAAAGACAGACTATATGTTGGGAAACAAGGCAAGCCTCAATAAATTTAAGAAGATTGAAATCATATCAAGCATCATTTCCAACCACAATGCTATGAAATTAGAAATCAACTACAAGAAAAAAGCTTGGAAAGTCACAAATATGTGGAGACTAAACAACATGCTACTGAACAACCAACGGATAATGAAGAAATCAAAGGAGAAATAAAAAAATACCTGGAGACAAATGAAAATGAAAATACATCATACCAACTCTTATGGGATGCAGCAAAAGTGGTTCTATGAGGGAAATTCATAGGCATACATGCCCACCTCCCACCTCAACAAACAAGAAAAATTCCAAATAAGCAACCTTAAACTACACCTAACAGAATTAGAAAAAGAAGAAAAAACAAAGCCTAAAGTCACATGAAGGAGGGAAATGATAAAATTAGAGCAGAAATAAATGAAACAGAGACCAAAAAAACAGTAGAAAGGATCAATGACACTAAGAGCTGGTTCTTTGAGAAGATAAACAAAATTGACAAACCCTTAGCCAGACTCACTAAGAAAAAAAGAGAGAAGGCTCAAATAAATAAAATTAGAAATGAAAGAGGAGAAATTACAACAGATACCATACAAATACAAAGGATTATAAGAGAACACTATGAAAAACTATATGCCAAGAAATTGGATAACCTAGAAGAAATGGATAAATTCTTAGACTCATACAACCTCCCAAAACTGAATCGAGAAGAAACAGAATCTGAATAGACCAATCACAAGTAAAGAGATTGAAACAGTAATCAAAAACCTCCCAAAAAACAAAAGTCCAGGATCAGATGGCTTCTCTGGAGAATTCTACCAAACATTCAAAGAAGATTTAATACCTATCCTTCTCAAACTAGTCTAAAAAATTGAAGAAGATGGAATGCTTCCTAACTCATTCTATGAGGCCAACATCATTCTGATCCCAAAGGCAGACAAAGACAACACAAAGAAGGAAAATTACAGGCCAATATTGCTGATGCATATAGATGCAAAAATCCTCAGCAAAATATTGGTAAACCAAATACAGCAATGCATTAAAAAGATCATACATTATGATCAAGTGGGATTTACACCAGGGACACAGGGATGGTTCAACATCCACAAATCAATCAGTGTGATATACCACATTAACAAAATGAGAAATAAAAATCACATGATCATCCCAGTAGTCACAGAGAAAGCATCTGACAAGATCCAACATCCATTTATGATAAAAACTCTCAATAAAATGGGTATAGAAGGAAAGTACCTCAACATAATAAAAGCCATATATGACAAACCCATAGCCACATCATACTCAGTGGGGAAAAACTGAAAGCCATCCCTCTGAGAACAGCAACAAGACAAAGGTGCCAACTCTCACCACTCTTATTCAACACGGTACTGGAGGTTTTGGCCAGAGCCAATTAGGCAAGAAAAAGAAATAAAAGGTATCCAGAGTCAGCACTGATGGCCTAGTGGTTAAAGTTCGGCACTTACTGCTTCAGTGGCCCAGGTTCGCTTCCCGAACCACCTGTCTGTCAGTTGCCATGTTGTGGCAGCGGCTCACATAAAAGAACCAGAATGACTTCCAACTAGCATATACAACCACGTACTGGGGCTTTGGGGAGGGAAGGAAAAAGAAAAGGAAGATTGGCAACAGATATTGGCTCGGGGCAAATCTTTCCCTGCAACAATGAAAAAAAGGTATCCAAATTGGAAAGGAAAAAGTAAAACTCTTGCTACTTGCAGACAACATGATCCTATATATACAAAACTCTAAAGAATCCACTAGAAAAGTATTAGAGATAATTAACAAGTACAGCAAAGTTGCAGGGTACAAAATCAACATATAAAAATCAGTTGCATTTCTGTACTCTAATAACAAACTAACAGAAAGAGAACTCAAGAATACAATCCCATTTACAATGGCAATAAAAAGACTAAAATATCTAGGAACAAATTTAACCAAGGAGGTAAAAGACCTATACACTGAAAACTGTAAGACATTATTGAAAGAAATCAAAGATGACATAAAGAAATGGAAAGATAGTCCATGCTAGTGGACTGGAAGAATAAACATAGTTAAAATGTCTGTATTATCTAAAGCAATCTACAGGTTCAGTGCAATCCCAATCAGAATCTCAATGACATTCTTCAAGGAAATAGAACAAAGAATCCTAAAATGCATAAGGAACAGCAAAAGACCCTGAAGAGCTAAAGCAATCCTGAGAAAAAAGAACAAAGTTGGAGGCATCAAAATCCCTGACTTCAAAATATACTACAAAGCTATAGTAATCAAAATAGCATGCTGCTGGTACAAAAACAGAAACACAGATCAATGGAACAGAATTGAAAGCCCAGAAATAAAACCACACATCTGTGGACAGCTAATCTTTGACAAAGAAGCCAAGAACATATAACGGAGAAAGGAAAATCTCTTCAATAAATGGTGCTGGGAAAACTAGACAGCCACATGCAAACGAATGAAAGTAGACCATTATCTTACACCATACACAAAAATTAACTCAAAATGGATTAAAGACTTGAATGTAAGACCTGAAACCATAAAATTCCTAGAAGAAAATATAGGCAGTACACTCTTTGATATTAGTCCTAATAGCATTTTTTCGAACACCATGTCTACTCAGGCATGGGAAACAAAAGAAAAAATAAACAAATGGGACTACATCGGACTAAAGAGCTTCTGCAAGGGAAAGGAAACCATGAACAAAACGAAAGGACAACCCAGCAACTGGGAGAAAATATTTGCAAATCATATATCCAACAAGGGGTTAATTTCCAAAATATATAAAGAACTCACACAACTCAACAACAAAAAAACAAATAACCTGATCAAAAAATGGGCAGAGGATATGAACAGATATTTTTCCAAAGAAGATATAGAGATGGCCAACAGGCACATGAAAAGATGTTCAACATCACTAATAATTAGGAAAATGCAAATCAAAACTACAATGAGATATCACCTTATACCTGTCAGAATGGTTATAATTACCAAGACGAAAAATAACAAATATTGGAGAGGATGTGGAGAAAAGGGAACCCTCATGCTCTGCTGGTGGGAATGCAAACTGGTGCAACCACCATGGAAAATAGCAGGGAGATTTTCCAAAAAATTAAAAATAGGAAAACCATATGATCCAGCTATCTGACTACTGGGTATTTATCCATACAACTTGAAATCAACGCACCCCTGTGTTCATTGTAGCATTATTCACAACAGTCAAGATGTGGAAGCAACCCAAGTGCCCATCAACTGATGAACGAATAAAGAAGATGTGGTATATATATACAAGGGATACTACTCAGCCATAAAAACAGACAAAATCATCCCATTTCCCCCGCATGGATGGACCTTGAGGGTATTATGTTAAGCCAAATAAGTCAGAGAAAGACAAACACCGCATTGTTTCACTCATATGTGGAAGATAAATAAACACATGGATAGAGAGAACAGATTAGTGGTTACCAGAGGGGAAGGGGTTTGGGTGTTTGTGTGTGAAAGGGGTAAAAGGGGCACATATATATGGTGATGGATAAAAATTAGACTATTGATGGTGAACACAATGCAGTCTATACAGAAACTGATAAATAATAATGTACACCTGAAATTTTATAATGTTATAAACCATTATGACCTCAATAAAATAATTAAAATAAAAATCCCTAAAAACCTAGGCTTTTTGATATTGTTATTCTTTGGAAAAGTCGAGGATCAAATGGAATAAATAGGGACATTTTAAATGATGAAAGCACCATGTATCAAGAAGATATGATAGTGATGAAATTTTAGGCACCACAGCAGCAAAATGTCTTAGTAATACAATTTGCAGTAACAATTTTTTTCCTCACAAAATCACAATCAGGGTTATAGCTCAATCATAGTAGGAACAAAAAATGAAACACCTCAGAATGCACTTAATAGGAAAATGCAAGATCCTCATGTTCAATCTCTAAAAAGTTAACAAAAGTCATAAACAAGATTTGAGTAAAATGAATGATTTTTTACTTACTAGGAAGAATAAACATTGTAAGGGTGGTAGTCTTCCTCAAATTGATATAAAGATTTAATGCCATTCAAATCAGAATTGCATATTTTTTCTTTTTTACTGTAACTGTTGGAACTTGATAGTAGTTAATAAAATTCGACTAGAAGGATAAATGTATAAGAATAGTAACCAAAATTCTGAAAAGAAAAACTAGGGGGGATTTGCTTTATGAAATAACAAATAAATTCCAAAACAACAAATAAAAGTGTAGTAGTACAAGAAAAATAGAGCAATAAATAGAATCTAGAAGAATAAACTCATGTACATATATATGGAAATTTAGTACCTTTTAAAGGTAGCATTTCAAATCTATGGAGACTAAGTCGATTATTCAACAGATTCCATCAGTTTGAATGCTGTCTCCTCAGAGGTGCCACTCCTGCTCTGCTGAGGTGATCCTGCCGGGCTGAAACAAACCTCCAGTCACACTTGACCACACCACCCTGCCTCACGGCCATGACAGCACTTAACACTATCCACAGTAATAGCTCCTTTTTATTGTCTGTCCTGCGTTTCTAGAAACGAAGATCTAGGAGACAGGGACCTTGCCTGTCTCATTTACTGCCATCTTCCCAGGATCCAGAACACTGCTTAGCACACGGTAGGCAGGTGGCTAAGTATCTGCTTAATGAATGGATGGATGATGAAATGCTCACCACATCATGTTACATGAAGTTACATCCCAACTTCACATCAGGTACAATAAATTCCAGATAGCTAAAGGATGTAAATTGAAAATGATAAAACTAATAGAAAACATAGAAAAATATTTATATAATCTTGGGGTACAGAAAACCTTTCAAAGCATGATTCCAATACCAAAGAATGGAAAAGGAAATTTAACTCCATAAAACTTCAAAACTTATTTGTAGCAAAAGATGTTATAAACAAAATTAAAAGAAAAATGACAGAATATTGGCAACTTATGGCAAAAGATTAATATCCACATTACATAAAAGGCTTCTTTTATATATAAACAACCCAGTATGAAAATGGCCAAAGGACATAAATAGGTATTTAGAAAGGCTAGAAGAATGCACATCCACAGTTATTTTTTGAGGGGTTGAGACACGGAATTAAATCTTCTAGCCTTAAAAAAATTTTTTTATAACTATATGCCTAATATTTATATTCAGAAAAAGAAGATAACGTTTAAAAGTAAATAAAAGTCATACTTGGGCAGTTCATAATCACATCACTGGCCAATAGAGGAAAGATGAAAATACGAGGACAGATGAAAAAGAGAAACAGCTCGAGTGCTGCACTGACAGGTCCCAAGTCAGTCACTGAGCTTTAGCATCTGACAACTGTATTTTCTTTCTCAACATTTTGTTGCTCATCTCCCATGATCTCTGTCCAGCTCCAAGTGATCGGTAATTCAGAGAAGCAGCAGCTAAAGTGAAGAAGTGTGTGTAGCCAGCAGATCTCAGAATCGAGGCTAACGTCCCTCGATAGAGACTGCTGACACACTCTGGTGCCCCACAGAACGGGAGAAAGAAGTCCTTCCTGTACTGATACGGAGAGGTCTCAAAGATATACTGTAGGATGAAAAAACATAAAAATAAAACACAAGGTGCAAAATTCTTAGTAAATATTATCTGTTACCAATTGGATAAAAAATTGGGGGAAATGTATATGCTGATGTGCTTTCGCAGTCACCTCTGGAAAGCTACATAGGAAACTACATCATGGCTTTTCTATAGAGAGCAAGAACTGGGTGGCTGGGAGACAAGGGTGAGAAGTTGACTTTATTTTTTAAGTATATGCTCATTTATATTTTTTGAATTTTGAATCATGTGAATATATTAGCCATTCAAATTTTAATTAAATAATCGGAATCTGAATCAAATCATGAGCAAATATCATACAAACCCAAACTAAGGAACATTCTATAAAATAATTGGCTTCTACTCTTTAAAAGTATCAAGGTCATCAAAGACAAAGACTGAGGAACTATTCCATATTAAGGGAGATAAAGACATATGACAGCTAAATGGCAGGTATGATCTGGATTAGATCCTGGACCAGATAAAGGACATTCGTGGGACAGCTGGCAAAATATAAGTAAGGTTTGTAGATTAGCTAATAGTATTCTATCAATGTAAGTTTCTCTATTTTGATACCTGTATTTTGGTTATGTAAGATTAGGGCCTTGTTTTTGGGAATATATACTGAAGTACTTAGAGTTAATGGCGCACCTTGTCTATAACTTAAGTAGTTCAGAAAAAATTGTGTGTGTGTATATGCATATATACACACATAGATATATATACATACACATGTAGATAAACACACACACACACACATATATGTATGGAGGGAGAAAGAATGAAAGCAAGTATGGCAAAATGTTAATCCAGGTGAAGGCTATACAGGAATTCTTTGTATTATTTTTTCAACAATTTTTTTAAGTTGAAATTATTTCATAATAAAAATGTTTTTTTAAAAACCACAATGAAATACAATTTCCCACCCACAGGAATAGCTAAAATTAAAAAGACGTATATACCAAGTGTTATGGATTGAACTGTGTCCCCCCAAAAAAGATATGTTGAAGTCTTAACCCCCAGTACCTCAGAATTTGACCTTATTTGGAAATGGGGTCATTGCAGATGTAATTAGTTGAGATGAGGTCATACTACAGTAAGGTGGGCCCCAATCCAATATGACTGGTGTCCTTATAAGAAGACGGCCATTTGAAGACACAGACAGACAGGAAGATCGCCATGTGACAATGAAGGCAGAGATGGCAGTTATGCAGCTATAAGCCAAGGAATGCCAAAGATTGCTGGCACACCACAAGAAGCTAGGAAGGCGTTAAGGAAGGATTCCTCCCTTCCAGGTTTCAGAGGAAGCAGAGCCCTGCAAATACCTTAATTTTAGACTTCTAGCCTCCAAAACTGTGAGACAATAAATTTCTGTTGTTTTAAGCCACCCAGTTTGTGGCACTTTGTTACAGCAGCCTAGGAAACTATACACCAAGCATGGAAGAGGAGATAGAGCCACTGGAATTCTCAAACACTCCTGGTGGGGATGTAAAGTGGTACATAACTGGAAAACCATTTCGCTGTTTCTTATAACGTCAAATGTACACTTGACCAGCAATTCCACTCCTAGGTATTTACTGAAGTGAAATGAAAGCATATGTACACACAAAAACTTATATATGAATGTTTGTAGCTTTATTCATAATAGCCAAAACCAAGAAACAACCAAGATGTCTATCACAAGTGAATGGATGAACAAAATGTGGTATATTCAATGGAATACTACTTAGCCATAAAAGGAACAAACTACTCCTATACACAGTATCATGAACAGACCTGAAAAATATTAGGTTGAACCAAAGAAGCTAGGCATAAAAGAATACATACTGCTTGATTTCATTTATATGAAGCTCTAGAAAGGGCAAGACTAATCTATAATGATAGAAATCAAACCAGCGGTTGCCTGGATGGGGGATGTGGACTGGAAAGGGGTAATGATGCTTTCTGGGGTGATGAACATGTTCTACAGCTTGATTGGGGTGGTGATTATGTTGGTGCATAAATTTGTGAAAACTTAATGAATTATATGCTTATAATGGCTTATTTCATGTAAGTTATAGGTGAAAAAAAGCTGATTTAAAAACTTAGTTAACATTATTTTAACTAAATAAAATAAAATCAAGGCTAACAACAACCAAATCACAACCTTCACGAATGAAAATCCTCTGAATGCTCCCCCTGTAAACCTTCCCCTCTTCCAGAAACTCCCTCTCTTTCTTAATTTAAAGTTCTTATCACAAGAAAAAAAAAATTTTAACTATGTGTGGTGATGGATGTTAACTAGACTTACTGTGGTGATCATTTTGCAATATATACGAATACTGAATCATTATGTGTACACTTGAAACTAATATGTATATGTCAATTACATTTCAATTTTTTAAAAAAAAACCAGATTGCTGGGCCCCACCCCAGAGTTTCTGAGTTAGTAGGTCTGGGGTGGGACTGAAGAATTTGCATCTCTGACAGCTCGCAGGTTCCCAAGGGACCACACTTTGAGAACCACTGCTCTAGAGAAGCACTCTCACAGGCATATAAGGAGACGTTGGCAAAGCTGTTCCTGCAACACTGTTTATAATGATAAAAGAAAGAAAACATCCTAACTGTCCCTCTGTAGTAGAATAGGTAAATAAAAATATGATTTTTTTTCATCATGGAATAATACACAGGAGTAAAATAAATGAAAAGAACAACACATATTAACATACATTAAAAAAAACTCCCTTTCTAATAACTATTTTTGTGAGTTCTGTTGCCTTTTATAACTGAGCTTGATAATACTGAGGAGAGAGAGTAGTACAAACAGAAACCACAACAGTTACTACTTGTCTTCATGAAGGCTTCTTTAAACTAGCTCCTTGGATAAATAAATAAGTGACATGTTTAAGAGACCCTAATACATGACCTTATGAATAGAGAAAACACCACCAGTCCTTCGGTATTGCAGACAAGGTTAAGTAAGCCTAACCTTAAAAAGAAAAACACAAACTTAGGGTCTCCTGGGCCAGGTCTCCCTGATGTCTTATTTCCTTTTCCAGAGAAGCAACAACTCCAGCTTCCAGTAAAAACTAGCAGATTCCATTTTCAGGTGCTCTCTCAGGGCAAAAAATCCCAGGCTCCTCACTCGCTGTTTTCTCTCCATGATCTCCTCTAGCTAGATGTCCTCTAGATGGACACTGCTTCTCCCTAGGAAAGATCATGCCAGCTCCCTTATCAAAGTTCCTTGGACTCCTCTCCACCCCAATGCCTACCACCCCACCAAACACACAAACTCCTCCAGCACTTGACCCCAAACTTTGTATCTGATTTCCTCTCACTACCTGTCACTGCTACATTTGTCCACCTCTAAAACTCACCAGGCTCTTGGCTGGAATAATGCTAAGAATGCCTACCACTTAACCAAGTACCTTCAACATTCCGAAACCATGCTAGGCACTGTTTACATACCATGAAGTAGGTATGATAAGTGAAATATGCCAAGTGCAATTCTCACCAGTGTCAAGTATGGGGCAAGCACTCAGGTAATGCTGTTATTTCTATCATCACTGAGATAGATAGCTAGGTAGACATGAGCAGGGGATCATAGTTGGAAACCTTGCTGCATCAGTGAAGCGTCTAGCTGGCATCCTACAACATGCAGATAAAGGGGAACTGAGACCTGCCCTGGCCCCGCCACCGGAGTCTGAGACCTTCAACCACGAGGATAAAAGTAAAAGTAAAGAGTGCACAAAACAAAGCCTTCTGCTCTACACCTCTAGAGGACATTGGCCTTTTTTTAATTTACATACGAATTCCATATGCATTAGCCCCCCTTCTGAGGGGGATGACTGCCATGACAGTTCCAGAGATTCCCCTAAAAGGTCAAGAACTCCCCCTCCCAATGTGTGGGTGGAGGAAAGACCATTATTAGCGGATAACCAGATAATGCTAATTCTCTTCTAAACTGCCCAAATAAAAATAAAACTAACTCAAGACTCAGAGCAGATGCGTTCTCTGGCACTGCCTGCTCCTCACTTGGAGTGTATCTGACCTTTCCTCTAATAAATCTTTGCTTGCTTGCTGTTGCCGTTGTGTTGGTTTCTGAATTCCTCTCTTAACGCTGACCAAGAACCTGGGCGATTGGACTCTTCAGTCCGGTAACAACCACGATGAAGAAATAATGCTTCATGGAAGTCAAGTCACTTGCCCAAGACAATGCAGCTATGAAATGGTAGAGTCAGGATTTAAACTTGGGACACTCTGACTCCATTATAGCAAATCCTCTCCAGTTATCCCTACCCAACGCTACTTCTGGTTGCCACACTGATCTTCCCCTCTCCAGGTCTTGGAACACTGACAATCTGGGTACCTAACCATACTTGTTCTTATTATCATATTCATGTGCAATCATGATGACTGTATCCTGTACACATGTGACCTCTTTTAAGTTCCCTGAGAGTCCATAAGCCCTATAAGCACCAGGACCATCTCTCATATGATTTTTGTTCCTTTTCTGACCCTTGAACAGCACCAAGCCCTCAGCAGGCCAGATATCCAGCTGAATGACAGTGGCAACTGAGAAAAGAGCTGAGGGACATGGAGTAGGGGCTTTGTGGAAAACATCCAGCATTCTGAGATCTCAATAGCATTGTCCTCTGCAGTGAAGCCCACATACAGTATAGGAGTAAGGGAGAGGTTTGAGAGAAAAATGAGCTCACCTGAGCTCCCAGTGGCAGAGGTCTAGCAGCCATTGCCTTCTCCTTCCTTCCTGTGGCGTCCTTCCTACGCGATGGGCACAATCCAGAGGAGGCAGTGCTGAGGGAAGGAAAGAAGCCATGAGAAATGAGACTCTTGCAACAACAAAAAATACCTACAAATAAACCAAATAAAGTGTACAGCACCTACATAAAGAAAACTGCAATTTTTATTAAGTTTATTTTATTAAGCTTATTTAGATATATTAAGAAAGATGAACAGAGAGAGACGTACTATATTCCTGGATAGGATGTCACAATATTCTAAGTTGTCACTTCTTTGACATCAATTTATAAACTTAACACACTCCCAACCAAGTTATACCTAAATAATAATATTTTAAAGTTAATTATAGAAAAAATGATTTTTTAAAAGTTAATTGTGTTGTATACCAACAGCCAGGAAATTTTTGAAAGGGAATAGTGATGAGCAAGAACTCGTTCACCAGATATTAGAAAGCTACAATAATCAGAACAGAATGTTACTGAATAGGCACAATCACTCATTCACCAGATATATTGTTGACCACCTACTGTGTAGGAGGCAGTCATAGGGGAGGGGTGAATACGGGTGTAAACAAAACAGAGAAACTCTGCCCTCAAGGATGTTATAGCCTAACAAGGAAAAGGGTCATTGGAGCAAATTAAAATGCTACCAACACAAAGGGTTCAGAAAAAAATTTACATAGAAGAATTCAGGATATGAAAAAAGTGACATTTCACATCAGTGAAGAAAGGATGAATTAGTCAATAACTTGGAACAAGGGCTTACATTTGCAAGAGAATTAAAATTTGCACATGAAATAAAACTAAAATACTAGAAGAAAATACAGATGAACATTTTTGTGATCCTGTGGAACAGAAGGCCTCTCTAACAATGATGTCAGAGACCCAAACATGAAAGGAAGATCTTCTTGTCTGACCATATAAAAATGTAACATTTCTGCATAGTAAGGAAATACATATTTATGCATCAGATACAAAATTTTAAAACAAAACACAAATTGCATAAAAATATTCATGAGTGTTCAAAATGCAAATTTAACCCTATCATTTGCACCTCTCAGGAAGATAGAGAATAACAACACCCAGAGGTGGTGTGGGTCAATCAGGCACACTGACATTGCAAGTATTTAAGAACTACTATTTTTCGGGAGAGTATAAAGCAAGGGGTAACAAAAGTCTTACAGTACCCTTGATCCAGAAATTTCACTTGAAGAGACAAGAATGAAACAAGAATGTAAAGACATATGTGGCCAAATGGTCCATATCATTTATAATACTGAAAAAACAAAACCTAAAAAAGAACATGAGGTCCTAAAGAGATGATTAAATATGGCACAGCCATACTTTTCCTCACACTCATTAAAATGATGGCTTAGCTGGGTTTTTTTTGGGGGAGGGGTGAGGGAGATTGGCCATGAGCTAACATCTGTTGCCAATCCTCTTTTTGCTGAGGAAGATTGGCCCTGAGCTAACATATGTGCCCATCTTTCTCTATTGCGAGGCGGCCACAGCAAGGCCTGATGAGCAGTAGGTAGGTCCCCGCCCAGGATCCGAACCCTGGGCTACCACAGTGGAGAACAAGAACTTAACCACTATGTCACCAGGCTGGCCCCTTAACTTAGCTGTTTTTAAAAATTGACATAAGTAGGTGTTTTCAACATATTAATTTTTTTAAGTTTATTTTCTATCTTGTTTGGGTGGTAGTTACATAGATCAAAATGTTTATAAAAAATTATGGAGCTTAAGATTTGAGCACTTTAAACACCCTACCAAATGTATTTCATAACTCATTTTACAAGGTAAATGGAGAAAAGGATTCTAATATCCATATTTTTAAAACCAGTGTTTCCATGTTTATACAAAACGCAGAGTGCAGATTTTGACAATTTTCAAATGATTTTTTTCCTTCTTGCTAACCTGAATTTTCTAGTTGCTCTATTGTGAACCTCTATTTTTTTAAGAGAAAGAAAAATTGCTTGAAAGAAAAGGATTCCCGGGAGTAGAAATCTACACAGGGTCGGCCTCCGCGCTCTTACGCGGAGACGGGTCAAGAGGAGCCCAGGCCAGCGCCCCTAGGAAGCGGAAACCACGGAGGACGGGTCGCCCGGCTGCGGGGTACACAAGGGCAGGTGCTGGGGCCGGGAGACCCCCCCCCCAACCCGGGTCCAGCACCCCCGAGACTTCCGAGGCGGGTCCGGGGAAGGCCCGCGGGGGAGGAACCCGAGGTCCCAGCGACTCCCGCATCCTTCCGCTGCTCAGCCCCGGGCCGCCCCCGCCAGGTCCCCCGCCCTCGCCGCTCCCCGTCAAGTGGCGGAAGGACCGCTTCGGCCGCCCCTCAGCTCTCGGTGTTCCCACCGGGCCGGGCTCCCGAGGAACAGAAGCGCACCTGGAGCTCGGCGGCCCGGCGCTGCGCAGGGGCGAAAAACACGCGGCCCCCGGCCTATCTGCCGCCGGCTCCGCCCCTCAGGGCCTCGCCTGGCGATCCTGGGCTCCTTCTCCCCGGACCTCGGCTCTGCGCCCGCCCGCTCCTCCACATCACGCCGCAGGCCCCGCACTCACCTTCTCCCTACGGGAGAGGGACCGCCCAGCAGACCGACGCGGCCCCGCCCGGCCCCTCCACCCGGGGCGCCGGACTACATTTCCCACAAATCTTTGGGGGGCGAGGCGCCGGCGTTGGAATGCGCAGGCGCAGGCCCCGAGGCGATGGCTCCCAGGATGGCTGTCTGGCGTCCGGGGCTTGCAGTTTGCCAAGCGCGAAGCGGACTGTGCCGCGACCTCACTCCGGCTACTCTTAAACAGCCCCTGGTTGGTTTGTCATGCCCTTTGCGAGAGGAGAGGAGGGGCACACAGCCTTGGCTAAGCCTCACTTTCCTCCTCTGAAATGACAGAAGCCCAGAGGAGTCCTTCGCAAAGTTGTGAGAAGAACGAGTAGATGAGGTAGTGTGGGGGATCAGAATTGGCCATCTCAAAATGTGTCTCTTTGGCATAAGGGTTATTTTGGGCTGGTTACTTTTAAAAACTGCAGACATAGGAAAAGCTCTGAAAACCAAGTAAAAGTAGAAGTTACCCTTTGTAAGAGAAATCTCCAGTTGTAAAGGTATCTATATTCCTCTCTGTGCCAGGAAGAAGGGGGGATGACCTCATCTCTAGAAATTCTTATCAATACGGAAGGCGAGGACTTAAAGCTGCATAATAACAGTTACTCTTGTTTACTGTCCTTTTTCTGGTAATCTCCCATAGCTGACTCCCCCCACCCCCAATATCCCCCTTTGTCTTTAGGTGAAGGTAGTATTTAGAGTAACAGCCTCCGCCATTTTGGCAAGTTGCTCAGTTTTCCTGAGTGTCTCCCATGTATACTGTTATAAAGCTTTATTTGATTTTCTCCTCTTATTCTTTTGTCTCATGTCAGTTTAATTCATAGCCCAGCCAGAAGGACATAGAGGGTAGAGGATTTGTCTTCCTCCCCTACAGTAGTAACATAACCAGATATGTAGTGAGTGCTCCATGAATGGGGGTTCCTGTACCCCCTCTTCTAGGGTCAGTGTCAGGCACTGCTCTAAGTGCTTCAAAATTATCACTGTATAGAATGTGGACAAAATCTCCAATTAAATAAGTGGCCAGAGTTCAGTTACTTTCAGCTGGATCTGCCACTTTGGAACTTGGAGAAGTACATGACATTTAGGGCAGAACAATATGGTAGCTTAGATTGTAGTAGTATTTGGTTTTCTAAAAATAACTGCTAGTTTCCTCTTTCTATTGCTGTGACAAAGACTCACTCTTTGACCAAACTTGAGACAGGTCCCTCTGAGCCCTGTTTTCTACAAGGCTAAGTACTTGGACCCTATCATTGGCCTGTGGAGCCCAGTTTTAGCAAGAATCCTAAGTCAGTTTAGGTAGAATCCACCACCCTTGATATCTGATCAAACTCCCCATCTACTATTTTTTTTTTAATTTGCCAAAATATTTTTATTAATTTACTTAACAATTTGGGATAATCCACTACTCTTGATGCAAAAGTCTTTGGCCTACCTTTAGCAAAGAATCCCCCTAATCTTGCTGTCTCCTCTTGGTAATTTTCCATCCACTGACCCCCTTAGTCTGCTTGTTGACTATAAATCCCCAGCTGTCTTTGCTGTGTGGAGAGTTGAGTTCACTTTTACTGAAGCCTCTCTCTCCTACTGCAATAGTAGTGAATAAAATCTGTCTTTACTGCCTTTAACTAGAGACCAACCCTGTTTCTCTTTGGCAGCTGTCTGAACTACTTCAAAATATTGAAAAATATGAAAATCTTCACAATTCATTTAATCAAGTTAAGGTAACCCAAATAGCACCAAACAAGCTAAGTAACAATCTGATTATCACTACACTAAGACAAATTCCTTGAAACAGTTTCTCCAGGACAACAAGGGCATTCTAAAATTAGAAACTACATGAATATATGCATCATAGTTGTTTGGGTAGAGAAATGGTCCTTGATAAAACTCACAATATAGAGTGTGCAATTTCCAAACAAGTAAGCAGAGAATTTGGGATGGGGAGAGAGAGAAGGACAAACAAACCTCCAACAACCCAGAAACAGAAAAATTCGGACAAATAAAAAGTTCATAACAAGATGGTAGCAATAAATTCCAGTCTATCAATAATCACTAGATATGCATATGGACTGAACTTTGCTTAAAAGAAAAATACTGTCAGACTGGATTTTTAAAAATCTAGCTATATGCTGAAACATAAGGATACAGAAACCTTGAAAGTAGAAAGTTGGAAAAAGATATAGCTGGCAGATATTAACCACAGAAAGTTAATGTAGCTACATTTAGATCAAACATAATATACATTAAGGCAAAAAATATTACCAGAGGTAGAGAAGGTAATTACATACTGACAAAAGTGTTAATTCACCAGAAAAAGAAAATATTCATAAACTTTTAATAATTTAGCTTTGGGGCCAGCCCGATGGTGTAGTGATTAAGCTCGGTGCACTCCACATCGGTGGCCCGGGTTTGCGGGTTCAGATCGTGGGTGCCAACCTACATCACTCATCAGGCCATGCTGCAGTGGTGACCCACGTACAAAAAAATAGAGGCAGATTGGCACAGATGTTAGCTTAGGGCCGATCTTCCTCAAACAAAAAGAGGAAGATTGGCAGTAGATGTTAGCTCAGGACCAATCTCTCTCACACGCACAAAAATAATAATTTAGCTTTACATTATTTAATAATGTAGCTTCAAAATATATAAAGCAAAAGTTGACAGAACTACAAAGAGAATTGAGAGATCCACTGCTATGGAGTTATTAATAACCTATCTTTCTTAGTAATTGATAGAAAAGCTGCTGCCTCCAAAATCACTAAAGATATGGAATATTGAAGAACAAAATTTAAAAGTCTGATTTAATAAACAGACATATAGAATACTGCATTCCAAAATTAATGAAAACACATCTTTAATCACATTTATTAAAAAATGACCTCATGCTAGGCTATAGTCTCAACACTTTCCAAGGAATTGGTATCATAAGGACCACATTCCTTGACAATAATGCAGTTAGACTTTTTTTTTTTAGTCAGGAAGATTGTCCCTGAGCTAACATCTGTTGCCAATCTTTCTCTCTCTTTGTTTTTTTGCTTGAGGAAGATTGCTCCCTGTGCTAACATCTGTGCCAATCTACATCTACTTTGTATGTGGGATGCTGCCACAGCATGGCTTGATAAGCAGTGTGTAGGTCCGTGTCCAGGATCTGAACTTGTGAACCATGGGCCACCGAAGTGGACCACATGAACCCAACCACTATGCCACTGGGCTGGCCTCCAATTAGACGTTTTTAAAGACTAGAGACTTTTTATAAAATTTGGGTAAAGGGAATATTTAGAGGTTGGGCTGGTCATACTGACAGATTCTCTCCTTGACCAAACTCTAATCAGGCCCCTCTGAGCTCTTTTTCAACAAAGCCTTGACTTTTGGCTTCCCATGTTCATTTCTGCATTGTCTAATTTTAGCAAGAATCCCCCATCTTCCATGTCTGATTGCCCTCGATATCTGATTGGGTTCCTCATCCTCATACCATCCCCCAGATGATGTCTGATCACCCTGGCCTGCTTTCAGCAAGAATCCTGTTAGGTCAGTTTAGCCAGAAGCCCCCTCACCCCTGATGTTTCCTCTTAGTAACTTTCTATCCTCTGACCCCCAACTTGCTCTTTGGCTATAAATTTGCACTTGTCCATGCTGTACTCAGTTGAGCCTAATCTCTCTTCCCCACTGAAGACCCCATTGCAGTGGAGCCTATATCTATCACGATAGCCCCCCTTGAATAAATTCTGCCTTACTGTTCTTTAACAAATTGTCATGAACAATTTTTTCTTTAACAGTTAGGATAATATTTTTTTCTTTAACATAACAACACATCAAATTTTGTTCCCTTCCTATACCCAGTGAGACCAAATTTAAGGGGTTATTTGAAACGTTGTTAACTCACAAAATCAGGAAAAAACAGGTAAGGACACGTCAGCAACATTTTGTACCTGGAAAGTTATTTTCTTGGCAAACCTGAAAAATGCCGAATTCCCAGAGAGCTGTAAGATAAGCTGAGTGCCAGTCTGACTTTATGTCTCAGAAACCTCAAAAAGTACAGAAGTGATAATACCAGATACTTCTGGAATTGGGACTGAAGGTGGGGGGTAGGGTTAGAATAAAAAGGGTAAAAGAAGACAAAGTAAAATCTCTTTGAGACAGATCTTTAGACCTCTTTTCCCAATAAACATTATGGGCAATTTCCCCTCCTCCACCTTGGTAGAAATCTAGATAGATTCTGGAGAAGGGAATGGGAAGAGGGAAATAAGACCGAGGCCAGCCACATGGCAGGAGGTTGAAGCTTTAAATAAAGTTGGCCAGTGAGGAATTCTCAGGAATTTAGAGAAGTCTTGGGAAATATCTGAGAAAGCTGACATATGGGTTATAGAGCTCTATTTTTCTGTACTTATTTTATATTTTAATAAATTTTTTTTATTGAAGTATAACGTACTTACTGAAAAACCTTAAGTAATGTGAAAGACTGTGAAATGGACCAAAAAGATTATTGGGTATCTGCAATGGAAAACTATCAGATGTCTAGAGCATGCCCTTCCAGGTTATCTGATTCTACAGGGTTTGAATCTTTCATTGTCTTTGAGCTATTTTAAAACTCTGTAAGTTTAAAATATTAGTAGACAACTGATAACAATGCAAATTATTCTTTTGTTTGTTTTGTTTTTTTGTGAGGAAGATTGGCTCTGAGCTAACATCTGTTGCCAATCTTCCTCTTTTTGCTGAGGAAGCTTAACCCTGAGCTAACATCTGTGCCCATTTTCCTCTATTTTTGTTTATCTGGGAGAGTTACTATTTCTCCATCATATTTGAAGGATATTTTTGCTGGATAGAGTATTCTTGGCTGAAAGTTTTTGTCTTTCAGTATTTTGAATATATCATTCCAGTCTCTTCTAGCCTGTAAAGTTTCTGTTGAGAAATCCGCTGAAAGCCTGATGGGAGTTCCTTTGTACGTTATTTTTTGTTTTTGTCTAGCTGCCCTTAATATGGTTTCTTTGTCGTTGACCCTGGCTAGCCTTACCACTAGGTGTCGTGGTGAAGGCCTTTGTCTGTTAATATATATAGGTGTCCTGTTGGCTTTGCTTACTGGTATTTCCTGCTCCTTCCCCAGATTTGGGAAATTCTCAGCTATTATTTCCTTGAATAGGCTCTCTGTTCCTCTTTCCCTCTCCTCTCCCTCAGGAATACCTATAATTCTTATGTTACATTTTCTAATAGAGTCAGATATTTCTCGGAGTCTTTCTTCATTTCTTTTTAGTCTTAGTTCTCTCTCCTCTTCCATCTGGAGTATATCTGTATTCCTATCCTCTAAGGTGCTAATTCTTTCCTCCATATTGTCAGCTCTGTTCTTTAGAGATTCCAGATTCTCCTTTATCTCCTCCATTGTGTTCTTCATCTCCATCAGCACTGATTGGTTTTTCTTTATGATTTCAATCTCTTTTGTGAAGAAACTCCTAATCTCATTGAATTGTTTGTCTGTGTTGTCTCATATTTCGTTGAGTGTTTTTATGATAGCTATTTTGAAATCTCTGTCATTTAGTTTATGGATTTCTGTGTCTTCGGGGTTGATTTCTGGGTGCTTGTCATTTTGTTTCTGGTCTGGTGATTTCATATATTTTTGCATTGTGGTTCCTGTGTTGGTTTTGTTTTTCCTCATCCTGGAAATCTCTGGTTGCAATTTCCACCTGCCGCCACTGTCTGGTGGTAAAGGGCTGTGTAGTCTAAGCCCCCTGCACTCTGCCCTGGTTTTTCTGCTGCGATCCGCAGTTTTTGTTTTTTTTTTTCCCCCCGCTGCGATCCACAGGTCCAGTCGTTTGATCAGGTCTGCCGCGGATCACTTGGTCTGGTCTGCCGCAGATCGCTAGGTCTGGTCTGGTCGGTTGAGTTGCAGAGTCTGGTTTGCAGGGAGGGGGGAGCTCTCTCTTTTGCCCTCTGGGTCCCTGATGTGGGAGGCTTCTCGTTTGCCCCTCTTTATCTGCTCTCTGGGGTGCTCAGATGTTGATGGTAGCCCCGTGGCTCCTCTGAGTCCTCTGTGCCGGAGTTTCCCACTGGCTGAGAGAGTCCGAAGAGCCACGGTTTCCCCGCCGAGGGCTGCCCCTCCCCCCTCTCTGGGAGCCGCGCGGACCGGGATCGCTGATCTGATGGGGAGGGAGAGTTCTCCTTACCTCTCCCCACTTCCTCCGGGGGCCCAGCACGTTCCGCTCTCAGATGTGCAGCAGTGTGGATCCCTCCGCTCTAGCTTTTCACTGTCTGGGATTCTGTTGTTGGTCTGTGACTGTTCCTTTTGTTGTATCTTGTCGGGGGAAGAGTTCACGGGAAAGCTCACTCCGCCATGATGCTGACATCACTCCCTTTCCTCTATTTTTGTATGTGGGACATGGCCACACATGGCTTGACAAGCAGTGCATAGATCTGTGCCCAGGATTCAACTCGAACCTGTGAACCCCAGGCCGCCGAAGCAGAGCGTGTGAACTTAACCAGTACACCACCGGGCCAGCCCCCAAATTATTCTTATCTATAGATAAGCAAATAAATTGTCCAGTGGAGGGACAACTGATTTCCCTCCAGCCACCTCCCACAAAAACACCAGTTCTGCATCTGTTTGTAAATTCATTTCATGTCTTTTGAACCAGTAGTAACTTCTTGTTCCCTCACCAATTAATTAAATAAAATCTATTCATTTTATATCTATATGACAGTAAAGATTTTACATCTTAAAAAAACCCCTATCCTTTAATAGTTTAATGCTTAATGGGTCATCACAAATGAACACAACTCTATAACCACCATCCAGTGAAACAGATTGTTATCCACACTCCAGAAGCCCCCCTCATGCCCCTCCCAACAAATACCCCATCCCTTCCCCGCAAAGGAAACCACTATCTTGACTTCTAACACCATAGATTACTTTTGTACTTTTAAAACTTTAAATAAATAGAGTACTACACTATATATTCTCTTGTGTCTGGCTTCTTTCATTCAACATTATAGCTTGAGATTCACTCATACTGTTGGGCGTAGCAGCACATTACTCCGTTATGTGAATACATCATAATTTATTTATCCATTCTACTATTGAACATTTGGGTTGTTTCCAGTTTTTGGATATTAAGGAGAATGCTGCTATGAATATTCTTGTACTTGTCTTTTGGTGGATATATATTTGTTGTTAGTGCCGATGAGTACATCGTGACTCCTAGCGACCCTGTGTACAACAGAGTGGAACCCTGCCTGGTCTTTTTGTGCCATCTTCTCATCTTCTAGTACTATACCAAACAATGTTGTGCTGCTATTCATAGGGTTGTCATGGCCAATATTTTCGGAAGTAGGTGGCCAGGTCCTTCTTCCTAGTCTGTCTTAGTCTGGAAGCTCCACTGAAACCTGTTCACCATGGGTGACCCTGCTGGTATTTGAAATACCAGCGGCATAGCTTTCAGCATCACAGCAACACGCAGGTGCTGCAATGTGACAACTGACAGACAGGTGATGTTCCCTGACCAGGTAACATAACAAACCTGGGCCTTTGCGGTGAGAACACCACTGAACCACTAGACCACCAGGGCTGGTTGTTTATATATATATTCATGAAAAATAAAACTTGATCCCTACCTTATTTTATTCACGAACTTAATAGCATATGGATTATAGATCTAAATGTGAATGGTAGAACAATACAGATTCTAGATCAGCAATGTTCAATAGAACTTTCTGTAATGATGGACATATCGTATACCTGTACTGTCCAGTATAGCAGTCACTAGCCATATGTGGCTATTGAGCACTTTAAATATGGCTAGTGCAACTGAGAAACTTAACTTTTAACTTAAGTTAAAAATCACACATTAGTGATTTTAATTAATTTAAATAGGCACATTCAGCTAGTGGCTACCATATTGGACAGTGCAGTTCTAGAAGATAAAATAGGAGAGTATCTTTGAAATAGGGAAAGATTTTTTTTTTTTCCTTTTAAGGGTTACAGAAAGCACTAATCATAAATTTTAAAAAACTTGATAAATTAGACTACACATTAAACTACAATGCATTAAAATGAGGATTTTATGTTTATTAAAATATAATTAAGATAGTTCAAAGGCAAGACACAGAATGGGAAAAGATATTTGCAATACCCTTAACTGACAAAGGACACATCCAGAATATATGAAGAACTCCTAAAAATACATAAGAAAAAAGGCAGAAAATCCAATTTAAAATGGACAAGTAACTTGAACAGAAAGATACCCAAATGGCCAATAAACTTTGTTAATTATCAGGGAAATGCAAATTTAAACCACAACACAATAGTACTACATCCCCATCAGAATAGGAAACATTAAAGATCGACAATATAAAGTGTTGGTGAGGATATGGAGTAGTTGATGGGTGGTAAATCTGTACTGTACAACCACTTTGGAAAACTCTTCAGCTGTTAACTACTCAAATTGAACATTTACATCCCTATGAGCCAACAATTCCACTAAGAGGTACCTAAGACTCTGACTTTAAATACTATGAGTCTGTCACTAAGAGTATGCTCATCTTTATATGCCTTAAGAAAGTCAGTTTGTGAATCTGAAAAAGAACTGGACTCAAATTTGGAAACAGTTGGATGATGCCCCTAAATGGCTTTCAGCATACAATCAGCATCTCTTCATCAGCAGTCCTCAAAAAGGTGACCTAATTTGTAGAGGAGGAAGTGGGGAAACACCTATGGTAACTTTTGTGTGTCTGATATAGATATAGTCAGGATCCTGAATCATTGAGACTCTCAAGGTTCATCATTGAGACACTCAAGTAAGTTTGGAGCAAATGAAATCTGTATCACTAAGAAAGGCTGTGGTCCCTAATTCCTATATACTCTTTTTGCATTATTAAAACCCTCCAACAAAGAAAACTCTAGATCTAGAATGGCTCTTTGGTAAATTATTTCAAAAAATTTAAAAGAAACACCAATCTTACACAAAGTTTTCCAGGGAATAGTTAAAAAAAAAGGAACATTTTTAACTATTTGAACTATTAACATTTTAACTATTTTTTAAAAGGAACATTTAACAACATGATTTGAAAAAGCAGCATAACTCTGACTAAACAAAGGAACATTATAGACCAATCACTCTCATAAGCATGCATTAAAAAATCTTCAACAAAATATTAGCAATCAAATCCAGCAGTGTATGGAAATGATTATATAGCATAACCAAGTGGAGTGTGTTCCAGAAATGCGAGGTGGTTTATCAGGTGAAAATCAATGTAATTCACCACATGAACATGAAAAAAGGAGAAAAGACATATGATCATCTCTGTATATTCAATAAAATCATCCAGTAAAGTTCAACATTCATTCATGATAAATTTTCTAAAAATCCCTTTTAGCAAACTAGGAATATAAGAAAATCAACTTAATCTGATTAGACATATCTATAAAATACCATAGCAAATACCATACCTAATGTGAATTACTGAAAGCTTTTCCCCTGAGATCAGGAATGAGATGAAGATGCCCACTAACACTACAGTATCATATTACACAGAAAAGCATCTTCATGATCGGTAAAGCTTTCTTAAACAGGACATCAAATATATTCCCCATAAAAGAATGCACTGATAAAGCAAAGTTCATTAAAAATTTTACCAAAAGTTTACTGAAAGAAACCGTTTTAAGAGAATGAAAGGGAAGCAACTGAGTAGGGGAAGATATTTGAAATTCTTAAAATCTACAAAGACTTGAATTCTTGAAATATATAGGACTCCTAGAAATCAATAACAGACAGTCAATGCAATAGAACAATGAGCATGAAACATGAATACACAAAAAGGATATCAAAAGGGAAAAAAAGAGTAGGATATCCAAATGGCAAATAAACATAGGAAAAGGCACTCAACTTCATTAGGCATCAAATATAAAATAAAACCACAATGAGATACCAACTCACAGCCACCAGACCCAGTAAAATAAAAGGCAACGCTACATGTTTGCAATGATGAGGGAAAATGCACAACATACACTACTAGTGGGAACGTAAATTGGTTCAATCATATTATAAAATTGTTTGGCAGTATTAAATAT
This sequence comes from Ceratotherium simum simum, assembly GCF_057802395.1. Lineage (NCBI taxonomy): Eukaryota > Metazoa > Chordata > Mammalia > Perissodactyla > Rhinocerotidae > Ceratotherium > Ceratotherium simum. Next base: position 2,378,803 of record NC_141903.1, read on the forward strand.
TAAAGCTGACATCTGTATATCCTACTACTCAGCAATTTCACTCCTAGTTCCAACAGATATGGGTACATATATTTTCTAAAACATATGCAGAAAAGTGTTCATAAATCTAAACTTTTTATTTTCTAGGAAGATAGTAAACACCAACTAATATTGGACTTTGCTAAATACTAAGGCATGTGGTGCATTTCTATACTAATCTCTAGAATAAAAATAATAGAATAAGTAACTTCAGCCTGGAAGAGAGAAAAAAGATAGAATGATTAAAAGTTGTCAACCCAAAAAGATTTAAGGATGGAAAAGGGGAGGGGATACAGAACAAATGGAACAAATGGGAAGCACAAAATAAGATGATCTATTTAAATATAAACATATCATTACTTACATTCAATGTAAATGGACTAAATCATCCAGTTAAATGACTTATAGTGGAAAAAATAAGTAGTATTTAGCTATATGCTTTTTATAAGCAAAACATCTAAAACCTAGGAAATACTGAAAGGTTCAAATTGAAGAGATTTGATGGAAACACTAACAACAACAAATAAAGCTTGTGTACCTAAATGAGTAGACTCGGGGTACCAACTTTGGAACAAGCTGCCTTTGTGAGGTTCCCCAAAGCCAGTGGGAGATGGGCAGGAACATCAGGGGTGTGCCCTGTGGCTGCAGGGTCTACTCTGTCTGAGACCACTCTGGCCTCGACTCTGACATCACCATGGACTTTGAAGATTCCTGTCATTTGCTCTTGCATTTGCCACCAGCTTTCCTAGTAGCAGCTCTTCTTTGCATAGTGGGGACCCGTGCCTGAGTTGGAGTATGGTCTCTATAGGTAACAGCTTTGGTGCTTATCAGCTGCAATTATTTGATTATAAAAATAAAACCTTTATTCGGACCCCGGGCAAGCACCAATACACCGCTTGTCAGGACATGCTGTGGCAGCGTCCCACATAAAGTGGAGGAAGATAGGTATGGTGTTAGCTCAGGGCTGGTCTTCCTCAGCAAAAAAAGGGGAGGATTGGCATGGATGTTAGCTCAGGGCTGATCTTCCTAACAAAAATAAATAAAATAAAATAAAAATAAAAATGAAACCTTTAACAATATGAACAAAAAAATTTCCATAAAGGGAGAATTTCCTGCCCTCTGGGCTCTAGAATAGGCCTTGAGGATGCAGAGAAAAGAGACATAGCCCAGGATTTCAGTGTTAATGCAGCTGAAATTGCAGCAATAAAGAAGGAGGTAAAATGGAGGTACTTACTGTGTTTATGGCAGGCCACTGGCTTATGTGTCTTTCAGTTAATTTCATAAGCATTTATACAGCCCATAAAATATCTTCTATATTTCTTAAAAATATTAACCCACTTATCTTTATAGCAACCTAAAAGGAAGGCATTATTACTGTCTTCATTTTTCAAAACAGAAAACTAAGGCACAGCATGTTTCCCTAACTGGAACAGGACCCCATGATGGTAATTTTCAGAGCTAGGAATAGAACTTGGCACTTTGGCTCTACAGTCCATCAGCATATTATGCTACCTCATTCTAATTTTAATGAGAATGTGAGGGTGCTTTGATTTTTCATCTCAGTCATTTTTATATTGCCCATTTATCTTCTTAGGGTCATAATTTCCTTCACCTTTGTGACTGTAGGGCATCTGTGTATAATAGATATTTGCAAGTCTTTATATACTAATTCTTTCATAAGTGTCACTTATGGGTGGGTTTCTATTGGTTGATTTCTCTTCGTTATGAATTGAACTTCTAAGCCTTCGTGCATGCCTTGTAATTTTGGACTAGAGGCTAGATATTGTGAATTTTATGTTGGTGAATTTTGCACGCACGCACGCGTGTGTGTTTGTATTAGTCAGGATTCTTCAGAGAAACAGAACCAATAGGATACATGTAGATATAGATAAGAGGAGATTTGTTATAGGAACTGGCTCACACAGTTAATAGAGGCTGAGAAGTCCCATGACATGCCATCTGCAAGCTGAAGAACCAGGAAAGCTGGTGGTATAATTCAGTCCAAGGGCTGAAGGCCCAAGAACCAGAAGTTCAGATGTCCCAGCTCAAATAGAGACAGAATTCGTCCTTCCTCCATCTTTTTGTTCTATTTGGGCCCTCAATGGATTAGATGATGCCCACCCACATTGGTGAGGGCACATTTTCTTTACTCAGTCTACCATATAAATGCTAACCTTTTCCAGAAGCACTCTCACAGAAAAACCCAGAAATAATGCTTTATCAGCTATTTGGGCATCCCTTAGCCTAGTCAAATTGAGGCGTAAAATTAACCATCACAGTGTTCCTTTAAATATTTTTGGACTTTGTTTTATAATGCAGTTAGTTAGAAACAGTTTGGTCTTTTTGAGGATACTTTTAAAGTTTTGTTAGGTGAGACCAACACAGGGTAATTTGGCTCCACTACAGGGCAATACCTGTCTGAGGACTCTATACTATGACCCATCAGATAGGAGGTTTTCCACTCTGGCTGCTGGGGTCATGAATTCTTCCCAGCTCTGACTGACCCCAGGGATTGTTCAGCCTGCTTCTGTCCGGTGGTTCTTACCCAGTCTGGGTAGTTTGCTCACATGCATACACTGATCAGTGCCTAGGCAAAAAGTCAAGCAAACACACATGCAGATCTCCAGAACTTGACCTGTATAGCTCCCTCCTCTTTGGTACTTGGGCCCTAGATTTCTAGCTGCCTTTCCCTCCTCAAATTCTGAATCCTGTTTCCTTGAATCAGGGGTACCTCCATGCTCTGCCTGAATCCCCTCCTCACTCTGATCTAGAAGCTCTCTGTAGGCTCTGAGCTGGGGAAGCTGTGGGGACCCCTCACTTGGTTCCTGCCTCCAGACACTGTCCTGAGCTCCTATTGTCCAGTATCTGAAAATGTTTGATTCATGTAGTTCATCTGGCTCTTCGCTTGTTGGATGCTGTAGGGAAGTCTGGTTCTTGTTATTCCATCACAGGCATAAGGGGATGTAATCCTTATGAATTTTTATTCCTTATTCCATCATATGCATAAGGTTGTAATCCAGATTACATTCCTGGAGCCAGGTATGTTATCTGAAAAAGAGAGAGAAGAAAGAATGAAGAAAAATGAAAAGAGCCTCAGAGAAATGTTGAGTCACCATTAAGTACACCAACATATGCATAACAGGAGTACCAGGAGAGGAGAGAAGGGAGCAGAAAAATATTTTGAGGAAATAATGACTGAAAGTATCCCAAATTTACTGAAAATAACAACCTACATATTCAGGAAACTCAAGAAACTCCAAGTAGAATAAACACACAGTGATCAACAATTAGATACATCATATTTATTTAAAATGCTGAAAGCCAAAAAACAAGGAGATACTCTTGAAAACAGCAAGAGAATAACACCTGTCACTTATAAGGGAAACCTAATAATAGTAACAGCTGACTTCTTATCAGAAATAATAGAGGCTAGAAAGCAGTGGGACAACATATTCAAAGAACTCAAAGGAAAAAACCTGTCAACCAAGAATCATATATTCAGCAAAGCTATCTTTCAAATATGAAGATGAAATAAAGACATCCCCAGATAAACAAAAACAAAGAATTTGTTGCTACTACCCACCTTGCAAGAAACATTAAAGGAAGTTCTTCAGATGGTAATTTGAATACACATGATAAAACAAAGAGCACTGGAAAAGGTAAGTATGTAATTATAAAATATAGATAGTATATATGCACATTTCTTATTCTTCTCTTAACTGATTTGAAAAGTAATTATATAAAACAATATGCATATAATGTATTGTCAGGCCTAACATTTAGAAATATATTATATTTGTCAATAATAGCACAAAGAAGGTGGGTGGAAGCAAAGCTGTACTGGGCTAAGAAAATAACTCCAGATGTTAAATGGAATCCACAGGAACAAGTGAAGAGAACCAGAAATGATAAATAATGAGTTTAATATAAAAAAGCCATAAATATTTACTTGTTGTTCTTTCTTTTCTCAGCTTCTTTAAAAGTCATAACATTACATAAGATAATAATTATTACAATGTACTGCTGGTTTTATAACATTTATAGATGTCATATGTATAACAATAATAGCACAAAAAGGGGTAAAAGGGAATAGAGTTATAAAGGAGTAATGTTTCTATTTCTCACTGGAATTAAGTTAGAATAAATCTGAAGATGATTTTGATAAGTTAGGATGTAGGAGGTAAGTTCTAGAGGAAGCACTAAGAAAATAACTTTAAAAATTATATTGAAGAAATGACTATAGAAATTAAAATGCAATTTTAGAAAATATCCAGTAAATGTAAAAGAGGAATAGAAGAACAAAAAAAGAGATGAGACATAGAAAACAAAAGGTAATGTGTAGTTGTAAATAAAACTATATCAATAAACACCTTAAATGTAAATGGATTACACAACACAATCAAAAGGCAGAGGCTGTCAGACTAGATAAAAAACAAGATCAAACTATTTGCTGTCTACAAGAGACAAGTGTTAGATTCAAAGACAGAAACAGATTGAAAGTAAAAGGATGAAAAAATATATTTCATGCAAAAAGCAAACACAATAAAGCTGGAGTGGCTATATAAATATCAGAAAAAATAAACTTCAAAATAAAAAATGTTACTAGAGATGAAGAACGACATTTCATAGTGATAAAAGAGCTATTCCATTAAGAAGATAAAATAATTCAAGGTGGGTGAATCATTTTGCATTTCTCCCAGCAGTGTGTGTTCTAGTTGCACTATATCCTTGTCTACACTTGATATTGTCAGTCTTAAATTTCAGGCATTCTAGTGTGGTGGTGTCTCATTGTGGTTTTAACTTACATTTCCCAAATAACTAATTTTGAATACCTTTTCATGTACTTAATTGACATTTGAGTATCTTCATTGAGGAAGGGTTCAAATCTTTTTTGGGGGGTTGTACTCTTTTTTTGTGTGTGAGGAAGATCAGCCCTGAGCTAACATCCATGCTAATCCTCCTCTTTTTGCTGAGGAAGACCGGCTCTGAGCTAACATCTATTGCCAATCCTCCTGCTTTTTTTCCCCAAAGCCCCAGTAGATAGTTGTATGTTATAGTTGCACATCCTTCTAGTTGCTGTATGTGGGACGTGGCCTCAGCATGGCTGGAGAAGTGGTGCATCGGTGAGCGCCCCGGATCCGAACCCGGGCCGCCAGCAGCGGAGCGTGTGCACTTAACCGCTAAGCCACGGGGCCAGCCCTGTATTCTTATTTAACTCTGAAACTTTATATATTTTGCATTAAAGCCCTTAATCAGAAAAAAAGGAGACATAATAATTAAAAACATAAATGCACCTAATATCAGAGCACCAAATATGTGAAGCAAAAACTGACAGAAATAAAGGGAGAACTAGATAGTTAAAAAATAATAGTTGGAGACTTTAATATCCCACTTTCAATAAAGGATAGAACAACTAGGCAGAATATCAACAAGGAAATGGAAGACTCTAAGAACACTATAAATCAAGAAGACCTAACAGACATCTCTAAAACAATTTCTCCAATAACAGCAGAATATATAACAAGGGCACATGGAAAATTCTCCAGGATAGACTGCATGCTAGGAAATTAAAAAAAAAAAACTCAATAAATTAAAATGATTGAAATAATACAATGTGTGTTCTCCAACACAATGGAATGAAACTAGAAATCAATAACACAGAAATATGGAAAACTCACAAATATGTGGATATTAAACTGCACACTTTTAAAAAAACCACTGGGTCAAAGAACAAATCAAAAGAAATATTGGACAATACTCTGAGATGAATGAAAATGAACACATAACATACCAAAACTTACAGGATACAGCTAAAGCAGTCTTTAGAGAGAAATGTATAGCTGTAAATGACTACTAAAAAAGAAGAAGGATCTCAAATAATACCTAATCTTCTACCTTAAGACACTGGAAAAAGAAGATGAAACTAAAACTAGAGGAAGCAAAAGAAAGAAAATAATAAAGATTAGCACAGAAATTAATGAAATGAAGACTAGAAAACATTAGAGAAAATTAACTAAGTCAAAAACTGTTATTTAAAAAATTTTTTTATTGATGTCTTAATAGTTTATAACATTGTGAAATTTTGGTTGTACATTATTGTTTGTCAGTCACCATATAAATGCCTCCCTTCATCCCTTGTGCCCACCCCCCAACCCCCTTGCCCCTGGTAACCACCATACAGTTCTCTTTGTCCGTGTGTTGGTTTATATTCCACATATGAGTGAAATCATGTGGTATTTGTCTTTCTCTTTCTGGCTTATTTCACTTAACATAATACCCTCCAGGTCCATCCATGTTGTTGCAAATGGGACAATTTTGTCTTTTTTATGACTAAGTAGTATTCCATTCTACATATATACCACATCTTCTTGATCCAATCATAAGTTGAGGGACAATTGGGTTGCTTCCATGTCTTGGCTATAGTGAATAATGCTGCGATGAACATAGGGGTGCATAAACTTCTTTGGATTGTTGATTTCAGGTTCGTTGGATAGATTCCCAGTAGTGGGATAGCTGGATCATAGGCTATTTCTATATTTAGTTTTTTGAGGAATCTCCATACTGTTTTCCTTAGAGGCTGTACCAGTTTGCATTCCCACCAGCAGTGAATGAGGGATCCTGTTTCTCCACAACCTCTCCAACATTTGTTGTTTTTTGTCTTGGTGATTATAGCCATTCTAACAAGTAAGGTGATATCTTAGTGTAGTTTTGATTTGCATTTCTCTGATGATTAGTGATGTTGAACATCTTTTCATATGCCTGGTGGCCATCTGTATATCTTCTTTGGAGAAGTGTCTGTTCATTTCCTCTGCCCACTTTTTGATCAGGTTGTTTTTTTGTTGTTCAGTTGTGTAAGTTCTTTATAAATTATGGAGATTAACTCCTTGTTGGACATATGATTTGCAAATATTTTCTACCAGCTGGTGGGTTGTCTATTCATTTTGATCCTAGTTTCATTTGCCTTGCAGAAGCTCTTTAATCTGATGAAGTCCCACTTGTTTATTTTTTCTTTAGTTTCCCTTGTCCGAGTAGACATGGTATCCAAAAAGATTCCTTTATGACCAATGTTGAATAGTGTATTGCCTATATTTTCTTCTAGGAGTTTTATAGTTTCAGGTTTCACCTCCAGGTCTTTGACCCATTTTGAATTAATTTTTGTGAATGGCAAAAGCAGATGGTCTACTTTCATTCTTTTGTATGTGGCTGTCCAATTTTCCCAGCACCATTTATCGAAGAGACTTTCCTTTGTCCCTTGTATGTTCTTAGCTCCTTTGTGGAAGATTAGCTGTCCATATATGTGTGGCTTTATTTCTGGGCTTTCAGTTCTGTTCCATTGATCTGTGTGTCTGTTTTTGTACCAGTACCATGCTGTTTTGACTACTATTGCTTTGTAGTATGTTTTGAAGTCAGGGATTGTGATACCTCTAGCTTTGTTCTTTTTTCTCAGGATTGCTTTAGTTATTCAGGGTCTTTTGTTGCCCCATATGAATTTTAGTATACTTCATTCTATTTCCATGAAAAATGTCATTGGGATTCTGATTGGGATTGCATTGGATTTCTAGATTGCTTTAGGTAATATAGACATTTTAACTATTTTTATTCTTACAATCCATGTGCATGGAATATATTTCCATTTCTTTATGTCATCATCAATTTCTTTCAATAATGTCTTATAGTTTTCATTGTATAGGTCTTTCACCTCCTTGGTTAGATTTATTCCTAGATATTTTATTCTTTTTGTTGCAATTGTAAATGGAATTATCTTTTTGAGTTCTCTTTCTTTTAGTTCATTAGTAGCATACAGAAATGCAACTGATTTTTGTAAGTTGATTTTGTACCTTGCAACTTTGCTGTATTATTTCTAATTGTTTTCCAATGGATTCTTTAGGATTTTCTATGTATAAAATCACGTCATTGGCAAATAGTGAGAGTTTCACTTCTTCGTTGCCTATTTGGATTTCTTTTATTCCTTTTTCTTGCCTAATTGCTCTGGCCAAAGCCTCCAGTACTATGTTGAATAAGAGTGGCGAGAGTGGGCACCCTTGTCTTGTTCTTGTTCTCAGAGGAATGGCTTTCAGATTTTCCTGTTGAGTATGATGTTGACTGTGGGTTTGTCGTATATGGCCTTTATTATGTTGAGGTATTTTCCTTCTATACCCATTTTATTGAGAGTTTTTCTCATAAATGGATGTTGGATCTTGTCAAATGCCTTCTCTGCATCTATTGAGATGATCATGTGGTTTTTATTTCTCATTTTGTTAATGTGGTGTATCACATTGATTTGTGGATGTTGAACCATCCCTGCATCCCTGGTATAAATCCCACTTCATCATGGTGTCTGATCTTTTTAACATATTGCTGTATTTGGTTTGCCAATATTTTGTTGAGTATTTTTGCATCTCTGTTCATCAGCGATATTGGCTTGTAGCTTTCCTTCTTTGTATTGTCCTTGTCTGGCTTTGGTATCGGGGTGATGTGGGCCTCATAGAACGTGTTAGGAAGTGTTCCCTCTTCCTCTATTTTTTGGAATAGTTTGAGAAGGATAGATATTAAATCTTCTGTGAATGTTTGGTAGAATTCTCCAGAGAAGCCATCTGGTCCTGGATTTTTGTTTTTTGGGAGGTTTTTGATTACCGTTTCAATCTCTTTACTTGTGATTGGTCTATTCAGATTCTCTATTTCTTCTTGGTTCAGTTTTGGGAGGTTGTATGAGTCTAAGAATTTATCTATTTCTTCTAGATTGTCCAATTTGTTGGCATGTAGTTTTTCATAGTATTCTCTTATAATCCTTTGTATTTCTGTGGTATCCATTGTAATTTGTCCTCTTTCATTTCTAATTTTATTTATTTAAGGCTTCTCTCTTTTTTTCTTAGTGAGTCTGGCTAAGGGTTTGTCAATTCTGTTTATCTTCTCAAAGAATCAACTCTTTGTTTCATTGATCCTTTCTACTGTTTTTTTGGTTTCACTTTCATTTATTTCTGCCCTAATTTGTACTATTTCCCCCCTTCTGCTGACTTTGGGCTTTGTTTTTTTCTTCTTTTTCTGGTTCTGTTAGGCAGAGTTTAAGGTTGTTTATTTGGGATTTTCTTGTTTGTTAAGGTGGGCCTGTATTGCTATGAGTTCCCTCTCAGGACCGCTTTTGCCGCATCCCATATGAGTTGGCATGGCGTGTTTTCATTTTCACTTGTCTCCAGATATTTTTTTGTTTCTCCTTTAATTTCATCGATGATTCATTGGTTTTTCAGTAGCATGTTGTTTAATCTCCACATCTTTGTCAATTTCCCAGTCATTTTCTTGTGGTTGATTTCTAGTTTCATAGCATTATGGTCAGAAAAGATACTTGTCTGATTTCAATCTTCTTAAATTTATAGAGGCTTGCCTTGTTTCCCAAGATATGTTCTATCCTTGAGAATGTTCCATGCGCACTTGAGAAGAATGTGTAGTCAGCTATTTTTGGATGGAGTGCTCTGTATATGTCTGTTAAATCCATCTTCTCTAGTTTTTCATTTAAGTCCACTATTTCCTTGTTGACTTTTTCTCTAGATGATCAATCCATTGCGGCAAGTAGGGTGTTAAGATCCCCTACTATTATTGTGTTGTTGTTAATATCTCTTTTTAGGTTTGTTAGTAGTTCCTTTATGTACTTTGGTGCTCCTGTGTTGGGTGCATATATATTTATAATTGTAATATCATTTTGGTGGAGTGTCCCTTTTATCATTAGGTATTGCCCCTCTTTGTCCCTCATTACTTGTTTTATCTTGAAGTCTACTTTGTCTGATATAAGTATGGCAACACCTGCTTTCTTTTGTTTGCCATTATCTTGGAGTATTGTCTTCCATCTTTTCACTCTGAGCCTCTGTTTGTCTTTAGAGCTGAGATGTGTTTCCTGGATGCAGCGTATTGTTGGGTCTTGGTTTTTAATCCATCCTGCCACTCTGTGTCTTTTGATTGGAGAATTCAATCCATTTACATTCAGAGTGATTATTGATATATGAGGGTTTCATGTTGCTCTTTTATTGCTTATTTTCCAGTTGTTTTGCATTTCCTTTGTTTCTTGTCCCATGTATTTCGGACTACCAATTCAGTTTGGTGATTCTGTATGATGACTCTTTTAGTTTTCTCTTTATTTATTATACGTGGTTCTGTTCTGATTATTTGTTTAGTGGTTACCTTGACGTTTGTATACAAGATCTCGTGGATGAGACAGTCCATTATCTGATGACCTCTTATTTCCTTAGACTAAGTCAATTCGATCACTTTCCTCTTCCCCTTGTAAGTCATTATTTTCACAACTTATTCCTTCTTGTGTTGTGGGCATGTGTTTAAAGTGATGAGGCTATATATATATATATTTTTTCCTTCCTTTAATCTTTTATCTTGGTATTTAAGTGTTTGCTGACCTATTCTGATAGAGAACTACTATTTTTCTGATTTTGTCTACCTAATTTTTTCCTTGCTCGATGCTTTGTATCCCCTTTCTCTTTTTTCCCCCAGCATGAGGGCCTTCTTGTGCATTTCTTATAGCGTGGGGGGGGGGTCTCATGGCCAGGTACTCCCTTAGTTTTTGTTTATCTGGGAAAGTGCTCCATCATATCTGAATGATATTTTCGCAGTATAGAGTATTCTTGGCTGAAAGATTTTGTCTTTCAGAATTTTGTATATATTATTCCAGTCTCTCCTAGCCTGTAAGGTTTCTGTTGAAAAATCTGCTGAGAGCCTGATGGGAATTCCTTTCTAGGTTTTTTTTTTTTTTGTCTAGCTGCCTTTTATATAGTTTCTTTGTCACTGACGTTTGCCAGCTTTACTACTATATGCCTTGGAGAGGGCCTTTTCCTGTTGATATATTTAGGTGACCTATTGGCTTCTTGTACTGATATTTCCAGCTCCTTCCCCAGATTTGGGAGGTTCTCAGCTATTATTTCCTTGAATAAGCTCTCTGTTCCTTTTCCCTCTCTTCTCCCTTGCGAATTCCTGTAATCTTTATGTTACATTTCCTAAATGAGTTGGATATTTCTTGGAGAATTTCTTCATTTCTTTTTAGTCTTTGCTCTCTCTCCTCCTCCATCTGGAGCATACCTGCATTTCTATCCTCAGTGATGCTAATTCTTTCCTCCATATTGTCAGATCTGTTCTTTAAAGATTCCAGATTTTCCTTTATCTCCTCCATTGTGTTTTTCATCTTCAACATTTCTGATTAGTTTTTCTTTATGGTTTCAATCTCTTTTGTGAAGAAATTCCTGATCTTATTGAATTGTTTATCTTTGTGTTCTTGTAACTCGTTGAGCTTTTTTATGATAGCTATTTTGAATTCCCTGTCATTTAGGTTACATATTTCTGTACAAACAGGGTTGATTTCTGGGTACGTGTCATTCTCCTTCTGGTCTGGAGATTTGATGTATTTTTGCATTGTGCCTGCTGAGTATGATTTGTTTTTCCTCATTCTGACAATATCTGGTTGCAGTTTCCACCTGCCGCCACTGGCTGTGTATTCTGAGCCCACTGTCATCCTTGAGTGGAGCACTCTGGCTGACCGGCTGAGCTGGTCTGCCGGGCGGTGGTGGGGAGGGACTCTCTCTTTTTCCTGCCCGACACCAGGCTGCTTCTTGCTCTTCCCTATCTGTTCTCCTGGTGTGCTCAGATGTTAACGGCACCCTGGCAACAGTTCAGACTTCTCTGTATGGGATTTTCCCACAGGCTGTGAGAGAACTTGGAGAGCGATGATTTTCCCAGCAGAGGGCCACCCCTCACCCCTCTCTGGCAGCCACACAGACCCAGAGACACCGATTGGATGGGGAGGGGGAGGATATCTCCTTACCTCTCCCGACTTCCTCCAGGGGCTCCAGCACCTCCACCCTCTGATGTGCGGCTGCATGGGTCTCTCAGCTGTCCTCTTGTGTTGTGTGAGTGTCCTTTGTTGGCATGTGAATGTCTTTTTTCTTGTAATTTATCCAGGGAGAGTTTATGGGAAAGCTCACTCTGCCGTGATGCTGATGTCACTCCAAAAATCTGATCCAAAAGCTGTTATTTTAAAAGACCAACAAAATTGACAAATCTTTAGCTAGACTGACCAAGAGAAAAAGAGAGAAGACTCACATTACTAGAATCATAAATGAAAGAGAGGATATTACTACCAATTTTATAGAAATAAAAGAGATTAGAAAAGGATTTTAAGAAAAATTGTATATCAATACCTTAGACAACTTAGATGAAATAGGAAGTTTCCTAGACAGTCCCAAAGTACCTAATTGACTCAAGAAGAAATAGACAATCTGAATAGATCTATAACAAGAAGAGAGATAGAATTAGAAATTAAAAACAAAACAAAACAAAACTACACACAAAAGCCCTGGACCAGATGGCCTCACTACTGAATTCTACCAAACATTTATTCTTTTTTTTTTTCCTTTGGTGAGGAAGATTAGCCCTGAGCTAACATCCGTTGCCAATCCTCCTCTTTTTGCTGAGGAAGATTGGCCCTGGGCTAACATCTGTGCCCATCTTCCTCTACTTTATATGGGATGCCACCACAGCATGGCTTGACAAGCGGTGCATTGGTCTGTACCAGGGGTCCAAACCTGCGAACCCCAGGCCTCCGAAGCAGAATTGGCAAACTTAACCACTAGCCACTGGGCCAGCCCCTCCACCAAACATTTAAAGAATTAATACTAATACTTGAAAACTTTTTCAAAAAATAGAAGAAATATTTCCCAAGTCATTCTATGATGTATTACCTTGATACCAAACCAGACAAAGACAACATAAGAAAACCACACACCAATCTGTTATGATATTCTAGCCTATTCTATCCATATTCTACTATGAATATGAATGCAAAAATCCTCAAAAAAATACTAGCTACAAAATTCATTGACTTATAAAAAGAATTATACAGCACAAATAAAAGTTATTTATCCCAGGAATGCAAGATTTACTGAACATCCAAAAATCAACAAATGTACAAAACTATAGCAATAAAATAAAAAAAACAAAAACCACATGATCATCTCAACAAATACAGAAAAAACATTAGGCAAAATCCAACACCCTTTGAGTAAACCTCAAAGGTTTACTGGTGATAAAAACACTCATCAGTACAGAAATAGAAGGGAACTTCCTGAACTTGATAAAGAGAATCTACAAAAAACTCATAGCTAACATCATACTTACTGGTGAAAGACTGGATGCTTTCTCTCTAAGGTCAGGAACAAGATAAGAATGTCCACTATCACCACTTCTATTCAACACATACTGGAGGTTCTTGCCCGGGCAATTAGTCAAGAGAAAGAAATAAAAGCCTTCCATGTTGGAAAGGAAGAAGTAAACTATTTCTATTTGCAGATTACATGATCATGCATATAGAAAATTCCAAGGAATTCACTAAAAACTATTAGAACTAATAAGCAAGTTTAGCAAGGTTACAGGATATAAGATCAATATACAAAAATCAGTTGTATTTCTATTCACTTGTAATAATCTGAAAGTGAAATGAAAACAATTCCATTTACAATAGCATCAAAAAGAATAAAATATTTAGGAATAACCTTAATAAAAGAAATGCAAAACTTATGCTCTGAATACTACAAAACATTGTTGAAAGAAATGAAAGATGATCTAAATAAATGGAAAAATATTCCATGTTCATGGTCTGAAAGACTTAATATTGTTAAGATGCTATTACTCTCCAAACTGATCTACAAATATAATCCAATCTCTATCAGAATCCCAGCTGACTTCTTATAGAAATTGACAAATTGATTTTAAAATTTATGTGGAATTGCAAGGGACCCACAGTAGCCAAAACAATATTGACAAAGAAGAATATTGAAGGAGGACTCACATTTTCTATTTTCAAAAATCACTACAAAGCAATGGTAATCAAGACAGTGTACTACTGGCATAAGGATAGATATGCAGATCAATGGAATAAAGTTGAAAGTCCAGAAATAAACCCATGTGATTTTTGACAAGGGTGCTAAGGACCATTCAATTAGGAAAGAATATTCTTTTCAACATATGGTGCTGGGACAACTGGATTTCCATGCAAAAGCATGAAGTTTGACTCCTACTGTGATACTGTGATTTATAAGAAATGTATATATTTGGTGATTCAGATGACTGAAATATATTTCTCAGATATATTTCGTCTTCATCCACAGTTCCTGACTTTACAGCTCCCAAATCCCTTGGAATTTCCTGAGCAATATGACCCCACCTCAAGGTAGGGGCTGGTTGCCAGGAGAACCAGCCATCTGATCAGAGGATTGGAACTTTCAGTCCCATCCTCTGATTTCCAGGGAGGGAGGGAGGGCTTGAGGTTGAATCAATTGCCAATGGCCAATGACTTAGTCAATCATGACTGTGTAATGAAGCCTCCATAAAACCCCACAAGGACAGCTCTTTGGCCTTTTTTGGAGAGCTGTTACATTGGGGAACCAGAACTCTTCTATGTGCCACCATGCTGGGTCCCAAACTCCATGAGGACAGAAGCTCCTTTGTTCAGGAGTTCGCCCCTACCTATCCATCTGGCTGTTGATTCACATCCTTTACTATCCTTTCTAATAAATCAGTCATCTAATGAGTAAACGAGTTTTCTTGAGTTTTGTGATTTTTGACAAGGGTGCTAAAGACCATTCTAGCAACTTAATTGAACCCAAGGAGGGGGCTGTGGGAATCTGACTTATAGCCAGTCGGTTGGAAGTACAGGTAACAACCTGGACTTGCAATTGTCATCCTGAGTTGTAGGGGGTTGTTGGAACCTCCAGTTTGTAGCCAGTTGGTCAGAAGCACAGGCAACAACCTAGGCTTGTGACTGGAATCTGAAGTAGAGGGCAGTCTTGTGGGACTGATCCTTCTACCTGTGGAATCTGATACTATGTCAGGATAGATAGTGTCAAAATTGAGTTGAATTCTCGGACACCCTGCTGGCATCTGAGAACTGCTTGTCGGTGTGGGGAAGCCTCCACATACACACGTTGGAATTGGGTCCAGGAACCCTTTGCACCTACTAAAACCATATAAAAATGAACTCAAAATGGATTAATGACCTAAATATAAGAGCTAAAACCACAAAACTCTTAGAAGAAAACATAAGAGAATCTTCAGGACTTTGCATTTGGAAACAAATTACAAATTCTTAGATATAACAGCATAAGCAACAAAAGAAAAAATAGAAAAATTGGATGTCATCAAAATTAAAAATGTTCGTGCTTCAAAGTACACTATCAAAAAAAGGATAACTCACACAATGGGAGAAAATAATTGTAAATCATATATCTGACAAGAGGCCAGTATCTAGAATGTACAAAGAACTCACAACTCAATAAAGAAAGACAAATAACCCAATTAAAAAATGGGCAAAGTATCTTAATAGGCATTTCTCCAAAGAAGATATACAAATGGCCAATAAACACATGGAAAAATGCCCAACATTGGCCATCAGGGACATACAAATCAAAACCACAATAAAATTCCACTTCACATCCACTAGGATGGCTAGAGTAAAAAAGTCAGAAAATATGGGGCCGGCCTGTGGTTAGTGGTTAAGTTCGTGCATTCTGCTTCGGTGCCCCAGGGTTTGCTGGTTCGGATCCTCCGCGTGGTCCTACTCACTGCTCATCAAGCCATACTGAGGTGGCATCCCATATAGAAGAGCTACAACTCTACAACTATGACATACAACTATGTACTGGGGCTTTGAGGAGAAAAAAGAAAAAGAGGAAGATTGGCAACAGATGTTAGCGCAGGGCCAATCTTCCTCAAAAAAAAAAAAAAAGCCAGAAAATGAGTGTGTGTTAGGATGTGGAGACATTGGAAGCATCATATATACTGCTGGTGGGAATGTAAAATGGTGGAACAAATTTGGAAAATCATCTAGTAGGTCCTCAAACGGTAAAACAGTGACCATACTACCCAGCAATTCCACTTCTAGGTACATAGCCAAGAGAAATGAAAACATACATTCAAAAACTTGTACACAAACATTTATAGCAGCTATATTCATAATAGCTAAAAGGTGGAAAAAACTCAAATGTCCATCAACTGATGAATGGATAAACAGAATGTGGTATCTCCATACAATGGAATATTCAGATATAAAATGATATTGAAAGGATACAAAAATGGATAAAAAAAGATATAAAAATGATAGTTACTACAACATGGAATAGACCTTGAAAACATTCTTCCAAGTGAAGAAGCCAGTCACAAAAGACCATATATTATGTGATTCCATTCATCTAAAGTGTCCAGAGTAGGCAAATATATAGAGCCATAAAATAGATGAGTGGCTGCTTAGGGTTGGGAGGATAAAAGAGATAGGACAGTGATAGCCAGAGTGTGGGATTTCTTTTTGACGTGATAAAAATGTTCTAAAATTGCCTGTGGTGTTGGTTGCAAATATCTCTGAATATACTAACTGTTGGATTGTACTCTAAATGGGTGAACTGTATGGTCGGCATACCATATCCCAATAGCTTTAAAAATTCATGTACAGAAGTCCATGTGAACATAAGTTGTCATTACTCTGTAATAGATGCCCAGAGTGCAACTGCTAGGTCATGATAGTTGTCTTGTTCTTGGTCTTAGGTGGCAATCGTTCAGTCTTTCACCATTAAGTATTAAGTTGGCTGGAGGTTTTTTTCCTAGATGTTCTTTATCAAGTTGAGGAAGTTCTCCTCTGTTCCTGTTCTTCTGCGAGTTTTTATTATATACGGGTGTTTGATTTTGTCAAATGCTTTATCTGCATCAATTGATATGATCATAAGATTTTTCTTGTCTGTTATGTTATTATAGAGGATTACATTGGTTTTCAAATATTGGACCAAATATTGGAATAGACCCCACTAGATCATGGTTTATAACTTTTTTTATACATTATTGAATTCTATTTGCTATTATTTTGTTAAGGACTTTTGTTACTTATTCACCACAGATATTGGTCAGTTTTCTTTTTTTGTAGTCTTTGGTTTTCATATCAAGGTAATACCATCTTATGAAATTAATTGAATAGTGTTCCCTCTTATATTTTATGGAAGAGAGTATATAAAATTCATTTTAATTCTTCTTTAAACATTTAGTAGAATTATCCAGAGAAATAATCTGGACCTTCAGATTTTTTTTTGAGGGAGATTTTCAATTATGAATTAAATTTCGTTAATAGTTATAGAACAATTCAGATTGCATTTCAAGGAATTGGTCTTTTTCATCTAAGTTGTCCAATTAAATGTGTAGAAATGCTTATTGTTTTGTATTTTATGAGCTGGTCAGTCAGGCGTGACTAGAAGAGATTCAGAAGAGGCTCAGGAAAAAAAAATTAAGGTTTATTATCCTCACAGATCCTAGAGATAGGAGGCATTGCATGCTATGCAGGGCCACCTGGGAAAGACACCAGGGTGGCCAGGAGCATTCAAGGTCTTTGGCAACCTAACTCTAGCTTCCATTTACAGTATTATTTTTTCTTTTATCCCATTAGGAACCCTTTACACCAGCAAGGCTAGTTTCCCCACTGGGCCCTACAGATGCTGTATTTATTCTCCCTCTGAGCCTTTTGCTCCTGTTACTCTTATCCTTGCATTCCCCTTGCTCTCTAGGTATTATGATTCCATCTATTCTTCAGACTTGGATGATAAAAAATTCTTTCTGCTCTGAGTTCTTAGAACACAATCTTGATCACGTCATCAAGCTTCTATTTACTAAGGAACAAACCTGATCTTACACATACATATGCATACATTATGATACATCATGACCAAGTAGGATTTATTTCAGGAATGTAACATTGGTTAACATAAAAGTTTAGTCAATGTATTTCTCTGTTAAATGTATGGAGAAAAACAACATGATCATTTCAATCAATGCAGAAAGCTGAATATGACAAAATGCTACTCCCATTTATGATATAAACTCACAGCACATTGGGAATATAAGAGAATGTCCTTACTCTAATGACATATCCACAAACAAATTAAAGGTAGCACTGTATTAAATGGTGAAATACTGAATGTTATCATTTGTATTCAACATTGTACCGGCCTTGCTCTACAGTGGTATAAGAAAAAAATTTTTTAAAGATATTACTATTAGAAAAGAAAAAAAATGGCCATTATTTACAGATGACAATTGTGTATGCAGAAAATTTTTTAAAAACTCTACAAACAAGCTATTAGAAAAAAGTAAATTTAGCAAAGTCACTGGATCCAAGGTCAATATACAAAAATCACCTGTATTTCTATGTAATACTAATAAATAATTGAAAAATGACATTTAAAATTACTATTTATAATAGTACAGTGAGGACATCATGTCCTCTCATGCCTCCTTATCATTGGACAAGCTTCTCCCTTATTTGAATGCCTTTCCATCTATCCCACACACCTGTTGAACTCCTATATTTCTTTCCAGTCTCTTTTCAGGCTTATCACTTTTTTAAAGCATTCTCTCTTCCCCCTCCTAATTTTGAAATTCATGATGAAATTCCTTTCTTAAAAAAACAAAAAGTAACACAGATGTCAAACTTGTAAAACTGATAAAAGCAGAGCTTTCTTATTGAAACAAAGTAAGGAGTGAACTCGGAGCCATGACTTCCTAAAAAGTGTCCAAAGCACAGATTGAATCTCATTATTTGATTAACATTTTAAAGTACCCAAAGATCCAAAAATTGCTACTGTAATCAATATCTTAAAAAATGAGATCCCCACCTCGTATGAGATGCAGCAAAAGTGGTCCTAAGAGGGAAATTCATAGCAATACAGGGCCACCTTAACAAGCAAGAAAAATCTCAAATAAGCAATCTTAAATTACACCTAACAGAATCAGAAAAAGAAGAAAAATAAAGCCCAAAGTCAGCAGGTGGGAAATAATAAAAATTAGAGCAGAGATAAATGAAATAAAGACCAAAAAAACAGTAGAAAGGATCAATGAAACTAAGAGCTGGTTCTTTGAGAAGATAAACAAAATTGACAAACCCTTAGCAAGACTAAGAAAAAAAGAGAGAAGGCTGAAATAAATAAAATTAGAAATGGAGGGGGAGAAATTACAATGGATACCACAGAAATACGAAGGATTACAAGAGAATACTATGAAAAACTATATGCCCACAAATTGGACAATCTAAAAGAAATGGATAAATTCTTAGACTCATACAACCTCCCAAAACTGAACCAAGAAGAAATAGAGAATCTGAATAAACCAATCACAAGTAAAGAGATTGAAACAGTAATCAAAAACCTCCCAAAAAATAAGTCCAGGGCCAGGTGGCTTCTTTGGAGAATTCTACCAAACATTCAAAGAAGATTTAATACCTATCCTTCTCAAACTAGTCCAAAAAATGGAAGAAGATGGAACACTTCCTAACACATTTTACAAGGCCAACATCACCCTGATCCCAAAGCCAGACCAGGACAACACAAAGAAGGAAAATTACAGGCCAATATCGCAGAGGATTATAGATGCAAAAATACTCAACAAAATTTTGGCAAACTGAATACAGCAATACATTAAAAGGACTGTACACCATGATCAAGTGGGATTTATACCAGAGACACGGATGGTTCAACATCCGCAAATCAATCAATGTGATACATCACATTAACAAAACGAGAAATAAAAACCATATGATCATCTCAATAGATGTAGAGAAAGCATTTGACAAGATCCAACACCAATTTATGATAGAAACTCTCAATAAAATGGGTATAGAAGGAAAGGAGCTCAACATAATAAAGGCCATATATGACAAACCTACAGCCAACATCACACTCAATGGTGAAAAACTGAAAGCCATGCCTCTGAGAACAGGAGCAAGACAAAGGTGCCCACTCTCACCACTCTTAGTAAACATAGTAAGAGGTTTTGGCCAGAGCGATTAGTCAAGAAAAAGGAATAAAAGGAATCCAAATAGGCAATGAAGAAGTGAAACTCTTGCTGTTTGCAGACGACATGACTTTATATATAGAAAACCCTAAAGAATCCATCAGAAAACTATTAGAAATAATCAACAACTACAGCAAAGTTGCAAGATACAAAATCAACTTAGAAAAATCAGTTGCATTTCTATACTGTAATAATGAACTAACGAAAGAGAACTCAAGAAGACAACACCATTTATAATCTCAACCAAAAGAATAAAATATCCAGGAATGAATTTAACCAAGAAGGTGAAAGACCTATACAATGAAAATATAAGACATTCTTGAAAGAAATCGATGCACATGGATTGGGAGAATAAACATAGTTAAAATGTCCATACTACCTAAAGCAATCTATAGATTCAATGCAATCCCAATCAGAATCCCAATGACATTTTCACAGAAATAGAATACAGAATCCTAAAATTCACATAGGGCAACAAAATATCCTGAATAGCTAAAGCAATCCTGAGAAAAAAGAACAAAGCTGGAGGCATCACAATCCCTGACTTCAAAATATACTACACAAAGCTATAATAAGCAAAACAGCATGGTACTGGTACAGACACACAGATCAATGGCACAGAAATGAAAGCCCAGCAATAAAACCACACATCTACCGACAGCTAATCTTCAACAAAGGAGATAAGAACACAGGAGAAAGGAAAGTCTCTTCAATAAATGGTGTTGGGAAAACTGGACAGCTACATGCAAAAGAATGAAAGCAGACCATTATCTTTCGCCATACACAAAAATTAACTCAAAATGGATTAAAGACTTAAAGGTAGTGTCACTGACTAGGTGCCTCGAGAAACTCAAAGCGGGGTTTGGAAGCAATTAACTGGTTTTCCAAGTTGCTTCTTTTCCTTTTGTATGTTAAGGAGATGTAACCACTAATCATCCTGAAACTCACCAAGTGAGAAACTCAAGGGACATGTAACCACCAGCCATCCTGAAACTGACCAAGCCTCATCACAAGAGCTATGCCAATGACCTTTGCCTCATTTTTAATGCAAAGATGGCTCCAGGAGGAGTTTAGGCCTCATTATGTGGAAGCATGTTCTTCAGCTGAGCCTGTGCAAGCAAATACCCGCTTCTCCCTTTTGAATATTCATTCCCCAACCGAAATAAAACTTCCTCCTTCCCTGTTTGGGGATGCCATAACTTTGGCAATGATTCCTCATGGCCTCCTACTTGCTGCAAATACACTTCACATTGTGAGACAACTTCCACTGGTGTAGAGTCTTATTTAACTCACCAGGAGGTGAGCCCACTTGGTTTGGTAAAGGTAGGACGTTAAATCATAAAACTTCTAGAAGAAAATATAGGCAGTACACTCTTAGAGACGAGTCTTAGAAGGATCTTTTTGAATACCATGTTTACTTGGGCAAGGGAAACAAAAGAAAAAATAAACAAATGTGACTTCATCAGAGTAAAGAGCTTCTGCAAGGCAAAGGAAACCAGGAACAAAATGAAAAGACAACCCACCAACTGGGAGAAAATATTTGCAAATCATATATCCAACAAGGGATTAATCTCCAAAATATATAAAGAACTCATACACCTCAACAACAACAAAACAAACAACCCAATCAAAAAATGGGCAGAGGACCTGAACAGACATTTTTCCAAAGAAGATATACAGATGGCCAATAGACACATGAAAACATGTTCAACATCACTAATCATCAGGGAAATGCAAATCAAAACCATACTGAGATATCACCTTACACCTCTTAGAATGGGTATGATCACCAAGACAAAAAATAACAAATGTTGGAGAGGATGTGGAGAAAAGGGAACCCTCATACACTGCTGGTGGGAAGGCAAACTGGAAAGCCATTATGGAAAACAGTACGGACGTTTCTCAAAAAATTAAAAATAGAAATACCACATGACCCAGTGCTCCCACTACTGGGTATTTACCCAAAGAACTTGAAGTCAACAATTCAGAGAGATGTGTGCACCCCTATGTTCACTGCAGCATTATTCACAATAGCCAAGATGCACAAGCAAGCCAAGTGCCC
This sequence comes from Ceratotherium simum simum, assembly GCF_057802395.1. NCBI lineage: Eukaryota > Metazoa > Chordata > Mammalia > Perissodactyla > Rhinocerotidae > Ceratotherium > Ceratotherium simum. The sequence goes on from NC_141903.1 coordinate 2,400,752, forward strand.
ATCGACTGATAAATGGATAAAGAAGATGTGGTATATATAGACAGTGGAATACTACTAAGCCATAAAAAAAGACAAACTCGTCCCACTTGCAACAACATGGATGAGCCTTCAGGGTATTACGTTAAGTGAAATAAGCCAAAGACAAACACCATACAAGTTCACTCATATGTGGAAGATAATCTAACACATGGACAAAGAGAACAGATTAGTGGTTACCAGAGGGGAAGGGGGTGGAGGGGGTGGGCATAAGGGGTAAAGGGGCACATATATATGGTGACTGAGAAATAATAATTTTCAACTGAAATTTCAGGTTATAAACTATTATGACATCAATAAAAAATTCTGAAGAATGAGATCCTTCTGCCTTACAGAAAATACGGTCAGCAGGCAGAAATTCCTTCACGACCTCCAAATGAAACAAAAATTTATCTGCAATCCCATCTTTCTGTAGGTTTTTCCCTCCAGCCTCAGGTAAAGGTTAATTCCTCCACCTATGCTCCTACTTCCCTCATAACATCTCAGAAAATTTGTTCCACTCAGTGATCTCTTCTTTAATTCACCCTCAACATGTGTATACATTATTGCCTCAATCATTAACATATAAATGCTCCCTAGTTTTCTCCCCTCTAAATACTTTACTTCCCTTCATTTAAACTTGAAACAGTCTACAACAGCCTATTAGTTCTCACCTTCCTATAATAATCTAACATAGAATAATCTGACTTCTGTTCACCCTAATTCACTGACATTGCTCTTGCCAAGATCTCCAATGTTCTCCTAGTTACTAATTCCAATTTACCCTTTCCCTATCACTTGACTTGTGGCATCTAACACTACTAACTCTCTGAGATTCATTTCCCCTTTGGGCTCAATGACATCACTCTTCCAGCTTTTCTCCTACCTGAAGTCCGATTCCTTTTCTTCTTAGTTCTTTTTCTTCCAACAATTCCATACATATTGATGTTTTCCTGGGTTTAATCCATTACCCCTTTGTTTCTCATTCTAATTAATGCTCTCTGCTGGCCAATTTCATGTACCATGATTTTGACTACTCCTACTTCTAGTCTTCTGGCTCACATTTCCTTTTTAGATTTTATGATCAATTTTACATGTATAAAATCAAAATTGTGCACCCCCTGTACTTTCTACTTGGTACATGACATCTCCCTCCATTCAGCTAAGCAAGGTATAAACTTGGAAGTCAACCTACCCTTGTTCTTGACTCATCTCTCCCAACTTTTCTATTGCAAAAACCATGCCCTATGTATTGTACAACATTAATATTTGTCACATATTCTTCACCGTCTCTGCTTGAGTTTAGAGCCTCACTCACCCATCATTTAAATTACTCTAACAGCCCATATTCTAAGCTTCAATCTGTTCAGTTGTCTTCAACCTCCTAAATTCATTCTCTAGACATTATTGCCAGGACAGTTCCCCTCACATAAAACCTTTGATTCCATAAATTTCAGAATAAAGTTTAAAATCCTTAGAATGGCAAATGAGACCTTTGGTTATCTGGCCTCCTCCTTCTTCTCAAGCTTTAACACTTGTCATTTTCCTCATTCTTATAATGTTCTACAAATGTGTCATACTGTCACCCACCTGTGCCTTTGCATATGTGGCTTCTTCTCTTTGAAGTACTCATCTCAGCCTCTGGAGAATTCCTATTCTTCTTCCAAATTGGGTTCTGGCACCACTCTCTCTGGGACACTGTCTCAGGTCTCTCCAGGCTCCTTTGGTTAGGCTCCATTCCTTCTTTCTGCATCCTGTGCAAATCTCTACATCTGCAACTTAGTATCATCACCTGTTTCTCTGAAAACTACTTTAACACATCATGATAATATGCTTACTCACTTGTTATTCCCTTCAACCCCATCCTCTCGCCCCCTCAATTCATGACTTCTCGAAAATAGAGCCTGTTTCTTCTGTTCAATTTCCAGTGCCCAGGATAGCACCTGACCCAAACCTGGGGTTAAACAAACATTTCCTGTGTAAACCAGTTCTGAAGTATGGAATGATTTCTTTTATTTTCCTTTGCAGTCTTAAACTTTTAAAAACTAGAAAACCCCAAGTGGGGAAAACAGACTTTTATTTCAAAAAACTAATTTCTTCCCAAGACTGCCACAGATGTTAGGTTCTTTCAACTACTACTTAAGGTTTCTTTTGCAGCCAACTAAAAAAATATTAATAGCTTTAACCTTGATGTGACTGCCTAAACAAACTGTGTTTTCTAGTTACTTACCTGAACCTTACATGATGCTCAGAGCACAGCTAGTACAATTATATAATAAGTATGACTTCAAGGCAACAAAGAAAAATAATTCTGAGAACAAAATTACAAATCGTGTAAAAATTTTTGAAGACTGGTGTAGTTTGGAAGTAAGAAGAATAAAGGAGGAAGGAAACGGATTTTTTCTTTCTTTTTTAATGAAAACTATGCACAAAGTTTGACAACAGATTAGGAAAAGGCAAATTCCAGAGACTAAGAGGTAGTTTACAGTTTGCTTTTATCTTTTATTTGGTCCTTTGCTTTAAAAATGCATATATTTTTAAGATCAATTCTTCTGCTTGCTCTTTAAATGTCAGTTATAATAAATGTTAGTAACTTATACAATTCGTCTTTCTAATGAAAAATCCAGCATACCTGCACTCATTTTTCTCTCATTTACATATTGTATATAGCATATAGTGCTATATAAATAGATAAAAACCCATCTTTTATCTTACAAATGGGCAAAATCAATATTCGCAACTGTGAATTATTTTCTCAAGATAATTTAATAACTGACTGACAGGTATGAAAGTTTTCCCATATTTATTATATAGTCAAGGTTTATCCTTGGGTTTTAATTTCTGTTGAGGGCTAAATTAGAAAGTTTTTTCATATTCATTACATTTATTAAATCTAGCTCAAACATGTATACTCTGGTGAGCTTTGGTTTAAGGCTTTCACACATGCAAATCTATTTTCAAGGAGTCCTCTTCAATGTGGATTTTATAATGATTAGTAAGGGACGACCTCTGGCTGAAGAGTTTCCCACATGCGTTACATTCATAGGGTTTCTCTCCAGTATGAATTCTTTGATGTGCAATAAGTGATGAGCTTTGTCTAAAAGTTTTCCCACATGTATTACAGTTAAAGGGTTTTTCTCCTGTGTGAATTCTCTGATGTTGAATAAGAGCTGCACTTTGGCCAAAGGATATCCCACATTCTCGACACTGAAATGGTTTCTCTCCAGTATGAATTCTCTGATGATTACTAAGGGAGGAGTTACACCTGAATGTTTTCCCACACTCATTACACTTATAGGGTCTTTCTCCGGTGTGCATTCTCTGATGTTGAATGAGAGCTGAACTTTGTCTGAAGGCTTTCCCACACACTTTACATTTACATGGTTTCTCTCCAGTATGAATTCTCTCATGAATAATAAGTGTCGAGTGGGAACTTAAGGCTTTACCACATTCATTACAGTTATACAACTTCTCTCCAGTATGAATTATTCGATGTCTATTAAGTCGTGAAACAGAAGTGAAACCTTTTCCACATTGATTACATCTGTAGGGCTTTTCTCCAGTGTGAATTCTTTCATGTTGAATGAGAGATGCACTCTGACTGAAGGCTCTCCCACATTCACTGCATTTAAAAGGTTTCTCTCCAGTGTGAATTCTCTGATGATAACGAAGGGATGAACTAGACTTAAAGGTGTTGCCACATTCGTTGCATAAATAGGACTTCTTTCTGAGAAGAATTCTCTGACAACCAGGAAGGGATGTGCTGCAATTAGATGCTTTCCTACCTGGATTATATTTATGGGGATTTTCTCCAGCATGGATTTTTTGATGTATAAAAAGGCCAGATCTTCTGCTGAAGGATTTACCACATTCTTTACATCTATAGGATTTTTCCACAGTATGGGTTCTTAGGTGTTTACACAGGGATGCACTATGGCTGAAGGCTTTCCCACATTCTTTACATATATAGGGTTTCTCTCCAGTATGAGTTCTTTGATGTTGAATAAGAGCTGAACTTTGGCTAAAAGCTTTTGAACATTCTTTACATTTAAATAATTTCTCTCCAGTATGGTTTTTCTGATGTTTACGAAGGGATGAATTATGAATGAAGGCTTTTTCACATATACTACATCTATAGCGTTTCTCTGCTATCTTGAATTTTGGTTGGTTAAGTAAATTTGAATTCTGCTTGAAGGTATTTCTTTGTATTTCATATTTTGAGGGTATTTTTCTCTGTTGCTTAATGAAGACTGATTTCAGGCTGAAATTTTGGCCAAATTCACTGTTTTTATGGCTTTTTTCTAAAGTAAGGATTTTCGTATGGGTGATTGAAATTATTTGTAAACTTTCATTTTTGTCCTTCTGTTTCTTTAATATGTCTTCATACATGCAGGGTTTTTCTGATATGAAGTTCCACGGTTCATCCTTTTTGAGTCTTTTCCTTATCAGCCCCTGAAATAATGAGTCTTGAGTTTGAGTTGACTTTGTGGTTCTAGGACTGCTCTTACATCCTGAAAAAAACAAAAAAAGAAAGAAAATGCCAATGATTCAGGTGATTGGCTGAAACTAAATGTGTAGAGGGAATAAATATTAATGATATATAAATAAGGGCTTGCTATCTGATTAAAAGAAAATAGAAAGAGAAAATAGGAAAGTAACACTGTATAAAATAATAATGAATGAGGGCTGAAGTACTAGGGTGAATAAAAGAATAAAGGAAGCATTTAAAGAAGGTGAGAGCAGGGCCAGCCCCGTGGCGTAGTGGTTAAGTGCGCACGCTCTGCTGCTGGTGGCCCGGGTTCGGATCCCAGGCGCACACCAACACACTGCTTCTCCGGCCATGCTGAGGCCGCGTCCCACATACAGCAACTAGAAAGATGTGCAGCTATGACATACAGCTATCTACTGGGGCTTTGGGGGAAAAAAAATTTAAAAAAAGAAGGTGAGAGCGTAACAGTGACTAGGCAAATGAAGAAGAGAGAGAAAGGATTAGAAGAGAAGTATGAATTGGAAAATGAAGTCTGGTATCCAAAGCCTACCACAGACTCAAATTATCTTCAAGACATCATTCTCATTTCTGTAATTATTTCTAATCTTGAATGTCTTCCCTCCTTTTCCTACATGCCAAATTTTTCCATAGTCTTCAGATTCAGTTCAAATGTTAACTCCTCTGTGCATCCTTTCTTGACTCTGAACTCCAAAAATCCAGTCCCCTTATCATACCACTTACTGCAGTACATTCTATTTTATGTACATAAAGGAAGAAATTATGAATATATCTAGAAATAATGAGAAAACCTTCAAAAAAATTCAGCACCATTGATAATAAGAACATTCAAGAAAGCAGGAATTGAGGAATACTTCCTCAACATGATAAAATACATGTATTTTAGTTCTAAAGCCAGTATCTTATTTAATGCAGAAAGACCACAGGCATTCCCAACATTATCAAAAACAAAACAAGGATGCTCATTATTTTTGCTAATAGTCAAGATTTTACTAGATTTATTAACCAATACAATTACATAAGAGAAATTAATTAGAGACATAAGAATGAGTAAAGAAAAAATAAAACTACCTCTATTTGCTAATGATATACTAGATGATGTATCTAAAAAACCTCAAAGAATCAATGGTAAAACATGAGTTTTACCATTGAGTGAGTAGCAGGATATAAAATTAACACACTAAAATCAATAGCCTTCATTTACACTAACAAAGAATTAGAGGAATAAATTTACAAGAAATATGAAAAATTTATGAGGAAAATTTTAAAAGTCTTGATGATGTTAAAGTACACTTGAACAAGTGGAACAACCTCTCCTATTCTTGGATAGAACAATTCAATGTTATATAAAGATATTTTAAAGAAAATATATAAAGATACATTGAATCCTGCACAAAGATCAGGATTTCTCAACCTCAGCCAGATAATTCTTTGTTGTGTGGGGTTGCCCTGTGCACTGTAGGATGTTTAGTAGCAGACCTGGCCTCTTACCACTAGATGCCAGTAGCACCTACTCTTTCCACCACCCCAAGTTGTGACAATCAAAAATGTTTCAAGACATTGACAAATGACAAAATCACCTCTGGCAGAGAACCACTGGTATAGATGAAACAAAAAATGACAATAAGTTGATAACCATTGAAATTGGGTGATGGATACACAAGAATTCATTATACTATCCTGTATGCTTTTATATATGTCTAAACTTTTCCATAATAAAACTAAAAATTAAATCTCCTTCCACTTTCTGTCATTTTTTGCAACGGGAGTGAGTGGGTTACTTTTTCCTCTTATAGACCATGTCAACTAATTTTAAAACTCTGGTTTCTGCAAAGGAATTAAAAAAAATCAGTATACAGCTAACAAGATCTTAAAAAAGATTTTTACTTAAAAAACATACTTTCTAAGTAGAAAATTAAAATACTTATAGAATGATAAAACATTTTTAAAGAGTAAATACCAGAGCCTTCTGGGTAGCTGAAAACAATGGTGGGTGGATGGTAAGAAAACTATCAAAATTTCTTCCCCAAATGAAAACAATTAACTTCATAATTGTGAAACTTCTATGCAAGTCTTATTCTTCAACATTACTTGAAAAAAGAAAATGCCAAAACTGTAAAATAAATGTGAATTAGAAGAGAAAAAGTGGACATCAGGGAAGATGACAGAGTAGGAAGTTCCAGGATTCTGTCTCTCCACCTAGCAAACTGAACTGGCAGAATCTGTCTTGAGGTTACTATTTTGGAACTCTGGAATCTATCTGAAGGCCTGCAGCTTCTAGAGAAAAGCTTGCCAGTAAACTGCAATTAATTTCAATCAGTAGCTGCCACCCATGCCTTGGTCAGCAGCCCCATGGCAGGCAGCTGTACTAGCATTCCTAGAGTGGCTTGCACGAGCCAAGGTGGCAATAAGGACCTCGTTCTCCAAATATTGGGGATCTGGGTTCTGACTGCAGATTACTGCTTTGGATCATGGAGGTGCAGACACAATGGCAGGTGCCACTGTTATAGTCACCACTGGCTGAAGTAGCTTCCAGGGAATTTAAGGGACAGTGCCTGTTTTTTTTCACCCCTTCATTTTACCTTTTTTCACTTTAGGGAACCATATATTTAAATATAAAAACATTCAAAGCAACTGCACAGAGGAATTTAGAAAGTCTCCATACATGTCCAGCAAAAGATACAGGGTCAGAAAAGATGTGAGAAAACCTTCAATTCATATCTCAGGCTGATCCATGAAACACAGACACCCTGCAAGACAAAATCAGCAAACCCTGGGGAAAGGGAAGAATCTGATTCTCAGAGTTTTGACATTATAGAATTCAAATGTCCAGTTCTCAACAAAAACATCACAAGGTATTAAAAAAATAGGCAACTATGGCTCAAAAGAACAAAAAGATAAAAAAATCTCTAAGGAAGACATAATGGTGGGCATACTACACAGAGACTTGAAAACAATAGCCTTAAAAATGTTCAGAGAGCTAAAGGAAGATATGGACAAAGTTATGAAAATGGTGAACAAAATGGAAATATCAATGAAGAGACAGAAAACATAAAAAGAAACCACAAAGAAATTCTGGAGTTGAAAAGTACAATAACGGGCCGGCCCTGTGGCTTAGCGGTTAAGTGAGTGCGCTCCGCTGCTGGCGGCCTGGGTTCGGATCCCAGGCGCACACCGACGCACTGCTTCTCCGGCCGTGCTGAGGCCGAGTCCCACATACAGCAACTAGAAGGACGTGCAGCTATGACATAACAACTATCTACTAGGGCTTTGTGGGGGGGGGGTGGAAAAAAGAAAAGTACAATAACTGAAAACTTCACAGGAGCAATTCAAAAGATTTGAGCAGGCAGAAGAATCAGTGAACCTAAGACAGGACAACTAAAATTACTGAGTCTGAGGAACAAAGAAACAATATTGAAGAAAGAGAACAGAGCCTAAAAGACCTGTGGGACACCATCAAATGGACCAAAATATGCCTTGTGGAAGTCCTGGAAAGAGAAGACAGAGAGAAATGAGCAGAGAGATCATCTGAAGACATAATGGCTGAAAACTTTCCAAATTTGATGCAAGTAGGAAGCTACAAATCCATGAAGCTTAATAAACTCCAAGCAGAATAAATTCAGACTCACATTGAGATACACTTTCATCAAACTGTCAGAACCCAAAGCCAAAGACAGTATACTGAAAGCAGCAAGAGAGAAGCAAGACTTATTAAAGACCCCTTATACATTATAAGATTATCAGATTTCTCATCAGAAACTTCGGAAGCCAGAAAGTAATGGGTTGATATATTCAACGTACTGAAAGAAAAAAACCTGTCAATGAACAATTCTCTCAGTGACAAAACTGTCCTTCAAAAATGAGGAAAAAATTAAGGTATCCCCAGGTAAATAAAGCTGAGGGAGTTTGTCACTAGTAGACCTGCCCTGCAAGAACTGTTAAAGGGAGTCCTTCAAGCTGTAATGAAAGGATGCTAGACGATAACCTGAAGCTATGTGACAAAATAAAGATCTCTGGTAAAGGTAAATGCATGATCAGTATTATAATTTTGCTTTGTAACTCCACTTTTTATTTTCTACATGATTTAAAAAACAAATGCATTAAAAAATCGCTAGGAGAGGCTGGCCCGCTAGCGTAGCGGTTAAGTTCGCGCGCTCCGCTTCAGCGGCCCAGGGTTTACAGGTTCAGATCCCAGGCGCGGACCGACGCACCACTTGTCAAGCCATGCTGTGGTAGCGTCCCATATAAAGTAGAGGAAGATGGGCATGGATGTTAGCCTAGGGCCATTCTTCCTCAGCAAAAAGAGGAGGATTGGCATCGGATGTTAGCTCAGGGCTAATCTTCCTCACACACACACAAAAAATCATTAGGCTATGTTTTTAGGCACACAATGTATAATGATATAATTTGTGACATAAATAATTGAAAGCAGATAAGGATGGAGCTGTACAGAAGCAGAGATTTTGTATGTTACTGAAGTTATGATGGTATAAATTAAAATTAGTGCTGTAAGTTTAGTACCTTAAATGTAATCTCCATGGTAACCAAAAAGAAAATAGTTATACAAGATACATAAAAGGAAATGAGAAGGGAATTAAAATGTCTCACTACAAAAAAATCAACTAAACACATAAGGAGACAGCAATGCAGGAAATCATGGACAGAAAGATAAAATGCATATAGAAAACAAATAGCAAAACAGCTGAAATTCCTCCATATCAGTAATTACTTTAAATATAGATAGATTAATTCTCCAATCAAAATACAGACATTGGCAGAATGGAAAAAAACAAACATAATCCAACTATATGCTGCCTACAAGAAGACTCACTTCAGATCCAAAGACACAAACTAGTTGAAAATGAGAGGATGGAAAGATACTTCATGCAAACAGAAGTACCAACAGAGAGAGTGGGTGGCTATGCTAGTACCAGACAAAAAAGACTTTAAAACAAAAAAAGTTACAAGAGACAAGGATGTTATACTAATTAAAGGTTCAATTCGGCAAGAAGATAACATAATTATAAACATATACACATCTGACGATACATCCTCAAATTATATGAAGCAATAATTAATGAAATTGAAAGGACAAATAGTTCTACAATAATAGTTGGAGACTTCAATACCCCACGTTCAATAAAAGACAGAACAACCAGACAGAAGAGAAGAAAGGAAATAAAGGACTTGAACAACACGATACACCAACTAGATCTAACAGACACATACAGATCATGCTACCCATCAAAAACAGAATACATGTCTTCACAAGTGTACACAGGACATCCTCCAGAATAGATCATGTTACGCCACAAAACAAGTCTCAACAGATTTAAAAATAAGGCATCCTACAGGTTTCAACCACAATGGAATGAAGTTAGAAATCAATAACAAGACTGGAAAATTCACAAATATGTGGAAATTCAACAATACACTCTTAAACAACCAAGGAGTCGAAAAAGACATCACAAGGGAAATTAGAAAATACTTATAAACGAACGAAATCAAAAACACAACTTATCAAAAGTTATGGGGCACAGTGAAAGCAGTGCTAGGAGGAAAATTTATAGATGTAACCAACAATCTAACTATTCAACTTAAGGAACTAGAAAAAGAACAAACTAAGCTCAAAGCTAGCAGAAGGGAGGAAATAATAAAGACAAGAGCCAAGATAAATAAAACAGAGAATGGAAAAATACAATGAACAAAACCAAAACTGGTTCTTTGAAAAGATCTAAAAAATTGACAAACTTTTAGTGAGACTGACTAAGAATAAAAGTGAGAAGATCCAAATTACTAAAATAAGAAATGAAAGTAGCAACATTACTATGGATTCTACAGACATTAAAAAGATTATAAGAACGAACTATGGACAATTGTATTACCACAAATTGGATAGCCTCGATGATAGGGAGAAATTTCTAGAAACAAAAAACTTAACAAGACTGAATCATGAAGAAATAGAAAATCTGAATAGACACGTAACTAGTAAGGTGACTGAACTAGTAAACAGAAATCTCTCAACAAACAAAAGCCTTGGACCAGATGGTTTCATTGGTGAATTCTACCTACTATTAAAGAAAAACTAACACCAATTCTCCTCAAACTCTTCTAAAAAATTAAAAAGGAGGGAACACTTCCTAACTAAGGCCAACACTGCCCTAAAAACAAAGCCAGACAAAAACACTACAAGAAAGGAAAACTAAAGAGAAATATTCCTTATGAAGATTGATTTTTAAAATCCTCAATAAAGTACTAGCAAACAGAATTCAGCATCATATTAAAAGGATTATACACCATGACCAAATGAGATTTATCCCTGGAATGCCAGCATGGTTCAACATACAAAAACCAATTAATGCAATACATCACATTAGCACAATGAAGGGATAAAAGCACATGATCATCTCAAGTGATGCAGAGAAAGCATGACAATATTCAACACCTTTTTATGAGAAAAACACTTAAACTGGGAATAGAAGGAAACTATCCCAACGTTATAAAGGTCATATAAGAAAAAACCATAGCTAACATCATAGTCAATGGTAAAAGACTGAAATCTTTTCCTCTAAGATCAAGAATAAGACAAGAATGCCCACTTTCACCACTTCTATTCAACATAGTATTGGAATTTTCAGCCAGGGCAATTAGGCAAGAAAAAGAAAAAAAGGTATACAAATTGGAAAGGAAGAAGTGAAATTATCTCAGTCACAGATAACATGATCTTATATGAAGAAAACCATAAAGATTCCAGAAAAAAACTGTTAGAATAAACAAATTCAGCAAAGCAGCAGAAAAAAAAAAAATCAACAAAAAATCAGTTGTGTTTTTATATCCTAACAATGAACAATCCAAAACAGAAATAAAAAAAGGATTCCATTTATGACAGCATCAAAAAGAATACTTAACAATTAACTCAAAGGAGGTGGTGAAAGATTCGTACACTGAAAACTACATGTTAGGAAGAAAGTAAAGCATTGATAAATTTAAAGACATCAGGTGCTCATGGACTGTAAGACTTAAGATGACAATGACAATACTACCTAAAACGATCTACAGATTCAATGCAATTCCTATCAAAATCCCAATGCTGTTTTTTTTCAGAAATAGAAAAATCCATCCTAGAATTCATAAGGAATCCCAAGGGACCCTGAAAAGCCAAAATAATCTTGAAAAAGAATGAACTTGGAGGACTCACACTTCCTGATTTCAAAACTTATTACAAAGTTATAGTAATTGAAACAGTGTGATACTGGCAGAAAGACATATAGACCAATAATAGACAGTCTGGAAATAAACCCTCACATATATGGTCAAACGATTTTTGACAAGAGTGCCAAGACCATTCAATGGGGAAAAGACAGTCTTTTGGTGCTGGGAAAACAGGATACCCACATACAAAAAAAATGAAGTTGGACCCTTACCTAACATCATACACGAAAATTAACTCCAAATGGATCCATGACGTAAATGTAAAACCTAAAACTATAAAACTGTTAGAAGAAAACCTAGGGCAAAAGCTTCATGACATTTGATTTGGCAATGATTTCTGGGACAGGACATCAAAAAAGTACAGGCAACAAAAGAGAAAACAGACAAATTGGACTTCATCAAAATCAAAAGCTTTTGTGTATCAAAGGGCACTACCAGCAAAATAAAAAGGCAACCTACAGAATAGTAGAAAATATTTACTAATCTTATATCCGATAAAGGATTAATATCCAGAATGTACAAAGAACTCCTATAACTTAACAATAAAAAAACAAACAACCCAATTCAAAAATGGGCAAAGGACTTGAATAGATATTTCTCCACAGAAGATATACCAATGGGCAATAAGCACATGAAAAGATGCTCAACATCACTAATTAGTGCATGCAAATGCACTCAAATGCAAACCAAAACCACAAGATTCCATTTTGCATCCATTAGTATGGCTATTATTAAAATAAATAAATAAATAAATAAATGTTGGCAAGGATGTAGAAAAATTGGAACCCTTGTGCATTGCCAGTGGGAATGTAAAATAAAGTGGCCACAGTGGAAAATAGCATGGCAGTTCCTCAAAAATTTAAGCAGAGAATTATCATGTGTTCCAGCAATTCTACTCATGCATATATACCCAAAAGAACTGAAAGCAAGAACTTGAAGAGAGATCCGTACACCCATGTTCACAGCAGCATTATTCACAATAGCCAAAAGGTGGAAACAACCCAAATGTCCATTGACAGAGGAATGGATAAACAACAGATGGTATATACATACAATGGAATATTATTCAGTCTTAAAAAGAAATGAAATTCTGATAGATACTGCAACATGGATGAACCTTAAAACATTATGCTGAGTGAAATAAGCCAGATGCAAAATGACAAATGTTATATGATTTCAATTCTATGAGGTTGCTAGAAAAGTCAAATGCATAGAGACAGAAAGTAAAATGGCGATTTACCAATGGTTGGGGAGAGAGGCAATTAGGCAGTATATTCATACAGAGGAATATTATTCATCCATGAAAAGGAATGAAGTACGGATACACGTTACAACACGGATGAACTCTGAAAATATTATGCTGAGTGAAAAAAGCTAGATAGAAAGAGCCACGTTATCATATGATTCCATTTACGTGAAATGTCCAGAACAGTCAAATCCATAAAGACAGAAAGTAGAGAGTAGTTTCCAGGGATGATGAGGATGTGGGAATGTGGCATGATTGCTAACGGGCACAGGGTTTCTTTTTGGGGTGATGAAAATGTTCTAAAATTAGGTAGTGGTAATGGTAGAAGGTCTCTGTGAATATACTTACAACCATTAAAGTGTACACTTAAAAATGGTAAATTTTATAGTATATGAACTATATCTTAATACAGCTGTTTAAAAGAAAAAGGAAGAGAAAAAGCAACAATTCCCAGCAACACAGTCCCATATGTTCCTGCCCCATCCTTGCCTCAGGTATAAAGCTCTGTGATAAGCAACGGTAGACTGAGAAAAAAAAGCTAGAGACAAAGGGACTCTATCAAAGAGCCTGAAGAAGAGCTAGAGTGACCACCAGAAAGACTAATCCCACTTTGAACCGAAAAATATGAAAAAAATAACCAATAAGATCAGAATAGGAGCACAGGAAAGGTAAAGTAAGGCTCTATTTAAATTTCTAGCTCACAACACTAGAAAATACTCTTAGTTAATATATACACATATTTCAAACTCCTATAGAAGAAGTTCCATTATAGAATAGTTGGGTTGTGGGGAGGTTTTAGCACCAATCCAAGTACAGAAGCAGCTAGGCATTATTGAGTTAGTCTGTGTAAGTGTCAAAATATAAGGTGAAGCCAAAAGTTGCCAAGCTAGGAGGGTAGCCAGTTCGTGCCTCAAGAAAAAGGCAATAATGAATTGCATGCAATATTGAAAAGCAGTCAAGGATCAGTAATAGGACAGCCAAAGACAGAATAAGGTAAAGGAGGGCTAACATAATGATAAGATAGTACAAAACAGAATTCAATAACTATTAAAACTTGGTTAAGGCCATAATTCAATAATTTCAGTTAGAATGATATTATATTGGGGTCAGCCCGGTGATGCAAGCGGTTAAGTGCGGGTGCTCCGCTTCAGCGGTCCAGGGTTCGCAGGTTCAGATCCCGGGCGTGCAATGACGCACCACTTGTCAAGCCATGCTGTGGCGGTGTCCCATATAAAGGAGAGAAAGATGGCCACGGATGTTAGCTCAGGGCCAATCTTCCTCAGCAACAAAAGAGGAGGATTGACATCGAATGTTAGCTCAGGGCTGATCTTCCTCACAAAAAAAAAAATAAACAAAAACAATGATATTACACGGTTCAGCAAATAATAAAAGAAAGCAAAGTTTTAGTCTGCAAAAAGTTAAAATTTAAATAGGTATGTTTTAAAGTAATGTTGGAACTAAATCAGAAAATAAAATGTCCTATTAAATCTCTGGCTCTGTTTATTACAGTGGTTCTAAACAATATCACTCCAGTAGTACATGTATGTTACAGTCCTTAAGATTTTGATCTCTAACAACTAAAAGGAATGAGGACTCCTTGGAAGGATGGCTATTTCTTTCATGGCCTATGGAAGGTACAAAGTATGTGTGAGACTTCTTTGTATGGGCTCTGGAAGGTACAAGGTGAGTGTGCGACATATTGATATTAGCAGAAAGCAAGGATGCAAAGTTTACAGGGTTGGTAAGATACACATTAAATGCATTAGTATGTTTGCCTATTGCGGTGTGGGATGAGGTGGGGAATAGGGAGGAGAATGGAGTGGGAATATAAGAATGAAAAAATGGGCTTGCACACACCAGTGGTGCAAATGTGTTATAAAATAGAGTATGGCTAACTCAACCCACTGTCCTTAAGGTTTAAAAATACGTAATATATATACATACGTATACATGTACATACGTGTGTGTGTGTGTGTGTGTGTGTGTAGGGTTATGTCAAGGGACATAGGAGCCAGCTTAAAGGACTTTCTGATGGCTAAGTCAAAAATTTGTTATTGACTTAGTTAATTAAGTCTGTAAAAAGCCATGAGTCCATAACGATAACAGAAAGAAAAAAATATAATTCTTGATTAAAAAAAACCAGAACTATAACTAGACTGATATTTATGAGAAAGTTATTGTTCACTTGTATGTATGTTATCAAGATTGACAGATGACTACCCCACTACCCACACACAAAGACTGGTATAGTCACCATCAATAAAAGGCTTGAAGGGGAAAAAAACAGCTTCAAACATCTCAAAGGAACAGTGTCAAGGACACTCACTTTATATGCCAAATTATAAAAGAGCAAACTATTACAAAGTATTAAGAAAGCATATCAAGACATCCCATTAAGATATGAGGCCCTATCAGTCTGCCTGGATGAAAAAGGTCATGATCTGCTGGCTAGGCTGACAACCTTGTAAGCCCAGCTACAAGGGGCTATATCAATTCTACTCATCCCAACTCTAAAGTGTCAATGCCTTAGTCCTAGGTTCACGCAACCCACTGAAGCAAACAAGAACCTTGGATTGTGGCCCTCCTAAGTGTTTCTTATGATCAGCTCAGAGTTTTCTTCCTCTCACTGTGGCTTTAGCAAGGCCTACAAGTCTATCTCCTGAAGTGCAAATAAAACATTGGTCTGTCTTAGAATCGAGCCTGGACCTGAGCTACCTCAGGAACAAATCAAAAGTTTATAGAAACCAGAATGATCTTGCTAATGACCTCTCCTCTGCCAGGGGGAAGAAGATCTAACAAATGACAATCAATAGTCATCTGTGCCTGGTCACCACCCTGACTAGTGCCTGTCATTAGGAACTAGTTCCAGGAACTAGTTCCTGGATTCTCCTCCCTTGGCTCTTAAGTCTTTGAGATTCTATCTTCAAACTTCTTCTCTCCCTAGGTGATTTCATCCACTCCAACACCTCCTACATGAATGACTGTTGAAACTTTTCTCAAAATACTTTACATACGGTGGTATTTCTAACTGCCTGCTAGAATTTCCATTTTAGTATTTTTCTTATATTTCAAATCCAGTCTGTCCAAGTCTGAAGCCGACACATGCTTTTTCAAATCTTTTTTCTATTTTCCCTAGTTCAAAATGACATCATAACCCTACAGTTGTTCTGCCGTTAAGTTCTTAGTTTCATCTCAGAACCTTCTCTCCCCTGCATTCCAAGCCTAGTCACCAAATTCTCTTAATTAAATTCCATCAATGAAATGTCTCTCACAGCCATCACTAAAATCTGCCTAAGTTGAGGGTTTCATTACTCTATAATAACTACTATTGACCCTTTGTTCCTTTGACCCCAGTTTCCTACCCTTTCAGTAACATTTCCCACTGAATTTATCCTTAGAAAAGTCATCTTGTTTATTAGTTTCCTATGGCTGCTCTAACAGAGTTCCACAAACTAGGTAGCTTAAAAAAATGCATTTTATTCTCTTACTATCTGCAGGCCAAAAGTCTGAAATCAGTTTCACTGGGCTGAAACCAAGGTGCTGGTAGGGCTCTAGGGGAGAATCTATTCCCTTCCTTTTTCCAGCCTCTAGAGCTGCATTCCTTGGCTCATGGCCTCCTCCTCCACCTTGGAAGCCAACAGAATGGCATCTTCAAATTTCTCTCTGCTTCCATCATTACACTACCTTCTGCTTTCTGTGTCAAATCTCCCTCTACCTCTCTCATATAAAATTGTGATTACATTTAGGCCCATCTGGATAATCCAAGATAATTTCACCATCTCAAGATCCTTAATTTAATCATATCTGGAAAGTCTCTTTGCTATATTAAAGTAACATTCAAAGGTTTCTTGGTCTTAGTGGAAAAAGAGAAATGCTGGTCTAGAAATTTTGTTTTTGGTAACTCTAATTTTTAAAACTTTTTATTATGGAAAATTTTCAACATATACTAAAGTACAGAGAATTATGCAATGAACCCCTAAGCCAGCTGCAACCACCACCAACACTGTTTCATCTACAAGCCCCATTCCTTCTCCGTCACACAGTGCTAAAGCAAACCCTAAACATAATATCATTTCATCCTTAAATATTTCCAAATGCATTTCTCAAAGATAAGGGCTTTAAAAAAAAACCCAACAAAACGCAAAACATAGCACAACCAATGAAATTAACGCTATTCTCTAATACCATCTTATATACAGGCAGTGTTCTAATATCCCTAATTGCCTCTTACATTTTTTCAGTTACGAAACAATCAAGGTTCACCCACTGCATTTGGTTGATCTTAAATCTCTTTTAATCTATAGGTTATAAATGTAATCTGTAACCTGTTAAAGTCATCTGGCCTATAGAATTTCACATATTCTGGGTGTTACTAATTGCATAGCTGTAGTGTGTTTCACACATGCCTCTACCTCCTATATTTCTGTAAATTAGTAGACAGCCCTAGAGGCCTGATCAGATCCAATTTCAATTACTACATTACATCCAGAGGCAATAATATCTGACTGTTTATTTTTATAAATATGTTACAATTGATAAATAGGTTCAGGTGGTCTCAGCCTGATACATCCTATAAAAAGTTCCCCATCAGTTTTCATCTCATGATTTTAGCAGCTTTTGATAATCACTGCCTAGATCCATTATCTCATTAGGGGTTACAAAATAGTGATACTCTAGTTCTATCATTTTCCTGCATTTATTACCTGGAATCATTCTAATAGAAAATAACTTTCCTTCATAAATTATCTGGTTAGCTTGAGATATGGTTCCTAACGGAAAGACAGGAGTTTTTTTTTTTCTCTCCTGTTATTAACTAGAGTTTAAAATAATGACTTGGTTCTCTACCATCCTCCAAAAGTGACCAATGAAGTTTTTTTTTGTTTAAGTATCAACATGAACTTATGAATTTTAACATATTTCATGTTTGGTTGTTTTTGTCTTTTCTTTTTTAACTCATTGCATTCATTACTCCTTTACATGCTCAAAAATGACCCACTTATGGCTAATCTGAATCCTATCAATCAGCTCCTAATGTGACTCATTTGTCTTGAAGAGTTCTTCCTTTTCTGTAGGACAAAATATTCTGCTCATCTTTAACATTTACTTCCCACATCTAGAATCAGTCATTTTTCCAAGGAACCCCGGCTCCTTGTAATGGAAAAGGGTATTTAGAAATGTAGTCTGGGAACTAGAGGTGTTCATCACTACTGGGTTGGTCATCGTGTCAAGGCCATTTAAAAAGCTAAGATATACTTTTTAAATGGGACTATAAATCATGAGTTCATTCTAACATTTTCAATTCAAATTTAGTATTTTAGCAATTTTACTTAACTTCTTTCATTTTATATTTGCAATCTCTTTTCTTTCACGCTAAAAACGGGATCCTAATGATATTAACAAAACTACTCATTCATTTTTCCTATAATATGTAATTTCAAAATAACAATACCGGTGTTATTGCTAACAACATGAATATTAAAAACAAGTTAAGATTTGTTTGCAATTCTTTTTATCCTCAGGCTATAACCCACTAGAACATTCAGTAAAATTGTTGTTTTTAAAAACACAATTGAAATAATTCTTTTCTGTTCTGGTTAAGCCATTAACTTGAAACACAATGATTTCATTTTGCTTTCAATTTCCTTTTTCGTTTTTACTTAATTTTATAAGACATTTTCATAGTTCCAAGTTCAAAACTATAAAACAAGGTTCCTTCATAGAAAACCTGATTCTATCCCTGTCCTCTTCATCTTTTCTGCTTCCCTCATCTTATAGATAACCATATATAGATCTGTATCACCTTCTTTATTAAAGTGTTCTACATTCCCCTCCCTTCACAATATATTATAGAGATCCACAGAGGAATTTACAAAGGTCTTCATTCCTTTTTTACAGCTACACAGAATTCCCATTGTGTGGATGTACCAGCATTTATTCGACCAGATTTCATTAACAGACAATTTGACTAGGTCTGATTTTTAAATTTTCTATTTTAATACATCTGGAATTTACACTGGTACATGTGAAATCCTCTGTCACATGTATGTCAGGTTAGGGAACACTTCCTAATTCACTTTATGGAGCTAGTATTACCCTGATATGACAAAAACAGTACAAAAAAAAGAAATCTACAGATGATATCTCTCATGAATATAAGTATAAAAATCCTTAACAAAATATTAGCAATAGAATTCAGCAATATATAAAAAGAATTATACACCATGACCAAGTGTATTCATGCCAGTGTTCTAGGGCTGGTTCAATATTTGAAAAGCCAGTATTAATTAATCTACAACATTAACAGGCCAGAAAAGAAAAATCACATGTTCCTATAAATGATATCTAACAAGCCTCTGACAAAATCCAACATCCATTCATGATAAAAACTCCCATAAAAATATCTCAATTTGATAAAGAGCATGTACAAAAACCTATAGCTAACATTATACTTAATGGCGAAAGACTGAATGCTTTCTACATAAGATCGGGAACAAGGCAACAATGTCTGCTCTTATCATTCTTATTCAGTATAGGACTGCAAGTTTAGTCAGTACAATATGGCAAGAAAAAGAAATAAAAGATATACAGATCAGAAAGGAAGAAATAAAACCACCCCTATTTGTAGAAGACAGTACATAGAAAATCCCAAGGAATCTATAAAATATTTCCTAGAACTAATAAGAGAGTTCAGAAAGGTCATAGGATACAAGATAAACATACAAAAATCCATAATATTTCTATATTCTAGCAACAAACATGTGGGTACTGAAATTATAACTACAATGCCATTTATAATTGCTCAAAAAATACTTAGGTGTAAATGTAACAAAACATGTACAGGACTCGTATGCTGAATACTATAAACCACTGAGCAAAGAAATTAAAGAAGAGCTAAATAAATGGAAAGATGTACCATATACATGGATTGGATGATTCAGCTTAGTAAAGATCTCAGTTGTCCCCAAACTGATATACAAGTTTACTGCAATTCCTATCAAAAACTCAGCAAGATTTTTTTGCAGATATAGATAAGATTATTCTGAAATTTATACGGAAAGGCAAAGGAACTAGAATAGCTGAAACAACTTTGAAAAACAAAAATAAACTGGGAGTAATCACTCTACTCAACATCAAGGCCTCTATATAGCTACAGTAATCCACACTGTGTGGTATGGGTGGAGGAATACACATAGATCAGCGGAACAGAATATCGAGAAACAGACACACACAAAGATGCTCAACTGATTTTTGACAAAGCTACAAAAGAATTCAGCGAAGGAAAGACAGCTTCTTCAACAAATAATGCTGGAGCAGCTGAATGTCCATAAGCAAAAAAAATGAATCTTGACCTAACCCCACATCTAATACAAAAATTAACTCAAAAAGGATCATGGATATAAATGTACAATGTAAAACTATAGCACTTTTAGGAAAAAACATGAAAAAAATCTTTAAGATCTAAGGGTATGCAAAGAGTTCTTAGATTTGACAGCAAAAGGACAATTCATAAAAGAAAACATTAATAAATTGGATCCCATCAAAATTAAAACTTTTGTTCTGCAAAAGACCCAGTTAAGAGAACGAAAAGAAACCAAAGACCATGAGAAAATATTTGCAAACCACGTATCCACAAACAACCACTATCTAGAATATATAAAGAATTCTCAGAACTCAAAAGTAAAAAACCAAACAATTCAATCAGAAAATGGACAAAAGACACAAACAGGCATATCACCAAAGAAGATATACAGATGGCAAAACAGCACATGGAAATATGTTCAACATCATGAGACCTTAGGAACATGCAAATTAAAATCACAATGTATATCACCATATACCTATCGGAAGGGCTAAAATATAAACTAGTGACAACATAAAATGTTGGCAATGATGCAGAGAAGCTGCACCCATATGTCGCTACATTGCTGGTAGAATGTAAAATGTTTCCAACCACTCTGGAAAACAATTTGGCTGTGTCTTCAAAAACAAAACATGCAACCACCATATGATCCAGCAATTGCACTGCTGGCCATTTATCACAGAGAAATGAAAACTTATTTTTACAGGAAAACCTGCACACAAATATTTATAGCAGTGTTATTTGTAACTGTCAGAAACTGGAAACAATCCAGATGTCCTTCAACAAGTGAATAGTTATACAAAATATAATATATCCACTTCATGGAATACTACTCAGCAGTCAAAGGAATGAAATACTGATACAGGCAGCTACTTGGATAAATTTGCAGAGAACTATACTAAATGAAAAAAACCACTCCCAAAAGGTTACACACTGTATCATTCCATTTATATAACATTCTTGAAATGACAAAATTCTAGAAATGAATTAGTGGTTACCAGGGGTTAGGGACAAGGGGAGGTGGGGAATAGGGACAGGGAATAAGAGAGAAATGGGTGTGTCTAAATAATGGGTAACAAGAGGGGACCCTTATGGTGACTGAAGGAATTCTGTCTCTTTATCAACATCAATATCTTGGTTGTAATGTTGTACTATAGTTTTGGAACTGGGAAAAAGGACATGAAATCTCTCTGTACTATTTCTTATAATTGCATGTGAATCTACAATTATCTCAAAATAAAAAACTTTTTTAAAAAAGTAAAATTTTCTCTAAAAGTAAAAACCAAATCGATACCATCCTCCAAATCTGATCTCCTTCCAGTGTCACTATCTCAGTGAATGATATCATTGTTCATCCCAGAACAAGCCACAAACCAAGCAAGCATCCTTGACAAATCCATCTCCTTTATCTTCCATATGTAATCCACCTCCAAGTCCTGCTGCTTTTATCTCCCAAATATCTCTGAGGCTGGCTCACTTCCTTCTGTCTCCAACAGCACTAACCTAGCCAAGTCATTCATGCATTCATTAACTGGAAGCCTACTCTGACCAGGCACTGTTTCAGGTACTGGGGAAATGGGAACAAATGAAAAAGACAACCCAGCCTAAGGGAGCTTACAATCCAGAGGAAGAGACAGATAATAACTAAACAGGTACTATTACGCAGTGACAAACACTCTGAGGAAAATAAAGCATGGTGAAGGGATCAAGAATGCAGAGGATGGAGGGCCGAGTTTTAGATGAAGAGTGCCTATTCGAGAAAATGCGAGCTGAGTGTGAGTCACGTGGGCTTGCACCACCAGGAAGAAGCATGGTCCAGGAGAGGGAAAAGCAAATGCGGAGGCCCTGAGGTGGAAGCCTGCTTGGCCTGCCTGATGAACTGCAAGGTGGCCAGCATGATCAGAGTCCTCCAATGAAGGGGAGAGCAGAAGGACGTGAAGGTGAAGAGGTAGCCGGGGCCAGACCATGTAGGCCTCTGAAGGCCACTCTGGATTGTGCTCTAGGTGATGGAAGCCACTAGAGGTTTTGAGCAAGGGAGTGAGATGACCTCATTTATCTTTTACATAGATCATTCTGGCAGCTATAAGGGGAACAGATGTTGGTGGCAAAAAGGTAGGCATAGGGCACACGTAGGGGTCTTTGTCAGGCAGGAAGGGCCAAGAACAAGACTAACTCACACATATTAAACAGGGCTACGGTGCATTTGGGCTCCACTTTCACCTTGTAAGAAATTCACTCTTCAAAACCACTGCATGCTATTTCACTGGGCTGCTAACCCCAACAGCACCTTTGTGCAAATTAGAAAAAGACTCCTGCCCTCTGTGCAGGAGCCCCGGCAAATCTCGGGGAGTGGAAGGCAGCCCCCAAGAGACCCGTCAGCTGACCACCTTGCACAGGTTCAGTCCGCCCTACGTGGTTTCTTGCATAAAAGTAACAAAGGAAGAGAAAAAGACAAGGACAGAAGAACGCTTTTCCACTGGAGGTAACTGTTTACCTACATCATCTCTGGATTTTTAAATTTTAGATTTCAAGAATATTTCCACATTTGGGTGTAAATCAAACTCATGAAATGCACAAGTTGGTTTAATCATATTACTCTTATTCTAACTCTTCCAGAAAAACCCAGCCTCAGCGACTATATTTTGGGTTCATTCCTTAAGCAAAAAACTCAGATGAGTTGCACATCCTCTGAGCCAACTCCTCCCAGCTCTCAATTTAAAACATACACAGCCAGGGATGACACAGCTTGTTTTTCTTTTTGGTTTGTTTTGTTTTTCCTATTTGTGAATCGTTTTGAAGGGAAAATAATTTTCTTAAAGCACATTTGGAGGCAACTAGAGGTTCTAAGAGTCCTATCCTGGGAGTATGAGCTTTTCTGTCACTGGCTGTTCAAAGGGTAGGTTTTGGTTCTGGTCTAGAGTTAATAATCTGAGGTACTTCCAGGTCCCTCACCTGTGCCCACAGGCAAGTGAGCACCCCTTTCCTGGGGAGGGAAAGCTGTTCTGAGGCCACTTTAGTCCAGGCCGATGGGAGACTCACCAGGGGTGCAGGACGCACACAACCACACATGAGCATTCCCAGGACGTCCTATCTTTCATCTTTGAGGAAACAGGAGGTTCACCCCGTTGAGGGAAATGCACACACTGGTCAG